>NC_090362.1:4321705-4691705 GCF_035084215.1 Heptranchias perlo
ACTCCTGCTCCTCCTTTAAGACCCTCCTTAAAATTCATCTCTTTGACAAAGCTTTTGGTCACCCTTCCTAATATCTCCTCCCGTGACTCAGTGTCCATTTTTTGATTACGCCTCTATAAGGCGCCCTGGGACATTTCTCTACATTAAACACGCGATACGTAATAAATGCAAATTATCGTTGTTAGAACCAAGCAGGAAAAGTGACACAAACCAGAGACAGTGGGCTGAGGAGCCACACGAGTGAATTAGGAGTGAGGCCTTGGTTCAAATCCCTCCACGGCCTCGCCCCCCTCCCTATCGCTGTCACCTCCTCCGGCCCTACAACCCTCCGAGATCTCTGCGCTCCTCCAATTCTGGCCTCTTGCGCATCCCCGATTTTAATTCCACCATTGGCGGCCGTGCCTTCAGCCGTCTCGGATTTAATCTCTGGAATTCCCTCCCTAAACCCCTCCGCCTCTTTCTCCCCCTTTAAGACTTTCCTTAAACCTCTCTCTTTGACCAAGCTTTTGGTCACCTGTCCTAATATCTCTCTATGTGGTTCAGTGTCAAATTTTGTCCTGTGAAGCGCCTTGGGACGTTTCACGATGTTCAAGTCGCTATATAAATGCAACATTGGTTCATGCCAATGTTTGGGGAGTGCGGCCGGGGGCCGGGAGGGGGCGCTGTTTGGGGAGTGCGGCCGGGGGCCGGGAGGGGGCGCTGTCGCGGGAGTGCGGCCGGGGGCCGGGAGGGGGCGCTGTAGCGGGAGTGCGGCCGGGGGCCGGGAGGGGGCGCTGTAGCGGGAGTGCGGCCGGGAGGGGGCGCTGTAGCGGGAGTGCGGCCGGGGGCCGGGAGGGGGCGCTGTAGCGGGAGTGCGGCCGGGGGCCGGGAGGGGGCGCTGTTTGGGGAGTGCGGCCGGGGGCCGGGAGGGGGCGCTGTAGCGGGAGTGCGGCCTCTCTCTCCCGGCGCCGCCGCCTCCTGTTGCCGGTCTGGGAGCTGCCGTGAGCCGAGTCGGTCGAGCCTGCGGGCGGGGTTTTGGTGCCGATGTGGGAGCGGGAGCGGGAGTCCAGCAGCTGGGAGGCGGCGGCGGGATGACCTCGGCCGTGTTCTTCGGCTGCACGTTCATCGCCTTCGGGCCCGCGCTCTCCCTCTTCCTCTTCACCGTCGCCCGGGAGCCGCTCCGGGTTATCTTCCTGATCGCAGGGTGAGGGCGCGGCCTCGGCCTTAAACCTCGCACCGGCCCCGGGACACAGGCGGCGGGGGATCGCCGGGAGGGAGCAGTAAACACAAGGGGAGGGGTGTGGTGTGGGAGGCAGGTCAGGACCGAGGGCTGGTAAACCCCCCACCCCCCCTCCCATCTCACCCCTCCGTCTGACCCCCTCCCCCCCCCGTCTGACCCCCCCCCCCCCGTCTGACCCCCCCCCCCGTCTGACCCCCTCCCCCCCCCCTGACCCCCTCCCTCCCCCCCCCGTCTGACCCCCTCCCCCCCCCGTCTGACCCCCTCCCCCCCCGTCTGACCCCCCCCCCCCCGTCTGACCCCCGCCCCCCCCGTCTGACCCCCCCCCCCCCCGTCTGACCCCCCCCCCCCGTCTGACCCCCTCCCCCGCCCCCCCGTCTGACCCCCTCCCCCGCCCCCCCGTCTGACCCCCCCCTCCTCCCCCCCCTCCTCCGTCTCGCCCCCTTCCCCCCCCCCTCCGTCTCGCCCCCTTCCCCCCCCCCTCCGTCTCGCCCCCTTCCCCCCCCCCTCCGTCTCGCCCCCTTCCCCCCCCCTCCGTCTCGCCCCCTTCCCCCCCCCCTCCGTCTCGCCCCCTTCCCCCCCCCTCCGTCTCGCCCCCTTCCCCCCCCCCTCCGTCTCGCCCCCTCCCCCCCCCCTCCGTCTCGCCCCCTTCCCCCCCCCTCCGTCTCGCCCCCTTCCCCCCCCCTCCGTCTCGCCCCCTTCCCCCCCCCTCCGTCTCGCCCCCTTCCCCCCCCCTCCGTCTCGCCCCCTTCCCCCCCCCTCCGTCTCGCCCCCTTCCCCCCCCCTCCGTCTCGCCCCCTTCCCCCCCCCTCCGTCTCGCCCCCTTCCCCCCCCCTCCGTCTCGCCCCCTTCCCCCCCCCCTCCGTCTCGCCCCCTTCCCCCCCCTCCGTCTCGCCCCCTTCCCCCCCCCCTCCGTCTCGCCCCCTTCCCCCCCCCTCCGTCTCGCCCCCTTCCCCCCCCCCTCCGTCTCGCCCCCTTCCTCCCCCCCCCCCCCCCCGTCTGACCCCTTCCTCCCCCCCCCCCCCCGTCTGACCCCTTCCTCCCCCCCCCCCGTCTGACCCCCTCCTCCCCCCCCGTCTGACCCCCTCCTCCCCCCCCCCCGTCTGACCCCCTCCTCCCCCCCCCCCGTCTGACCCCCTCCTCCCCCCCCCGTCTGACCCCCTCCTCCCCCCCCCGTCTGACCCCCTCCTCCCCCCCCGTCTGACCCCCTCCTCCCCCCCCCGTCTGACCCCCTCCTCCCCCCCCCGTCTGACCCCCTCCTCCCCCCCCCCGTCTGACCCCCTCCTCCCCCCCCCCGTCTGACCCCCTCCTCCCCCCCCCCCCGTCTGACCCCCTCCTCCCCCCCCCCGTCTGACCCCCTCCTCCCCCCCCCGTCTGACCCCCTCCTCCCCCCCCCCGTCTGACCCCCTCCTCCCCCCCCCGTCTGACCCCCTCCTCCGTCTCGCCCCCTTCCCCCCCCCCCCCCCCCCCCCCGTCTCGCCCCCTATCTACCTCTGACGGTGCAGCACCTCGTGATGCTTATGTTAAGGGTGTTGCATAAATGCAAGTTGTTGCAGGGTTTTATTTCTGAAATGAGTGACTCTCGGATGTCCAGCAACACGGTGAAGCCCAGATTGTGATCAGTCCCGTCTCTGACCTCAGATACACTATGGACTTTAAATGTGTCCTGGTACAGGCAGACCTGACAGTAAGAGATAGAAGTTTAAAATGGACCCTTGTGTTGCAGCAACTGGTTGCCAGCTGATGATTTCCCCACCAGTGTGGTAAGGGGAGTGATGATATAACTGCACAGTACAATAAGGAGGTGACAGAACAGTTGGTGTATTTACCTTGGTTTGAATTAAGCTGTACATTAAATGTCAGGCTTAGAGCTGCCCCCCACCAAATGAAGACCTGCTCTATTGGCCCCTTTGTTCCTACTTGAGCTCTGAAGTGGGCTTTTATTCCTTGTGGGGCGAGGGTTCGAAAATATCGAGTGGGAAAAATGTCGTTGTTGCCCTCTCGTGTTGCGTTGCTGTTTCTGTCACTGTAGCAACCTCCTGACTTTTTATTCTTATAATCTTGAACTGCCATTTCCTTCCCCAATGCTGCTCCCATTACTCCTCCTTACACTAGGAATCAATGAGCACACAACTCTCAACAGACATCCAGAAAGTTTTTCATAAAGTTCCACATGAAAGGCTGCTCATTACTTAGGGCAGTCATCCAGTTGGCCAGTGGGATTAGGTGAGCCCAAACCCATGTAGTGAGGTCATCAATGAATGTTTGGGAGAAATGAGGCAAATGACGAGTTAATATTTTTGGTGGTTTGGCTTTAGGGAGGAAGGTTGGCCCGAACAGCCAAAGCATGACAAATTTTAACTTCTACCTAAACGGGCAAACGGGGCCTCGATTTCATGTCTCACCTGAAGGACAGCACCTCCGACAATGCTCCCCGGCTACTGTACTGCGGTGTTAGCCTAGATTATGCACTTCTGAATTAGATGTGAGAGTGCTGCAAACTGATCCAAGCTGACTGAAGCATCTCTCCCTGCAGCTTTAATATGCTAATATTTGGGCTGGAGTGGGGGGTTCAACTTTATTCCTGTTTTTGAGTAGAATTCGCAGAGGGTGCTTCAGCTTGCCAATTGAGTCTTGACCTTTGATACCTTGTCTGGCGACCTGGTGGTATAATTTGTACGCTGCATTTCATGGCGCCCACTGATCTACTGAACTGCCCTGTTTGTGCCCCATGGTGACTCTACAAACTAGCATGCTCCGCAAAACAGCCCAAGCTCACGCTGCCAGTGATTGTCCCTAACTACCTGTTCTCGCCCCTAGCAAGCTGAACGTAAAAGGGAAATAAAGGGGCACAAATCAGCGGAGAACTGTTTTCGGTCCTTTGGGTATTTTAAGTTTAGCTCAGGCGCAGAAGTAGGAGAGCCCTGGGTCGGATCGGGCAGGACTGCAGGACAGGGTGAGCTGGCACTTGGCACGTCACTGGCCTCTCTCCGTGCACACAGAGCGTGACCAAGGAACCAGGCAAAACTGTGCACAGCTTCTGAATCAGGGCATCTTTCAAAGGGAGTTACCTTGCCCCAGGTGCTGATCTGTGAATGACTGGTTTTTAGTGGCGAAGGTGGAGGTTGGATCGAAACTTTTCTTTTTCCGGAGAGGGATTGTAGGGTGTGCAGATTCATCTTCAGGTTCTTGTCATGTTTAGGTCTTTGTGTGGTCCGTGTTTCTGAACTTCCATGTGGCATTGGTATATGAATAATTTGAGACGTGACATGTGGTAAGTGTAGCATGTTCGGGAGGACCTATGGTTCCCAAAGCTCTCCATCACTGGGAGTTTCCCTCACCTCGTGTCTGGGTCTGTTGTAGACTCATTGACAGATATGATTAGTCAACAACTCCATTATCGTTGTATCATGGTAGAAGGAGACGAGATGGACTGTGGTCTTTTTTCATCCAGCAATTCCGATGCCTTCGAGTTTGGTTTGTAATTTGTGGTACGTTAAAGCATTGAGAAAGTGCCACCGACCTTTTCTGTACAGGATCTCGGCTCCCGATTCTTGAACGCATTCACGACTCACGTTTTCATGGCTCAGCTGCCCAATTAGTGGCCTCCAGGTACTTGATTTATTTGCTCACTGATTTCCTTATTACTAAGTTGTGACATTGACTTCAGTGAGCCTGTGGTCTGTATTTTCCCTGATTCTCGGCCGGTCTTGTTTTATCGTGATATCGGTCGGCCCGGGTTTATCGTGATATCGGTCGGCCCGGGTTTATCGTGATATCGGCCGGTCTCGTTTTATCGTGATATCGGCCGGTCTCATTTTATCGTGATATCGGCCGGTCTCGGTTTATCGTGATATCGGCCGGTCTCGGTTTATCGTGATATCGGCCGGTCTCGGTTTATCGTGATATCGGCCGGCCCCGGTTTATCGTGATATCGGTCGGCCTGGGTTTATCGTGATATCGGTCGGCCCGGGTTTATCTTGATATCGGCCGGCCTCGGTTTATCGTGATATCGGTCGGCCCGGGTTTATCGTGATATCGGCCGGTCTCGTTTTATCGTGATATCGGCCGGTCTCGTTTTATCGTGATATCGGCCGGTCTCGTTTTATCGTGATATCGGCCGGTCTCGTTTTATCGTGATATCGGCCGGTCTCGTTTTATCGTGATATCGGCCGGTCTCGTTTTATCGTGATATCGGCCGGTCTCGTTTTATCGTGATATCGGTCGGCCCGGGTTTATCGTGATATCGGTCGGCCCGGGTTTATCGTGATATCGGCCGGTCTCGGTTTATCGTGATATCGGCCGGTCTCGGTTTATCGTGATATCGGCCGGTCTCGTTTTATCGTGATATCGGCCGGTCTCGTTTTATCGTGATATCGGCCGGTCCCGTTTTATCGTGATATCGGCCGGTCTCGTTTTATCGTGATATCGGCCGGTCTCGGTTTATCGTGATATCGGCCGGTCTCGGTTTATCGTGATGGCGCTACATTCTACTTCGTATATACGCGGTCAAACAAAAAGCACGAGCAGCGTTGATCCACAGACAGTGCGGCTGATTTTCTTCACTCTGCTTCAAATAACCCCGGCAAACCAGTGTCTTTCAAGGGAAGAATTGTCCAAGCTGGACAAGCAGCTTACCAGTGCTTTGTGCTGGTTAAGCTTCAGCAGTACACCTGTGCACGCTTGTGAGTCCAAGAGTGTGCATGGGTAGTGTGAGAGTCCAATCAGCCTAAGCTCCCTGACTTGTGTAAGTGGGTATGAAACCTGCAAGAGAGACTGCACTTTGTGTTGGGCAGATAGAAACTCTACCTGTGTGGATTTCTCAGTAGCTTTGTTTGGAAATGCTTACAATAACTTTTTTTAAAAAATTAATTCATGGGTTGTGGGCGCCGCTGGCAAGGCCAGCATTTATTACCCTTGAGAAGGTGGTGATGAGCTGCTGCAGTCCGTGTGGTGAAGGTTCTCCCACAGTGCTGTTAGGTAGAGAGTTCCAGGATTTTGACCCAGCGACGATGAAGGAACGGTGATATATTTCCAAGACGGGATGGTGTGTGACTTGGAGGGGAACGTGCAGGTGGTGTTGTTCCCATGTACCTGCTGCTCTTGTCCTTCTAGATGGTGGAGGTCGCGGGTGCTGTCGAAGCAGCCTTGGCGAGTTGCTGCAGTGCATCTTGTGGATGGTACACACTGCAGCCATTTGCATTTACGTAGCGCCTTTAACATAGAAAATGTCCTAAAGTACTTTACAGAAGGGCAATCAGGTAAAAATGGACCCGAGCCAAAGATGGGGATATTAAGATGGGTGACTAGAAGCCTGGTCATGGAGAGTTATGAGGAGGGTCTTAGAGAGGGAGGTGGAGAGGTTTAGGGAGGGAATTCCAGAGGTGAAGGCACGGCTGCCAATGGTGGGGCAAAGGGAGTGGGGGGTGGTCAGAATCGGAGGAGCGTGGAGATCTCGGAGGGTTGTAGGACTGGAGGGAGGAGGTTACAGAGATAGGGAGGGGTGAAGCCACGGAGGGGATTTGAAATCAAGGATAAGAATTTTAAATTCGAGACAGTGTGGGACTGGGAGCTAATGTCGGTCAGCGAGGTGCGGGGTGAGAGGGACTAAACGTGGGGATGTGTTTCTGCATGTCAGCCACTCGACTGACCAATCTGTTGATTTTATAATGCAAACAATGATCAGTTGTGTCTGAAGTGTGGAATGTGAAACCTTGGAGTTAACGCTTTGCTCTGTTTTTCTCGTAGGGCCTTCTTCTGGCTGGTGTCTCTGTTGTTGTCGTCACTCGTGTGGATTGTTGCTGTGCAACTGAGTGACAAAAACGATGCTGTGGTGCAGAAAGGACTCCTCATGTTTGGAGTCATTTTCTCAGTGCTGCTTCAAGAGCTCATTCGATTTGGTTACTATAAGCTACTGAAGTAAGAAAACATCAGCTCACGTTGTTTTAAAGCAAACTACTTGTCTTGAATTAACTCCTAATAGCCTGGGTTATTTTTACTGGCTTTAGTAGCATTTCACAAGTCTAGTTGACAAATAACTGGAATATTCCATAATAATGTTGTATAATAGCGTTAGTCCACATAATACATGTAGAAATATCTATTAGTAGAAGTCTTGTGCAGAGTGTACCCTTCCAGTCCACAAATCTTTCTTCCTTTTGTTACAAGTTTTGGTCTTGCTTTCCCATTCACATTGTAAATTGCTATGTCAACTTCCATGATGTAACGGCAGGTTCAGACCACTAGGTGGCTCTATGGAGTGACTTTCTTGAAGCCTCCAATCCCAACGCTGTCACCATCTTGTGTATAAACCCAGCCCTCCCCCCACCCTTGTATTCAGGCAGTTTAATTCTTTATAAAAGCTTATCCCTATGAAACTTTTAACTATTGTACTTATTTTTTTAACCAGTAGATCTCCGGAGAGGCCTGGGGTGTAGTTACTGGTGTTTGATGTATGTCCTTCACTATAGTTAGGTTATCACCTCCAGTCACACATCTGGAATTGGTCACTGAATTCCCACCCAAACCTTCAAACAAAATACAAAGTAAAATATAAAACACAAAATTGCCATTGCAGTTTCAACACTTGGAAAATATCCTGTGGTGGGTTTTGTGCAGTTGTGTGTGAGCCTGCGAGCACTGTCAAGATGTTTAGTTCAACCCTGCTTAGAAATGCCATTGCAGCTAAATATAGCCATAGACGTTTAGAGCATAGAGGAGGCTATTCAGCCCATCGAGTCTGTGCTGGCTCTTTGATAGAGCAACCAAGACTAATCGCACTGCCCTGCCTCTTCCTCCTTGCACTGTATCTTCCTCTGCTTGAAATATTTATCCAGTCACACTCTTAACAATCTTCCAAGAAGTTTCACCTAACCCCTCTCCTCACTGTGTGACAATTTTTATTTGACTCTTCACTGACTCCAACCAGCAACAAAAAAATGGTCCTTTTCCAAGCCACCCTATTAAAATGAAGTAAGGAAAAACTTGGAAGTCAGTTTGGGTTCCCCCTGAGTCAGATCCACCAGCCCATAAGGTCAGGATAATCCCAAGGAGCTGGGAATGGCTCGAGCAGCTGCTCTGTGGAGCATCCCTTTAGCCAGTATTCAGTGTGAAACTCTCAGTTCACTGCTTGTTCCTTCGCCTCCGTGTCTTATCTGCTCTCCTCCCAAAGGCAGTGACTCACGTAGAGGGGGATTCGGTGGCCATCGATTACCTTGCCAAGCGGGTATTTATGTTTTTAATATAACTTAACGTTGCTACTGTGAAAATAGATTGAATTGGCAGTCGGTTTTTTTCAAAAAAAAAGAAAGAATTTGGCCATTGTTTTGACGTGGGTTTCATCCAATCACCAGAACTCTTTCTCCCCCTTGTCACTGCTCATCTCCTGAAGGTGGGGTTCAGTTCCCCGGGCACCGTCAGCCTTGTAGCGTCTCACCCACATGTCCATGGTCCACACAGGAGACTAGGCGACGACTGTCGGCAGGCTATTCAACTGTGAAGGGCATTACATCCGAGTCTGATGTTTTGACCCAATGTCAACATGTGCACTTTCCATTAGGGGATCGCGGCTAGTTGTCCTAGCTCAGATTAGCTAACTTGGAATTGAGCCAGCACCTTCTGGTCCATGTGGCTTCGTAACACAGAGTGATAGCGTTACTGAACAAGGGAACCCTAAATTGAATGGGTTCTGGATTTCTTTGTTAAATGTATTCTATTTCAAAGAAATTCTGAATTTATAAGGTTAACACGTAGCTGCATGATAAACACAATTCAATTTCTTATCTAGTAACAGTCTTAATGTTTACCACCTTACTGTTGTGGATATCTCTGGCTAACCTGTGCATTCTGTTGCTGAAACTTTCAGGAAGGCAAATGAAGGTTTACTGGCTATAAGTCAAGAAGAGGTGGTGCCTATCTCCATTAGACAGCTGGCTTATGGTAAGGCTCAATAACAGAATGTCTACAGTCACAGAATACAAAAGCAAGGGAATAACATTGAACTTGTACAAGACCTTAGTTACTGTAGAAGTACTGTCTACCGTTCTTTGCACCCCATTATAAGGCGGATATCAAAGCAATGATCCAAGCAAATAACCCAACATATCACCTGAACCCCCAAAGATTAATAATCCAACATATCACCTGAACCCCCAAAGATTAATAACCCAACATATCACCTGAACCCCCAAAGATTAATAACCCAACATATCACCTGAACCCCCAAAGATTAATAATCCAACATATCACCTGAACCCCCAAAGATTAATAACCCAACATATCACCTGAACCCCAGAGAGGTTAATAACCAACATATCACCTGAACCCCCAAAGATTAATAATCCAACATATCACCTGAACCCCCAAAGATTAATAACCCAACATATCACCTGAACCCCCAAAGATTAATAACCCAACATATCACCTGAACCCCCAAAGATTAATAACCCAACATATCACCTGAACCCCCAAAGATTAATAACCCAACACCTGAACCCCCAGAGAGGTTAATAACCCAACCTATCGCCTGAAACCCCAGAGAGGTTAATAACCCAACCTATCGCCTGAAACCCCAGCGAATTGTAAGACTGTTGAACTGGACAGCATTGCAGCCGAGACCCGACCTGCCTGCACACGACACTGTCCGCGCATGGCACCTTCCAGCGGGCACCAGGAATGGGTACCCCAGCCTGGGCACGCAGAGATCGACTACAATGGCCCCATCATTCGCTGATATCAGCTTATTCAGCAAAAACTTGGGGACTTCCTAGTCTCTGCTCTCGGCGTCATGACCGGTTGATATGGTTTAGGATCTTGTAGGTTCCAGCAGTGGAGGAAAGTCCTGTTTGTGGAGTGATTGGCCTTTTCCTGTATCTACCTCTACAATAGGATTCCATTGTATTTTAAATAAGGATGTGTTTTGCACAGTTTCAGGGCTGGGTTTCGGTATTATGAGCGGAGCCTTCTCTGTTGTAAATATCCTCGCTGATTCCTTGGGTCCCGGGACCGTTGGTATTCATGGGGAGTCATCACATTATTTTCTTGTTTCAGGTAGGTGAATTTTTGTTTTACTGTACGATGGCTGAGACCCTGCAAACTCCCTATCTTCTGTTCTCCAGGGCTGAACAAAAACAACAGGTCTATTAACAATCGACTGAATAGAGTGGGGGAGGGCCTTGCTACCTGAATGATCGTGCTCAGAGGCTATTTCAGTTCTGTGGGGCAGTTTCAACGTAGCAAGAGGGGGAATGAGCAGTTCTGTAAACGTATCATCTGATGACCTGAGCACGTGGTTAGGCCACAGTTAAAGAATATGGTGTGCATGTTTGATCGCCCCATTATAGAAAGGACATGACTAGATTCCCAGGGTGATGCCAGGGATGGGGAACTATAGTTATGAGGAGAGCCTTGAGAAACTGGGACTATTTTCACTGGAGTAGAGAAAGCTAAGAAGAGTCCTTTTTTTCAAATTGTGAAGGATTTTGATGGGACGGATAATGAAAGACGAGCTCTGCTGGTTGAGGAATCGGTGTTAAGGTGGGGGGGACATCAGTTTCAAGTTTTTACTGACTGAGGACTGTAAAACGCTTTGGGACGTCCTGAGGTTGTGTAAGGCGCTAAATAAATGCAAATCTGTCTGCCTTTGTGTCGTAGCATTTATGACCCTGGCCATCATTCTGCTGCACGTGTTCTGGGGAGTTGTCTCCTTTGATGCCTGTGAGAAGAAGAGATGGTGGGCACTGGCTGCAGTCCTACTGAGCCACCTTGTGGTGTCCAGTGTGGTAAGTGTTAATGCCCTGTCGTCAAAATAGCTCAAGTTAAACCTGCCTCTGGTGAGATAAAAAACGGTCTGAAAATCTTATAAGCGTGTATTTGCAGCTGGTAGGTTAGTGGTGTGCGCTGTACAGCTTTGAATGTGTGTTTTGAGTAAACTAGGGATAATTTGCCACGGTTTAATACAAGTAACTCATAAGGGATTTTTTTTCTAATTTTCTGTTGTTCCTTTGCAGTCATTGATACCCTGCCAAATTGGCCATTCTTCGTATTAGCAATCTGTGAGATAATGGAAGGCCTCACAGCTGGATCTGATCCTGTCCTCAACTAACGTCCTACATTATCCACGGGGTGGGGTCATTGAATAGTCATGGGGAGTGGGAATCGTAGAACGCTGTGCGACGAGGCACGGGCTCGATGGGCCGAATGGCCACCTCCTGTGCTGTAACCATTCTATGATTCTAAGGAGTGGCTGAGGCAGAGAACTTTCTTTTTAAAAGGCAAATTGGATAAATATTTGAAGCAGAGGAAGATAAAAGGATGTGGAGAGTGAGCGGGGCAGTGGGGTTAGTCTTAGATTGGCCTAGCAAAGATCTCGCACAGACACGATGCGCTGAACGGCCTCCTGTGCAGTAAACTTATGCAGTTCTAATTTTTTTTAATGAGATGTTGACTGCTTTCTACATCTTTAACACCATTTGGGGTCTTGAGTTTTGCTCCCAACAATTTTATGATTTTTTTTTTTGCAGTTTTCACCTTAATGAGTTGGAATTTTGTGTAATGAAGTGCAGTGCTTGAGTAATTTAATCCATTTGTCTGAATTCTAAAATCAGATGGTAAAATTCAACAAACTGTGGACGCGATTTCCTTCAACGCTTTTGAACAGAATCGAGGTTTCTCCTGGCCTCGTCTCGTGCTGTTGGTTCAGAACGATGCATTTTCCTTTCAATCCACTTTGTTTTTTTTCTTCTCTCAATACAGACGTTTGTGAATCCTCAGTATGAAGGGAGCCTGATTCCAGTATACGTCATCACGCTGCTCATGGGTGCCTGGGCTTTTCTCACTGCGGGCGGCTCAGTTCGCAATCTCAAACTTTGTGTCACGTGCGGAGACAAAGACTTTCTTTTGGCCAACCACCGACCCAGATAACGTTTGGCGATCAGGGCGCTCTCCCAGCACAACATGGACATTCGCGGTGGAATCGTCTAGAGTACAAAACCACGTTTCCTCTCCCTCCGTCCCTCCCTCGCTTCCCCCTCTTTCCGAACAAAAAGGTTGTAAACGAGTACTGTAAACTTTCTTCCGTAATTGCTGCAATTTAGCTCAGGACACGGCCTGTAGATTCAGCATAACTCTGATCTATTTATAACTCTTTGCCTTCAGCTGGTGTAGCGAGATTGTGAACTTGACTGATTTGCCGGCCTGATGGATTGATGTCAGTGCTGTTTGTTCCTGTGCTGCTTTGTGCGGTGGTTATATGAACAGCATTCAGACCCACATGTGGATCGATGCCATGCAGAGTCCATTTGTTTAAATCTGCAGTAGTTAAACTAATAGATGTAGCTCCTTTTTGAACTGATTTGTAGATCCTTATTTAAGTGGACACCTCGTGTGTTTGTAGGGTTGCCAACCCTTCAGGATTGTCCTGGAGTCTCCAGGAATTGAAGATTAATCTCCAGAATATTGCTGCAAGGAGAAAAATCATAGGGACAACAAACAAAATTGTGGGGTTTTTTTGCACTTCCTTTGAACGCCTTCATTTATTAATTATAAAAATATTGGAGATTGGGGAAAAAAGACTTTCACTGACAGTCAAGATTAATCTAATTGGCTGTGGGAAAGCAGTGCGCCTGGAGGATGGACCAATGGGGGGAGCATGGGGGCGGGGGCGGTTCGAGGCAGAAGGTCATGTGATGAAACCTCCAGGAATACATCCAACCAGAGTTGGCAACCCTACTTGTTTGTGCAATTTTCTTAACTGCTGTTAAGTACTTTCAGGGGGAAAATGATTTTCATGGTTAAATGATTCTTCACAAATACCAATACTGAGTTTTATAAATATTGTTTTATTAATGAAGAGCTAATCATGCTCAAATTTGATTCTCAGCCTATGAAGTTCTGTGAACACAGTTGATTTTGCCTGAACAAATACATATTTGTTCTGCCCATCATGACCTAGATCTTATTTAACATGCTGTTAAGCAATCCATATTTATTCAGTCCGTTAAAAATTTCTTGATGTGCATTAACATTTATATAGTAGCAAGTACAATGTGCTTAATAAATCTCAGTTGTCTTAAGACTAAACTACTAATTTTACTATATGCCTGTCTCTGCTTTTTTTTTAATTAGTTTGGTTGTAGAGTCTAGAGAAATGAAATCTTAACTGGCGAATTAGGAAAAATCGGCAAGGTGAGATTTGCAGTTTATGAAGAGCTCGCTGTTGGTAAGTAACTGCAAACCATCTTAACAACTGGAGACTTACTTTGCAGCGAGATACCTGGTTACACCTGTAGCTGTTTGGCTTTTCACCAGATTGACTGCACTACTTAAGTAGTGAATTCAGTTTTATTAAGAATCCTGTTGATTGAGTTGGGTGTCAGTAGTTCTAACCTTGCTAGTCATTAAAATATTAATTATATTGTCAATAATGGAGGTTTTGATCAGCCCACATTTAAATGTCCTGATTTTTCTCTGTCCTGTGGGGGTTCATCATCTTTTGCTCAGATTTCCCTGACTAGGTTGAGTACCTTGCCATTTGCCAAGCGTTTTTGCACACGTAGTGAAGCCCCATCATTCTCTGCTATATTCCTCCACACCGCCAGACTAAAGACTTATGGTTTAAAATGGGTATTGACTTCACAAAAAATGGTTTGGGGAGGGAGAAAAGCCCAGGATGGGCTCCAATGTAATTTATAATATGATTTTTTAATTTTTTTTTTCAATTCACCACCGTCCTCTCCCGAAGGTAGCGATTTGTGTTGGGTTTATAGTTTCGTGGGCAATGGTGCCCATCTAGGGTTGCCAACTGTGGTTGGCCGTATTCCAGGAGGTTTCATCACTGGGTCACCATTGACCAGAAACTTAACTGGACCAGCCACATAAATACTGTGGCTGCAAGAGCAGGTCAGTGGCTGGGTATTCTGCGGCGAGTGACTCACCTCCTGACTCCCCAAAGCCTTTCCACCATCTACAAGGCACAAGTCAGGAGTGTGATGGAATACTTTCTACTTGCCTGGATGAGTGCAGCTCCAACAACACTCAACAAGCTCGAGGACACAGCAGCCCGTTTGATTGGCACCCCATCCGCCACCTTAAACATTCACTCCCTCCACCACCGGCGTACTGTGTGCAGTGTGTACCATCCACAGGATGCACTGCAGCAACGCGCTGTGGCATCTTCGACAGCACCTCCCAAACCCGCATTCTCTACCACCTAGAAGGACAAGAGCAGCAGGCACATGGGAACAACACCACCTGCACATTCCCCTCCAAGTCACACACCATCCCGACTTGGAAATATATTGTCGTTCCTTCATCGTCGCTGGGTCAAAATCCTGGAACTCCCTTCCTAACAGCACTGTGGGAGAACCTTCACCACACGGACTGCAGCGGTTCAAGAAGGCAGCTCACCACCACCTTCTCAAGGGCAATTAGGGATGGGCAATAAATGCCGGCCTCGCCAGCGACGCCCACATCCCATGAATGAGTCAATTAAAAAAAATGCCCTCCACCCGCCCCGCCCTTACACTCCCGCTACTGGTCGCCCAACACGTCCATCCTTGCTGCACTCTGCCTTCCCACACCCAATTGGAGAGCGAACAGACTCTTTGTTATCTGATTGGATGATACTTGGCTGTCAGTCAAACAGCCTTTTCACCCCATCTCCAGTATGTTTATAAACTAATGTGTTCAAAGAAAGTGGGGAAAAAAGAGGCACAATTGTTTAAAATGTCCTTATGATTTTTCCCTCAGTTACTCGCAGCAGTGTCCGGGAGATTAATCTTTAATTGCTAGAGATGCCAGCACAATCCTGGAGGGTTGGCCACCCTATACCCATCAGGTTGAAGGTTGATTCTGTCGAGGAGTTTAAAATGATAAAAGGATCCGATAGGGTAGATACAGAAAAATTATTTCCTCTGGTGGGGGTGTCCCGAACAAGAGGGCACAATCTTAATATTTGAACTAGGGCCATTTAGGAGTGAAATCAGGAAGCACTTTTTCACGCAAAGGGTAGTGGAAATCTGGAACCCCCAAAAGGCTTTGGATGCTGGGGGTCAATTGAAATTTTCATGACTGAGATAGATAGATTTTGTTGGGTAAGGGTTTCGTGAGATGTGGAGCAAAGGCAGGTAAATGGAGTTTAGGTACAGATCAGCCATCATCTAATTGAATGGTGGAACAGGCTCGAGGGGCTGAATGGCCTCCTCCTGTTCCTATGTTTCTAGTACATCTCCCAAATGTCTGAGCCAAGACAAGACAGTGGGTGTTGTCTGCCTATTAAACCGTAAAGGCTAATGTAGCAGTAGGAGCAGTGCCAAAACTGGGAACAGTTCACAGAAAATACACATCCCAATAGCAAAATGTAGTGGTGGAATCAAACGGTAGAAACTAGTAACTGGATTTGTTTTAGAACGATGTGGCTGGAATGAAATATTGTTGTCCGTGTTGTACAGTCCCCACCACTTACACTGTCCTCATTTAACACAGGCAGCTGCCTATGTCGGGCAAATGGCGCTGATCACGTCATCACAGACGTCAATAACAAAGGCGTCCCTTATAACGTTGACTATTTTGGGCAGTTCAGTATTTACCGATTTAAAAGTTGCGCTGATTTCAGGCAAAGTCGGTTCTTCAGCTAGCTTCAGCCAGCTGTTTGCACTGTTAACTATCGGAGTTATTTCATTGCTATATCCTGTTAGGGTTTCACTGTCCATCGTGAATAGCGGACAAATCACGTTGGCACGAACGCGCCCGCTATGTTATTGGCTTGCTTTCTTCCTTGTTATGGCCCTTACGGGGTTACAGCTTAGTATAGGGACTGTGGGAGAACCTTCACCACACGGACTGAAGCGGTTCAAGAAGGCGGCTCACCACCACCTTCTCGAGGGCAATTAGGGATGGGCAATAAATGCCGGCCTTGCCAGCAACGCCCACATCCCATGAACGAATAAAAAAAAGGGACTGAGACAATGTGTCTGTAATCTGCCGCAATGCAACAAAAGGCTTCTTAAGGTGGCCATTAGCATAAACTTGTCCAGGAACATCCTCTATCTTTATAGGAGGCGGTGTCCTGCATTGCTGATACGAGTTCGATGGGGGGCTGCTACAAATAGGTGATTAGGTGGGAGGTGATCCATCCTGCTTCCTGATTAGGTGCGTTTGCAGGCACTTCTACTTTACAGGCAGATTCCACTCTACCTCTCTGTCCTCGGCCTCCTACACTGTTCCAGTGATGCTCAATGTGAGCTTGAGGAACAGCACCTCATCTTTCAATTAGGAACTTTACAGCCTTCCAGCCTCAACACTGAGTATAACAGCCTTGATCGCAGATTGTTCAATTTGGAGACGGTTTCTCTGACCTGTGGATGTTGGACAGCCTGGTGCGATCGGGAGCAATGCACATTTCTTCTCCACTAGTCGCGCTTCAACGGGGGTTAGAAATTACAGAGTCAATTGCACGGTCTGGGCCTCCCGTTAAATCAGTGGAAGCCTGCGATGTCCAGGCCAGAGCTCCCTGAAAGCGCGTCAGAAACACCTCACCGAGGAATCAGCCCTACATCTCAAACAAGCTTGCCCCAATACAGCAGCCTTCCAAAGTCGTCAGAGAGACACGGGCTCCCTGGAAGGTTAGCACCAAACCTCCCGCATAAAGTTCTGATCAGACACCCTGTTCCACCTTCAGATTTACATTGAGAGGAGACACTGCCATTTGTTATTTTCTATATTGCGAGGAGGAGTAGCTATGCTCTACTTATTATTGTCTTTCTAGGTGTCAGCTGTGGCTCAGTGGGGAGCACTCTCGCCTCTGAGTCAGAAGGTTGTGGGTTCAAGTCCCACTCCAGAGACTTGAGCGTAAAATAGGTTGACAGTCCAGTGCAGTACTGAGGGAGTGCTGTATTGTCTTTCGGATGAGATGTTAAACCGGGGCTCCGTCTGCCCCATCAGGTAGACATAAAAGATCCCATGGCATTATTTATACAAGAGCAGGGGAGTTCTTCTGCTCTCTCCTGGCCAATATTTATCCCTCAATGAACACTTAAAACAGATTATGTGGTCATTTATCTCCTTGCTGTTTGTGGGACCTTGCTGTGCGCAAATTGTCTGCTGCGTTACAACAGTGACTATGCTTCAGAAGTACTTAATTGGCTGTAAACGCTGTGGGACGTCCTGAGGTGGTGCGAGGGGCTATATAAATTCAAGTCTTTGTTACTTTAAAATTCAAATCTCTCAGTACAACAGTTTCAGTCAGATTCAACAACAGAAACCTGCTGACTGTCACTGTCTGAGGTCACATCTGCCGCAGCAGAAATAAACCCCCAGAACTTGCGAAAAAAGAAACTTCCCTCACAAACTTCTATTAATAGAATAATGGAATAAAAACAGAAAATGCTGGAGAAGCTCAGCAAGTGAGGCAGCATCTGTGGAGAAAGAAACAGAGTTAACGTTTCAGGTCGAGGACCTTCCATCAGAACTGGAAGATGTTAAGAGTTAAAGTTTTTGAGCAAGTACAGAGCCAGGGAAAGGTGGGGAGGAAAGAACAAAAGGGAAGGTCTCTGATAGAGTAGAGGGCAAGAGTGATTATGGATAATCGAATAACTGGACTGGAGTCTGTCAAGTACACACCTCTGGGGTGAGATATTGTTTATGATCACATCTGAGCCTTTCTCCGCCCTGTTTTCACACTCTAGCCCAAGTTTTAAATATATTCTAATATAATGAAAGCCGAGCCGTATGTCTAGTGACCATTTCCTGTCCATCACACCTTTCAAGTGTCACTCCAAAAAAAAATAACCCAAAAAATTTCTGTCACACTTCAAGGAAAAGTATAAAGGAGTGCTCAGGGGCACACAATGCCGAAACCCAGAGATCTGCAGTCTCTTAGCTGACATCTGTATGAACTCGGCCCGTGTTCACTTAATAGTTTGTAACCTTAAAGGGACGCACGCATACACTTTACATGGTATAATGGGGTAGAAATTGCTTGCGAACTAATGGTGAACTCAACAGCACTCTCCGTTGTTAGTGGCGAAATCGAGGAGCAAGTTCCCACGTACGCAGTGAAACGCGGAAATCCAGAACTTGCTCCTCTTGGTTTGCCAGCGATATGACAGCTTCGAATCAAAGGGATATCGCCAGCTGGGATCAGGGAAATCATTGAAAAAGCGCCAACTTGCTTATCTGCCCAGCTGGAAAGTAACTAATTACACCACAAAACAGGTCCGCTTAAAAATACCAGCTGTAAACTAAGTTTTAACAGCGTGGTAAGTCTTAATGACTGCTAAACAACTATGTGGAATCTCATGACTCCTTATTTTAATAGTTTTTGGTCACTTAAAATTTTTTTTTACTTTTCCCTATTTAATTCCAATTATTTCTTACCCTCTCTTTTTCGCCGTCCCTAACTGTTTTTACAATGATTTTAATGTTGTATCTTTCCCTTCCTGGTTTTAACGTTCCAGCCTGCAGAGACAGTTTTGCAGCTTGTCAAAAATGCTGCGATCTATTTGGTCGAGGGGAGAGCTTGCTCCTCTCGTGTCTCCCCTGGGTCTCTGCTTCTTCGCTCGAACTAACGCTGGGCTCTTTCTCTGCTTGCTATCCGAGGAAGTGCCCGAAGAGTTTAATGGGTTAGTATAAATCTATGGAGCTGCCAGCACTGTTGGTTCGTCGCTCTGAGCAATTTCTGCCCCAATAATTCCGATCATCTAACAGTGCATCTGCTTACCACCAGCAGCAAGGGACATTTACACTTATCAATAAATCAAGCTGCCACTGATGTGAATGGGGGGGGGGCGGGGGGATGGATGTAGAGGATGTTGCATTACATTAACAGAAGGTTACAAGGTCTGCCTTCAGGATACTTCTCTTGTGTGCCTGTGAGTAAGTGTTGCTTCCAAATTTCTGCAAAAGAAAAATCAAGTTAAAAGATAACACCGAGGCTGTTCTTAACGGAGTCTGCACTGATTGGCACCTCGTTTAATGAGAAAACAGACCCCTGGAGAAAACTAGTGTTTGGATGGAAAGAATAATAGTTGATGTCCAGGGGCAGTGATTCCAGCACCCAGAACATAGGAACAGGCGGAGACCGTTCAGCCCCTCGAGCCTGTTCCGCCAATCACTTAGATCATGGCTGATCTGGATCTTAACTCCATCTCTCCACCTTGGTTACCTTGAGATCAAGGCCAATATTCCTTCTTAATTATTTTTTGCATCTGTCCACTAGCTTTCAGTGATTTCTGTACTTGGACCTCATAATCTCTCTGCTCATCCACAGTTCCTAGCTTCTCGCCATTTAGAAAATACTCTGATCTTTCATTCTTGGGTCCACAGTGGATGACCTCACACTTGCCCACATTGGGTAAAACTGTGGCAGATGGAGTTCGATCGCTTTTACCTATCGATGCCCTGTTGCAACTTTCTGTTCCCATTTACACTGTTTACAGCCACCTAACTTAGTGTCGTCAGCAAACAAAATGCAAAGGATCCCTCCAGGACCCCTCAATGCCAAAGCCAACATGTCTTCAGTCTCTTATATACCAGTGCATTCGCTGACTTACAATATAGGTAAGTGTACGGTGGCGCATTTTGACAGGAGGAATAAGGAGGCCACATACTGATAGAGGTCTTTAAAATTATGAAGGGGTTTGGTAGGGTAGATGTAGAGACGCTGTTTCCACTTGTGGGTGATCCAAAACTAGGGGCCATAAATATAAGATAGTCATTAATAAATCCAATAAGGAATTCAAGAGAAACCTCTTTACTCAGAGTGGTGAGAACGTGGAACTCACTACCACATGGAGCAGTTGAGGCAACTAGCACAAATGCATTTAAGGAGAAGCTCGATAAATATGAGGGAGAAAGGAATAGAAGGATATGCAGATGGGGTGAGATGAAGTAAGGAGGGAGGAGGCTCGTGTGGAGCATAAACACCTACATAGGCCGGTTGGGCCGAATGGCCTGTTTCTGTGCTGTAAATTCTATATAATTACCATGAGCAGCGACACTGGAAATTCGCATTATAAGTAAATCTCTCGTTATCAGACACTTCACCACGTACAATGAAAGGGGGAGTGACATGAAAAGATCGGTCATTTAGGTTCATGTTGGCATCTGCTCGGTGTTTTATCTCTCCCCTGCTCTGATGCCAGCCTGTATCCTTGAATCGAGAAACAGACAATTGTCTTTATGTAGCTTAATGTAGCAACCGGTTAATGAAGTGAAGGTAGTCACTGCCCAGACGGCTACCCTCTTGGACCATACGCTCTTAATGCAAGCGTTCACGTCCTATGCACCCAAATGCCAATCTTACCCCCTGAATTAATGAGTGGGCACCAGTATCTTACTACAATTTCCCCAGTTAATTGATTTTAATTCTTATGCCTCTGTTCGTCATGCCTTTTGACCCATATTTTTAATATATACTCATCATGTAACTTTGCTATTTGTCACTCTTTGGGATACCCCGGGGTTGTGAAAGGCGCTATATAAATGCAAGTGAATAGTAGTTGCAATATGCAGTGATTTGTATTCCTCTGTGTTATGTGCCATGCTATTTATCTCTTCAATTT
Organism: Heptranchias perlo; assembly: GCF_035084215.1. Lineage (NCBI taxonomy): Eukaryota > Metazoa > Chordata > Chondrichthyes > Hexanchiformes > Hexanchidae > Heptranchias > Heptranchias perlo. The sequence goes on from NC_090362.1 coordinate 4,342,481, forward strand.
CCAACTCTCCATAGATCTTTCCTCTTGGAGCATTTTCTTTTCCCTTGTAACTTAGTGTCATCGAATAACTGCAATTATAAATATTTTTTTTAAAAGACTCAAGCAATCCGTGCATAATTACAGCATTTACAATGGATGGTGAACTTTGGCCTCTATATTGTAGCCAATTTATTACACATTTTAAAATGTCCTCTTTTAATTTTAGTAATGTGGAACCCTATCAAATGCTTTTTGAAAGCCAGCGTATATTATTATCCACTGGTTCAATACTGATGGAATATGCTTGTCTCCCAGTCGCTGTTAAATTTCTTCCTTTATGATGGTTTCTAATTAATTTTAACATCTATGATGAGATTCTAACAGGCCTATCATCCCCCCAAACTTTTTTTAAGAGACTGAAAATAGCTAATGTGATATCACATCTGCTCATGAGCTGTGAAAATTTCTGCCACAATGTCCTTGATTCAAATGTATTCCATCTGGTCCTGGTAAGTGATGGATAAGTTTTCTGCGTGTTTTTTTTTTGCTCTCTTCCTCCTGAAGGCCATCAGTTACTTGCTGGGGGGTTGGCTGCATGGGTGTGAGGCACTCTCCAGCACCTTGCCCAGGTTCCTGCTCTATGAGCCGTGTGACTGTTTCTCAATGTGGGGCCATGGGCAGCATCACATCCTCACTCAGTGGCCTCCCGAGCGCACGTCCAGCAGCGGTCACTGGGCGTGGGAACTTCTGCTGACTATCAGATACTTACCTCCAATCCCGTGATTTTAGAAAAGGTAAGATGTAAAAGGAAAGACTAAAGAAAGCAATAAAAATAACCAAGGCCACCCATTTACAGTTTCGCAGAAAACTGGGCAGAATGGAGAAATTCAATGCCTGAAACAGCTGTAGAAACCCCACAATATCATGTAATAAGCACACACACTGGGTTATTCAGTTCACCTTAGAACTAGGTGTGTATCTGCCACATTGAAGTCATAGTTCAAAATGCTGCTCTTGCAGATGCAAAACTCACTACTTTTTTTTAAAAGGGAAAAGGCCAGCAATACTGGGTGTCTGAGTTGCAGCCTGAAAATTACAAGTGGCTGTAATTGACCTCAGGAGTTTACAAGTTGCCAGAAAAGCTTGGATTTGCCCATTCAGAACGCAGGGAGTTCTCGTTCAGTGGTCTTAAAGGGACAAGCCAGGTTGAATACAGCTCCGATCATAGCAGTTAAATGTCACAACCATACTCTAGACTGCTTGTGAGCCATGCCAAGGCAGATCTGCTAGTGTATAAAACTAAAAGACAAGCTGACACTGAAAAGTCCAAAGTGCAGTATATTCCTGTGCTCCTCTGCTCTTTCTTTCCAGACATTTTCTTGACCCACAGTCTTGATGATCAGAGTTGGGTAGACCATGCCTGGGTGTATATGAGTGAGTTTAATGGAGGACCGGGTTAGCGTAATGCCCTTTCACCACTGCGGCATGTGACTTTTAGTCCAGTCCAGATTGATGGTATAAAAGTTGTCTTTCTGCTGGGTGTAGCGATCCAACACAACATGAGTTTGGATCGTCTGAACTTGCTGTCTGGTGGAATCAGCCTCCACCAACAATATTGTTCCACCTCATTCAGGATAGTTGGGAAAATTGAAAAACTTACACTGCTGCACTAGGGGGTGCTGTTATGATGTGCATGAATCAGCACCTTCAGCAGAGGCGATGGGGAAATCACTGGGCATTGTACAGGTGAGGTCTGCTGTAGTCTGAAGAGCAGTATATTTTCAGAGATGCATATAGATTGGAGAAACTCGCGATGCTGAGAAACACTGGCTCATTTTAACCTCATTTCTGGAGGAACCATGACTGAGGTTCATTGCCAGTGACACCAGGAAAATTCTTGAGGCTGAATGCCTCTTGGACAGATTTTGTATGAAAAATTAAGTTGCACAAAAGCGCCGTGTAAATTTCAAGCTGCTTTCAACACATTCTGCTGGTGGTAGTGTTACACTGTTACTTGGGCTAATAATAACTTCTAATCTTGTGTACAGCAAAGATTGCAGCAATGGGTGTTCTTAATGGTGACCGACAGCTTTTAAGTATGAAATTGGTCGCAGACTTATGAATAAAACAGTGTTCTCGGTAATAAACGCTCATTTGCTGTGTTTCCCGCTTGCTGAACAAGTTTAGTCAGGGAATGGCTAAACCACGGAGACGAGGAAGGCCCTGTGTTCATTTCCTGGTGTGCTGAGTTAGCTGACGACAGCCAGGGTAAGGGTAGGGAAAATTGTAGTTGCCCTCCTAATATGAGTTGTTGGGGAGTGGGGTAAGTCACAGTTTCTGCTCCCGATCTCTTTCTAGTGACCCCCTTGCTGAAATGTCGGTATCTCAGGAAAGCACAGGGTAAGCTTGGCAGTGTTGCCCTCCACAGTTGTATAACCTTTCAACTCTCATTGTCTAGTTTACCACACGAAAAACACTCACTCGAGCAGCAGAGCAGGAGAGTAAATGGGAAGGAGTGTGACCGGGGGTATTTTCTCTGTGATCTTTTGGTCGTCTGACGGTGTCAGACGACCAAAAGATCACAGAGAAAATACCTTCAGAGAGAAAGTTCAGCCTCCATTTTAACTGAACCATTAAGACAGCCTCTTTGTGTACTTGTAAAACAAATCAGTATTCATTTCATGCACAATGGGCTGATGGCATGTCGAGCTGCCGTGATTGACAGCAGGAGTATCTCAGTGTGAAATATGAAATTCCCCCTCATCACATCCTGTGTGTGTCTGGACCTGTCTTTTGTTCCTTCACTTGTCCCATTACCGCCCCGTTTGCCTTGCATCATCATTCTTTTTGTCATTTAATTACTCCTGCCCTCCACCCGATCACATTATTAGGGATGGGCAATAAACGCTGGCCTTGCAAGCGACGCCCACATCCCATGAACGAATAATAAAAAAAGACACCCCCGCCCCCTTTTCCCTGGCTCTGTACTTGCTTAAAAACTGTTAAATCTCTAAAATCTTCCAGTTCTGACGAAAGGTCATCGACCTGAAACGGTATCTCTGTTTCTCTCTCCACAGATGCTGAGCGTTTCCAGCATTTTCTGTTTTTATTTCAGATTTCCAGCCTCCGCAGTATTTTGCTTTTGTTCCTGTGTGTGCCTGTTGTTCCACAAATCATGCTGTTATAGAAAGGCTCTGCAAGTTGATTAAACTTCAGCTGTATTATGCTATCTTCAGTATATCAAAGTCACTAACCCAGATCTGTTTACTGATGAGCCTGGTTTCATTGTTTTTAATATTTATAGTTGTAGAAAAACTTGGCAGAATTTCTGTTTTGTGTTGCACGTCCCTGATGGCCCTCTTCTGATAATGGCATAAATTTTATTTCCCCGATTTTCTTCCAAGTCATGATACTACTACTTAAAAAAGCATTATAATATTGTTAACGTGGGCTGTTTTTACTTGCTTGGTAAGATGTGCAAAAAAGTGTTCAGGTGGATGTTAATGATCCTAAAGCACGATTTGCAGAAGAGCAGGGGGCCATTCTCAACCTTCATCAAAAAAAAAAGCACCAACAGCAGATCCATCTCACTGACTATCTGTGCTGTGTGTGTTTGCCTGCATAACAGTGACTATCCTTCAAAAGTATTTATTTGGGTGTGAATCGATATGGGATGTCCTGATAGACAAAGCTTGAGACTACAACCTTCTAGTTCAGAGGAGAGAGTGCTACCGACTGAGCCAAGCTGACACTTAATAGATAAACATTTGAAGCAGAGGACAATACAGGTCTATAGAAAGAGGGCACGGCAGTGAAATTATTTTTGGATTCCTCTAGTAAAGAACCAGTACAGACACAACCGCACCTGTGCTGTACGTTTCTATGATTCTACATCGAATTGTTGATGCTAACGTATCTTGGCATACTGATTTAGGATTTTTCCGTCAATGGGGAAATAACTCTTTCTGAACCTCCAGGCTCACAAATTCAAACAGGGCAAGCCAGCGAACAAGAAATATAGGCACAAATAGAACTTCTGTGGCAGGGCTTGGATGTACATAATATCAAGCACAAGACGAACAGGCCTATCCTCCTCACTCTGACAAAATTGTTGCGTGCTCCAAATTAAATGATATTGATCCTGCCCAGCGTTGTCTCTATTCTTCCATTTCCTGTCAGGAACTTGTTCCTTTAAAAAAAAAAGAGAAATCACAGATTCTGTGTTCACCATATTAGAACGGCAAAGAAGAAATAAAAAGAACTTGCATTTATATAGCACCTTTCATGTCCTCAGGATGTCACACGAACATATGAAATTGACAGGCAGTAAAAGACCAGCTGGTTCATCAAACCTGCCCCACACCATGATGGCTGGAGTTTATGACTGAACACTTCTCCCCTCTTCCCCCTCATCGCACCCCCCCTCCCCCCAATACACACACACACAGCCATGTAATCTTCTGGGAGAAGCAAAATAAAGAGGGGAAAACCAAGGGCTAATAAGGGGAAAAAATACTCTCGAAAATCCCTCCAACTCAGGCAATCAAAACCAGTCCAGGAGATCACATGGACCAAGTGTTATCTATAAAGACACTTACCTTCTATATGATGTGATCTCCACCCGAGCCAGGAACCGGTCCAGTCCACCACTGCTTAATATCCAGTCTATTCCTACTCTTCCATAGTTTGAACTCATGTCTCCTGGTCCTCCCCAATCTGTTAAACTGGAATAATCTATCACTCGGGTCACTATCCAGCCCTTTAATTATTTTATAGACCTCTATCAGGTCATCTGTAAGTCTACGCTGCTCTAAAGTAAATGGACCAAGGTCCTTGAGCCTATCCAAGTAGCTGAGGTTCTTTAAGCTAGGAATCATTCTTGTAGCTCTCCTCTGGGCCTTTTCCAAGGTCACTATATCACCCACCATGTGGGGGGACCAAAACTGGGCACAGTGCTCTAGATGCAGTCTGACCTGAACCTGTATAGTGTCCTTTGATTTATATTGAATGGTTCTATTAATACAACTAAATACCTCGTTAGCTTTAGCTACAGTTTCTCTACATTGGTCATGAGCCTTTAGTGATCTACACACAATAACACCAAGATCTTTTTCTCTCTTAACCTCTTTCAGTATTGTTCCCTGTAAATGATAACGTGTATTCTGTGTTGGCTCTACCAACATGCATGGCACTACATTTATCTAAATTAAATGCAATTTGCCAATGTGTGGCCCACTCCCCTAGCACATCAAAATCTTTTTGGATTGGATTGCATTCCTCTACTGTCTTAACCTTTGCTCAGATCTTGGTGTCATTTGCAAACTTACTTACCATTCTCCCAACACCACTGTTCAGATCATTAATAAAGACAGTGAAGAGTAGTGGGCCCAGGACCGATCCCTGGGGAACACCACTAGTAACTGTCTACAGCCTGAACCACATCCGTTTACTACAACTTTTTGGCCACGGGATTGGAGACAATTCCTAATTCAGCTTGTCAAATTTCTACTGATACCACAAGATTCTATCTTGTGAAGTAACCTAGTGTGAGAACGTAAGAAATAGGAGCAGGAGTAGGCCACACGGCCCCTCGAGCCTGCTCAGCCATTCAATAAGATTATGGCTGATCCACTTTCCCACCTAATCCCCATATCCCTTGATTCCCTTAGTGCCCAAATATCCATCAATCTCAGTCTTGAATATACTCAATGACTCAGCATCCACAGCCCTCTGGGGTAGAGAATTCTAAAGAGATACAACCTTCTGAGTGAAGAAAGTTTTCCTCATCTCAGTCCTAAATGGCCGACCCCTTATCCTGAGACTATGCCCTCTAGTTCTAGACTCTCCAGCCAGGGGCAACAGCCTCTCAGCATCTACCCTGTCAAAAACACTGATCCTTGCGGCACCTCATTAGTTACAATCTGCCAACCCAAAAATGACCCGTTTATTCCTACTCTCTGTTCTCTGTCCGTTAGCCGATCCTCAATCCATGCTAATATATTACCCCCAATCCCAAGGTCCCTAATCTTGTGTGGCACCTTATCAAATGCCTTTTGAAAATCCAAATATACAACATCCACTCATTCCCCCTTAGGGGGAATCCATGAGGTACCTTAATCGAAGGCTTTCTGAAAGTCCAGGTAGACAATGTTTACCGGATTACCCTCATCCACTACACTTGTGACTTCCTCAAAGAACTCTTTCCAAATTTGTACTGCACAACCTATTTTTTCATAAAGGATCACTTCGAGCATCTTCCCAATAATTGATGTCAGGCTGATAGGCCTGTAGTTCTCTGGCTCGGATTTGTCCCCTTTTTTGAAAATAGGAACTACAATGAGCGAGCTTCCAGTCCAAGGGAACTATCCCTGACTATTGAACTATTGACGATATGGGCAGGGGGCTCTCAGAGCACCTGTCCCACCTCTTCAATCACCCTTGGATGGATATTATCTGGACCTGGAGCCCCATCAATTTTGAGCTTTCCTAACCTATCCATTGTGACATTACTATCTATTTTAATATTAATAATGCACATTAATATTAATAGAGCACATCCTCCCCTCCCAAAATTTGGTACTCAAGCATCATGTACAGGAGTATAGAATGATGCAAAATAGTCATTTAGCAACTCTGCCCTAACCTGAGAATCAGTTTGAATTTGCTCTATAGTATCCTTCAGTGGTCCTTTAAGGGCTTCTGACTTCTGACAGCTAAAAAAGCTTTTGCTAATACTGCCACAATTACACACTGTCTTCTTTTCCAGAGATCTCTTGGCTAATCTTATGGCTGTTTTTGTCTTCCTTAATTGCATGCGATACTTTTCCCTGTCCTGTGAGTTAAATGCCTTAAGTAAATGTCCCAAAACACACACCAATGAATTTCTTTTGGCGTGTAGTCACTGTTGTAATATAGGCAAACACAGCAGCTAGTTTGTGCATAGCAAGATCCCACAAACAGCAACGAGATGAATGACCTGTTTTGGTGCTGTTGAGGGATAAATATTAGCTAGGGCACCAGGACAACTCCCCTGCTCTTCAATGATTAGTGCCATGGGATCTTTTGCATCCACCTGAATAGATAAATCTTCGGTTTAATGTCTCATTCAAAAGATGGCACCTCTTGACAGTGCAGCACTCCCTCAGTATTGCACTGGAGTGTCAGCCTAGATTATGTGCTCAGTCCCGGAGTGGAGCCCGATCCCACAATATTCTGACTCGGTGGTGCAAGTGCTACAACTCAAACTCCAATCTTTATTCCCGATGCTCCTTATGTTTATATAAAAACACCCCTCCCCCAAATATTTCCTATTTGATCTTTCTGTAATGTCATTAATTTCCTTTTCTGTTTTGTTTTCCCCTCTTCCACCCACCTCCAGACGAGTTTAAATTCTCTCTCTGCGCCTGTTCTGCAAGGACATAGATACCAGTCCAGTTAGGTTAAGCCTGAGCCATCTAACAGTTTCCCCCACCCCGCCCCAATGTCCTGACTTCTTTTCCCTCTAAAAAGATGCTGGTTCTGGTATTTCCCCTCTCTCCAGTTGCTGTCCCCCCTCCCAAGTACCACGGTTGAACTCCTGCCATCTGGCACTCTAACTGCGGTTAACCTCGCCATATAATTCCCAACGCAAATTCCCAATCCCTCACGAGCTCCTGCTTAACAGTGCACACGCAGTAGGAGCAGCAGTGGGTAGGAAGATCGAGGGGTCGAGCTCCATGGCTATTTAGGTCTGTTTAGCTCCCCTCAGACCGCTAGACTGGCCGTGTCAAAGGTGAATGCTTGGCTCCTATTCTCACTGATGGCTGTAAGAGTCCTGGCTCTAAAGTGAAATGAGTTTAGGCAGCGTGCCTCCCACCAGGTCCCAGGAGTGGTGGTGCTCACTGCTCCAAGGGAAGATTTCCATTTTCCACTTCAACCATTTTAATGGCCAGCCTGATTGAGATTGTCGATTTTGTGCTGAATTGTGGGAAAGCTTCACCACCAAGAACTGGGGTAAGATTACTGAAACTCTCTTCACATTTGCCTCTTACTGCACCAGAGAAAGGAGAATTTAGTCTCACCAGGCTGCTTTGGATTCAAGCCCAGATTCCAGATGTGAAAGAGCAGTAACTCTCGATGATGGTTATGAAGTACTTTATAACCAGAGAAGGCTTTGTCCCTGGTCAAAAGCACAGACAAGAGGCCTTCTCCAAAGATCCAAGAGCTAGGTTTTAAAGAGGTTTCTGAAGGAGGTGGAGAGGTTTAGGGAAAGTGTTCCAGAGTGTGGTGCCCAAATGCATGAAGGCTGCAGGAGAAAGGGAGGGATGGGAAGGAGGCCAAAGTCAGAAGACTGGAGGATGTATGGTGGAATATTGGGCAGGAGAATATGTGGAGGTAGGGAGGGTCGATGCCATGGATGGACTGTAGTTGAAGATGAAGATTTAAAAATCAACGCATAGAGGAATGGGAAGCCAATTAAGGCTGATAAGTACAAGGATTACAAGGAAATGGACAGCATAGACTAGGATGTGGGAGGTGGATTTTGCATTGGGTTGCTGTTTATGAAGGCTGGAGCTTGAAGGCTGGCAAGTAGTGTTGGAATAATGGAGTGTGGTGAAGGCCATCTCTTTCCACTGGGCCTGGATCACACTTTTTGTGACCCATCTTCCCTCAGAACCAACATTCTGGCTGCTCCTTTGCTGGATTATATCCAACGACACCTCAACGCTAGAGCCTGTAAATCTGTGGCCCTGAAGAATCACAAGCCTCAGACACTGCAGTGAGTTACGTTATTCCAGACTCAAAGTGGCTGCCGTGGCCCTTTAAGCTGCTGCAGCACTGGGTTTCACCCTCATCTCCCCACCCCCAGAGGCTGCCACCAACCATCTGGTTTTAGCGAATGGAAGTGTGTGGCACTATTTTGGTGGTAAATTAGCCAAGGAGGAAAATCTAACATAATATTTTCTGTTTATACTGCACCGTATAAACCATGAGCGAATATTCATCAGATACAATTGTTTTTCTTTTATTTTGCCAATTTTTGCCACTCCCCTCCTCCTCCCTCCCTCCCTCCTCCTCCCCCTCCCTCTCTCCTCCTCTCCCTCCCTCCTCCTCCTCCCCCTCCCTCCTCTCCTGAAGATGTGGACTCCTTGCTCAGACAGTGAGTTTATCTAATGAGTGGTCAGAATACTCCCTTCAATACCTCACCCAAGTGATCATTCTTCACACATGGGCCTTGGTAGCGAGTCTGGGCATGATATTCATCTGTGAAGGCATCACAGCCAAGCCTGATTCAGTCTTCACTTAATGTCCACACAAACGGACCACGAGCACTGGTCACTGGATAGGGAGCGTGAACCTGTCCAATCTTGCTATCGATAGCCCAGGGACACTGACCAATTATAGTGCCCGAGTTGAGATCAGCAGGTTTAGCACTGACCAGGGACTGATCCTGAGATCTTCCTGTTTGTGCAGCTCAGCTACCTACTGGGTAAGGGGCTATCAGTAGATGGGATACACATCTTAATGAGTGAGATTTCACTGCTGGTCTTGCCATGCAAGAGTTGATTGATATATGATTGATCAGGACACTGCGGGAGGGCAGCTGACTGCAGATAGGCTGCTGTTCCTCCAACAGCCTCCGCAGCTCACCCAGGTTCCAGGAACTGACAGGATCACAGATCCTCAAAAATATAGATCTATGAATCTGCTATTGGGGTAAGGGAGCTGGTTTCAGTTATGTAAATGCAGGGGGCCAGCCCCGTGTGTCTACCCCCTGTGGGTCTCCATATGAAAGCAGAACTCAGCATAGAGACAGGGTCCTCGGTCCAAGTGCAAAAATGGGAGAGTAGGGCCGAGGGTGTCTTGAAGGAATTCTATTATCTGGTTTGTAAAGGCTGGAGTTAGAACTTTGAAGCAGCAAAGGATTTTACTTTGATGGCTTTCAGACGATGGATGGGTGGGTTGATCCATTGCAATACACATGGTGATCACTGTGATGGTGAACAATAAGCCAGTGATGCTTATCACTAGCAATTTCCGGCCTTAATCCAGTAGCTTTTTATTATTTCACCAACTGTATGAATGGATTTTTTGGATGGGGAAACAGCAATAATTTTTTTTTAACAGTAACCTCAAAGTCTTTGATTCTTGTAGGCAAATGAGTTCCCACTCCTGTGCAGACTGCTCGCCGGATTGTGGTTTGGATAATTGTATTATTGATACTCTTAGCAAAGTCCTTCTTTCCCAGAAATAATGCTAATTTTTGTTTTGAGGGGTGGGGGAGATTAATCATCCTTTTCTGTTCTCTGCAGTTCACTGAACAATTCAGTTCATTCAGTTCTCAATGAACTACGAAATGATATGACTAGTTAGGTGATTTCCTTCCTGTTGTTACATTCTCTGCATCTTTCTCTTTTCCCTCTGGTACAAAATGTGTTCGGTTACAGTCAACACACTGTTTTCTCAGAGCTCTCGGCCTCTTTGGTACATTTTCAGCTTTATTCTTGATTTAATTTCACTACTTTTCTCGTTTCCTTATAAGCCAGTGATACATTTCTCCAAAAGTAGGAGTTTGTTCTTTTAATTGTCAGTTCTTTTTCATTGCAATTCCAAATTCTTCAATTCAGTATCTCAACAGGGGAAGCGTTTCGACATGAATTGCCCCAAAATCTATTCATCTTCTTATACCGCACAAAAAGTTTTTTTCTTTATCCTATGTCCAATTTGGCTCAGTGGTAGCACCTTTTCCCTGGATGACTTCAGGACTTACTGACAAGCAGTTGAACAGTTCTTGCGTTGCTTCTATTGTCATGAATATCCTCATTAGGAAATGTGGAGCCAGCCTTACTGATGTCCCTGGAATGATCAAAGTTCTGTACCATCAACTGCAGTTGATTACAGAGCCACAAGTAACACATGCTGTGACCCATTCTATCTCCGTTCTGGCTTCACACAATGTGCTGATGGTTTTGCCCGATCTCCTCAAATACCAAATTCCATTTCACACGTTACATGGATGGGATATGGAAATCCTTACTGAGTGATAACACACTAGCCATGACTTCCATTAAATACCTACTGGATAATTTAAAGTTACTGTACGATGACAGTAAAGAATCCCTCGTCCAAGAGATGACAAAATCAGCAACACAAAAGCCTTTAGCTGTTATCAGAGACAGAGTGACAATTTTGTAGCCCCGATTCTCTGATACTTGCTCCCCATGAACCCGGATTCCCAATTCTGAACACCCTAAAGTGTGGGGAGACTCGATAACTGATTGCCCTCATCAGATCTTCCCTCAGTTGTGCACCATTCTACTCAACTCCTGTGTGTCTTTTCTCTTAGAACACCAACCCCTGCACAGTTTAGTCTCAGTGTTGTGCACCTCATTCATAAGTATGTACAGCATCATTCTATGGCTGCACTAACACGATGGGGGTCATTTTAACTTTGGGCGATGGTGTAAAATGGTCAATAACGAATACGCCACCTCGTCTGATTTTCTTTTCCGTGGAATTCAGTGGAGGGGAAATCGGGTGGGACGTATAATGAGCGGCCAATTCAATAACACTCGTTTTACACCATCGCTGAAAGCTGAAATTATTCCCAATTTGTTTTCTTTTGCACTTTAATATTTAAAATTAGACTCAAATGAAATTTCATTAACTTATAAATTCTGAATTTTGATTTACTCACAGTCACTCATTAATGTCAAAAAGTAAATCAACTCAACGATTAAATCAGATACGGTGCACAGTTCATGGTTTTTGTAGCGGATTTGTTTGTTTGTTCTTAACCCAATAGTCTGCAGGACTCAGGACTAAAAGAAAAGCCGTGAACGTAGGAACAGGAGAAGGCCATTCAGCCCCTCGAGCCTGTTCCACCATTCCATTCCATCATGGCTGGTCTGTACATTAACTCCATTTGCCTTTGCCTAACAAAAATTTTTCAATCTCAGCCTTCAAAGCTTCAACTGACCCCCAGCATCCACAGCCTTTTGGGGAGAGAGTTCCAGATTTCCACTCTCCTTGGCGTGGAAAAAGTGCTTCCTGATGGCCCTAGCTCTAATTTTAAGATTGTGCTTTCTTGTTCTGGACTCCCCCACCAGAGGAAATCATTGATCTATATCGATGCTCTCAGTTACTTCACTGAATCCCCATCTCACCACACAGCAAATCTGGAACAGGTTTACAGTGCAGCTGTTTTCTGGATAAGCTCGTGCGACATAAAACAACACCGAGGGTTTTCCATTTTGGTTCAATTGCAGTCGGCTGAGAGACAGCAGAAAGCCTCCGCCTGTGTCCCATATCCACAGCAGTACTGGAACCGCAATGATACACAGCTCACCACATTAGTGCACCAGGAATTTAAAATTAGCCAGTGGTTCCGATCGTTCACTAGCTGACCCTGCCTGGATAAGCTTTTGAAGAGCGACGCTCTAAAATGAATAAACATCTTTACCAAACCCCTCCCCGAAATGTGGACAAACGAAAGGAGTAATTTTTAATCTAACGTAACCAGCAGAAGGTCTCAGCTGCTGGGACCCCGAGTCAGAAATGCAGGTCACACTGCGTCCATTTTCCCGACCAATTCCCAATGAGTCAACCAGACTGTGCAGGGATACAACCAATGCTGGATAGAAAGAGAAGGTTTTTTTTAAGAGCAAATTAAAACACATAGAAGTCATGATCGTCCCTAAGGTGAAAAGAAGGGAGTGTGGTCAGAAGAAGCCAAGACATCTGACTGGTCGGGTACAAAGACAAATAAGACGTAAAGAAAAATGTTTTTATAAATTAAAAGTACACAATACACAGTAAAACAAAGACAAGAACCGGGAACAGTTAAAGAAAAACTAAGGCCACTATTAGATCAGGTAACAGGTTGATGGGAAAGAGGATCGTGGAGGTCTGTGATAGTAACGGGATAAACTTTTCCAGCTCGGCGAGGAGTCAGAGGCCCATCAGAGACTGAATTGGGCCATTGAAAGATGCTCAGCGACAGGGCAGAAAGGACTCTCCGGGTTCGGCAGGGATACTAAACGAAGACTTTGCATCAGTCTTTACTCTTGAAGGCGATGCTCAACCAGCAGAATTAAGTGTTGCTGCTAACCGTAAAATTGTTAATATTCAAATAGATGCTTTAGTAACCTTAAAATAGGGCTGCCAGTCTGGATGATAGCCTTAAGGAGATGGGACAGGTGCAGTGTGAGCCCCTTTCCCATATCTTTAATAGCTCACTGGAGTGAGAGATTGTTCCCTTAGACTGGAAGGAGGTTAATGTAGTTCCAATTTTTAAAAAGAGGGATAAGGCAGTACTGAGTAACTTAGATTTGATCGAGGTTTATAAAATAATAAAGGGACTAGATTGTGTTTATACGGACCAATTATTTCAACTGAATCGGAAATTGTTTTTAAGATAATGTAAGCACTGTCGTCATGTAAACAGAGGTCAGGACAATTCATCGGCAATTAGTTTATCCACAAACTCCATCAATCTGCTCACAGTTATATCACAATCACTGGCTCTTAACACATAAAAGGACTGAAGGTTAGACGGCAGGATTCTGAGGCAGGCAGAGCAATGTTAACCCGCGGCTGTGGTGAGGGGGAGATGGGTTTGAATCCCTGGACCCTCAGTCTCAGCCATGTCCCTGTGGGGACCAGGCCCGTAGGAGAGGGGAACGGGAATGGGGAGGTGGGGGCGACTGTCGGCATGGTGCTACCGTGCGCCTCCCAGTGGCTGGTTTGGACGGTGCAGGCAGGCAGGAAAGAAAGAAGCGGGAAAATCCTCACACAAAAGCTGGACGCAAAAGAAAAAAATAGAGATACTGATCCAGAATTTGAAGCTTTAATATATGGACAAAGGCCCTGAATTTCCTCTGGACTTAAGCCCAAACTCCGGTGGGACTGGCAGACCCCAGTACGAAAAGGGAATGCCGAGTATCCGCCATTTTTTAAAGGGCTAAACCCCCGTCTGCCACTTTCAAGAGAAATGTCGGTGGGGGGCAGGGGGGAAGGGGGGGGAAGGGTTGCCAACCCTCCAGGATTGACCTGGAGTCTCCAGAAATTCTTCAGAGAAGGTTATGGAACGGAATTCAGTAAAGGTCAAGGGTTGACGCAAATGACACCAGGCTCCTAGTTGCTAAATGTTGACGTCGTATCTTCGGGCACCTGCACTAACCACCTCTCTAAGCTATTTCCACATTATTTTTGATCGAGCTCGAGGCTCATGCTTGTGAGAGCCCGTCTTCTGTATTGGCCGCCGGTTTGTAAATAACCCCTCTGTTTTCAGTCGTTTTATCAGCTCTGCAAACACAAAAAAAGATTCACAATTTGGAATCAGGGGAAGTAGAAAAACAGCCCACGAGCAACGGCCGTCACATGATGGTTAAGGGATAATGTGTCACTCCAGTCCCACTCGTCATTGGCGTCTCCCAAAAATCCTTAACCAAAGCGAAACAAATCTAGGGAATGGTTGGGAGGGATCGTATCGTTTGAAGGATGATGAAGACCCTAAGTAATCTAGCCGCCTTCTCCCTAGTGCCTGGAGGAGCTGGGCCAAATTCAGGAGGGAGGGAGGGTCCCGGTCAACATTTGCAGCCAAAACAGATCTGCCAATGACATTGTCTTGGAATTTGGCCACATTTAAGCATTTGTGAAGTGCAACAGGCCTTTAAATGGAGGCCAAGATTTTCTTGTGGGGTCCAACAAGCATGGCACGAACCTAGTTGGGATCTCTCTCTCTGACCCTGCCGCTCTCTGACTGACCCGACCCTTCACTGACCCGACCCCTCACTGACCCTGCCGCCCTCTGACCGACCCTGCTGCCCTCTGACCCTGCTGATCACTAACTACAACCATATGTGTTTCTATAGTTCCTTTAAAGTAAGAAACATACACTTTAACTCCATGTCCAGGGAGAGACGCTATCCCCTCTTCACATCTCTCATGGAGCACGACTGAGACAGCTGCTGATTCTCTGAGGATGAAAACCAGTCAATTCCAGTCATCCCCATTTGCAGACCATCCCTGGAACCCACTGCTCTTCTGGCCTAGGTCCTACACTTTGGAATTCCCTCCTTAAAGCCATCTCCTCCACCTTCTCCTCCATTTCGACCCTCCTTATAACACACCTCTTTGACAAAGCTTTAGATCTCTCCTCCAAATATCTCCCTTCTTTGGTTCAGTATCCATTTCCCTCGAACCTATAAGCAGAGCCATGGTGCTATGCTGCGGACATCAGACCACAGCCCTGTGCCTGGTGCCTATTAGGAGGTAAATATAATATCAAGACCCTTCAGAATTTTGAACACCTCTATTAAATCTCCCCTTAACCTTCTCTGCTCTGAGGAGAACAACCCCAGCTTCTCCAGTCTCTCCACCTAACTGAAGTCCCTCATCCCTGGTACCATTCTGGTAAATCTCCTCTGCACCCTCTCCAAGGCATCTCTAGGTTTTCGTCATTTTAATTTTGTCTCCAAATTAAGAAGCAGGTGAAGGGGCTGAAGATTACAGAACACTGGATATCACCGCTGCTTTCTTCACTCTTTGGAAGTCCGAAGCCAGCGCGTTAAAACCTCTCAGGGTGTTCGGTTTTGTGGAGTTGCTCAGAGAGAAAAATATCAGCTAGGATTCCGGCCCCTGATCACTGCCCACTGACCCTGCTGGTGTGCGACTGTTGGCTAAAGGTGAGCTAAGGTGATGCCCTCACCACCGTGGCACATAGCAACAGGAGGAGGCCATTCAGCCCCTCGGGCCTGTTCCATCATACAGTTAGATCATGGCTGATCTGTATCCTAACCCCATTTATCCACCTTGGTTCTGTAACCCTTAATACCCTTACCTAACAAAAATCTTATCAATCACAGATTTGAAATTTTCAATTGACCCCCAGCCTCAACAGCTTTTTGGGGGAGAGAGTTCCAGATTTCCACACCCCTTTGTGTGAAGAAGTGCTTCCTGACATCACCCCTGAACGGCCTGGCTCTAATTTTAAGGTTATAGAATCATAGAATCATAGAAGTTTACAACATGGAAACAGGCCCTTCGGCCCAACATGTCCATGTCGCCCAGTTTATACCACTAAGCTAGTCCCAATTGCCTGCACTTGGCCCATATCCCTCTATACCCATGTAACTGTCCAAAATTGTACCCGCCTCTACTACTGCCTCTGGCAGCTCGTTCCAGACACTCACCACCCTTTGAGTGAAAAAATTGCCCCTCTGGACCCTTTTGTATCTCTCCCCTCTCACCTTAAATCTATGTCCCCTCGTTATAGACTCCCCTACCTTTGGGAAAAGATTTTGACTATCTACCTTATCTATGCCCCTCATTATTTTATAGACTTCTATAAGATCACCCCTTAACCTCCTACTCTCCAGGGAAAAAAGTCTCAGTCTATCTAACCTCTCCCTATAAGTCAAACCATCCTAGTAAATCTTTTCTGCACTCTTTCTAGTTTAATAATATCCTTTCTATAATAGGTTGACCAGAACTGTACACAGTATTCCAAGTGTGGCCTTACTAACGTCTTGTACAACTTCAACAAGACATCCCAACTCCTGTATTCAATGTTCTGACCAATGAAACCAAGCATGCTGAATGCCTTCTTCACCACCCTATCCACCTGTGACTCCACTTTCAAGGAGCTATGAACCTGTACTCCTAGATCTCTTTGCTCTATAACTCTCCCCAACGCCCTACCATTAACGGAGTAGGTCCTGGTCTGATTCGATCTACCAAAATGCATCACCTCACATTTATCTAAAT
The DNA here is from genome assembly GCF_035084215.1 of Heptranchias perlo. Lineage (NCBI taxonomy): Eukaryota > Metazoa > Chordata > Chondrichthyes > Hexanchiformes > Hexanchidae > Heptranchias > Heptranchias perlo. Next base: position 4,359,209 of record NC_090362.1, read on the forward strand.
TAAACTCCATCTGCCATTCATCGGCCCACTGGCCCAATTTATCAAGATCCCGTTGCAATCCTAGATAACCTTCTTCACTGTCCACAATGCCACCAATCTTGGTGTCATCTGCAAACTTACTAACCATTCCTCCTAAATTCTCATCCAAATCATTAATATAAATAACAAATAACAGCGGACCCAGCACCGATCCCTGAGGCACACCGCTGGTCACAGGCCTCCAGTTTGAAAAACAACCCTCTACAACCACCCTCTGTCTTCTGTCGTCAAGCCAATTTTGTATCCAATTGGCTACCTCACCTTGGATCCCGTGAGATTTAACCTTACGTAACAACCTACCATGCGGTACCTTGTCAAAGGCTTTGCTAAAGTCCATGTAGACCAGGTCTACTGCACAGCCCTCATCTATCATCTTGGTTACCCCTTCAAAAAACTCAATCAAATTCGTGAGACATGATTTTCCTCTCACAAAACCATGCTGACTGTTCCTAATCAGTCCCTGCCTAATCAGTTATGCCCCCTTGTTTTGGACTCCCCCACCAGAGGAAATAGTTTCTCTCCATTTACGCTATCAAATCCTTTAATCATCTTAAACACCTCAATTAGCTCACCCCTTAACCTTCTATATTCAAGGGAATACAAGTCTAGTCTGTGCAACCTGTCCTCATAATTTAACCCTTTTAGCCCCGGTATCATTCTGGTGAACCTGCACTGCACCCCCTCCAAGGCCAATATATCCTTCCTGAGGTGCGGTGCCCAGAACTGAATGCAGTCTCCAGATGTGGTTTAACTAGGGGTCTGTACAGCTGTAAAATAACTTCCACCCATTTGTATTGGGGCCCCTCTGGCCAACATTCCATTAGCCTTTTTAATTCTTTTTTGTACTGTCCACTAGCTTTTATTGATTTCTGTACTTGGACTCCTAAATACTCTGATCTTAGGTTCAAAGTGGATGACCTCACACTTCCCCACATTAGAATCATAGAATGGTTACAGCACAGAAAAAGGCCATTCAGCCCATCGAGCCCATACTGGCTGTTTGTAAGAGCAATCCAGTTCCCCCGTTCGTACCCCATAGCCCTGCAAATTTTTTCCCTTCAAATATTTATCCAATTCCTTTTTTGAAAGCCACGATTGAATCTGCCTCCACCGCCCTTTCAGACAGCGCATTCCAGATCATAACCACTCGCTGCGCAAAAAAGTTTTTCTTCATGTCGCTTTTGGTTCTTTTGCCAATCGCCTAAAATCTGTGTCCTCTGGTTCTTCACCCTTCTGCCAATTGGAACAGTTTCTCTTTATTTACTTTATCTAAACCCTTCATGATTTTGAACACTTCTATCAAATCTCCTCTCAACCTTCTCTGCTCTAAGGAGAACAAACCCAACTTCTCCAGTCTATCCACGGAACTGGAACCTCATTCCTGGAACCATTCTAGCAAATCTTTTCTGCACCCTCTCTAAGGTCATCACATCCTTCCCAAATGCTCAGTCACTCTGTCTCTAATAACAGATTCTAGTAAATTCCCCACAGCTGACGTTAGACTAATAGGCCTAGAATTTCTTAGTTTATCTCTCCCATCCTTCTTAAATAACAGAGTGACGTTGGCAATATTCCAAACCAAGGGGACAATTCTTGAAACGAAAGAGTTTTGGAAGATAATGACCAGGAACAGTCAGCCTTAATATCCGGGGCCATACGAGCGGAATGGCCACACAGTATGGAGAATGACCAAAGGCCATGAAACTGAACTGCTCGAGCCAGAGGTCATAGTACGGGATAAAATTAATACCCAGAAAGACACGGGTTATTTAAGGACAGGCAGCTTGGACTTGTGAAAGGCAAGTCGTTTCTGACAAACTTAATAAAACTCTTTAAGGAAATGCAGAGAATGGATTTTCAAAAGGCATTTGCTAAGATGCCATGCAGGAGGCTTGCTGATAAATTAAGCCACATGGTGTTTAATGGAGCAGGGACAGGATGTTGGTTAAAGGACAGCGTTGAGGTTGATGGATGTTTTTCAGACTCGAGGGGTGTAAACTGTGTTGTCCTCCAGGGGTCAGTGTTAGCACCATTATTCTCAAGAAATCTAAATGATCTGGAATTGGGTATAAGGGGCACAATATCAAACTTTGCTGATGACACAAGAATAGGGAGCGTGGCTAACTGTGAACAGGACTGTAAGTGACTTCAGGAGGACATAGATGGGTTAACAGATTTGGCAGATTGCAGAAATTTAATGCAGAGAAATATTAACTGATAGATTTGAGAGGAGAAGAAATATCCATTAAATGGCAAAAGTGAATCTAGTGAGAGTAGCCGAGGAGAAACGGTCAATTTCAGACATCTCAAACCGATCACTCCCATCGTAAACTGCTGAGCCGACAGGTGGGAATTCAGTAAACATGCCCGGATCCTAACTCACACCAAATCCCGGTCACCCATCACCCCTGTGCTCACTGACCTACATTGGTTCCCGGTCCAGCAACGCCTCAATTTTAAAATTCTCCTCCTTGTTTTCAAATCCCTCCATGGCCCTCGCCCCCTCCCTATCTCTGTAACCTCCTCCAGCCCTACAACCCTCCGAGATCTCTGCGCTCCTCCAACTCTGACCTCTTGTACATCCCCGATTTCCTTCGCTCCACCATTGGCGGCCGTGCCTTCAGCTGCCTAGGCCCTAAGCTCTGGAATTCCCTCCCTAAACCTCTCCGCCTCTCTCTCCTCCTTTAAGACGCTCCTTAAAACCTACCTCTTTGACCAAGCTTTCGGTCACCTGTCCTAATATCTCCTTATGTGGCTCGGTGTCAAATTTTGTTTGATAATCGCTCCTGTGAAGCACCTTGGGATGTTTTACGACATTAAAGGCGCTATATAAATGCAAGTTGTTGTATTAATATGAGGAATGAATGAGTTCCTGAGAGAAATGTTCCCTTTGCAGATGGGGGTGTCCCGGTTAAATTCTTACCTTTTCCTTAGGAAGAAGCAACTCAGTGTTAAAGCCGCCATGACTCCAAGCACACAGCCCAAAGCTACGGTCAGGATCACACCTGCACAGAAAAGAAATCACGTTTAACGCAGACTGACACCCGCACAGCTGCTTCCCTTCAGCTTGTACCGACCATTACCCATCGCTTTACGTCAAGCAGGTGTGTCGATATTAGTTATAGCGAGAAACTGAATGCTAAATTTCTCACGCTGCGTTTAATGTACAGGAGGCTGTAAGTTCTGGGAGAGTAGAGTTGCACAGGTGGGGCCCAGGTCTCAGGTACCCCCACCCTCCCGAAGGCTACATTCTCAGATTGCACGCCTTGTCCACTGGGAGTGTATAATCGGCAATCGGAGTTTATGAATTTCTGTCCACTTTGTACCAAGACTACAATTGGGGTAAATCTTTATGAGACCCTCCGTCATCGGCAGGACCGTGCATGGAGAGGGCGGCTTATCAGAAATCTGTGAGCCTGTGATTTTACAGCCATTGATATTCTGACCAAGTCCATATCCACTCCTGTTATTTTACGACTGGGAGCCGAGCTGGCTGCCACCATCCACTCCCCATGGTCCTAGTGCCCCACCATTACCGGAGTGATTGTGCAGATCGTCACAATATCAATGGGCAGAAAATCGCTGTTAGTGCACCGTCAATTTTCGGAGAAGCCGGCTGCTGTGTCTGAGGACCCAACAGGGGCCCAGGGTTTCTTAAAGCTGTAGTGTGAATGCAGTCTCGGTGACTCTGGAAGTGCTTTCGAGAGCAGTGATGCAGTGTAGCCAGGAATGTTTACAGGGCGACATGTTCAGAATCACCAGCAAATTCTTTCTATATATTCATTCTCAGGATGTGGGCGTCGCTGGCGAGGCCGGCATTTATTGCCCATCCCTAATTGCCCTTGAGAAGGTGGTGGCGAGCCGCTGCCTTGAACCGCTGCAGTCCGTGTGGTGAAGGTTCTCCCACAGTGCTGTTAGGAAGGGAGTTCCAGGATTTTGACCCAGCGACGATGAAGGAACGGTGATATATTTCCAAGTCAGGATGGTGTGAGACTTGGAGGGGAACCTGGAGTTGATGGCGTTCCTCTAACATTGCTGCCTTTGTCCTTCTCGGTGGTGGAGGTCACGGGTTTGGGAGGTGCAGGTGACGTAACCTTGGCGAGTTGTAGATCGGACATACTGCAGCCACGGTGCGCCGGTGGTGGAGGGAGTGGATATCGAGCCCAGTGGCAGGGGCGCTGATCAAACGGACAATTTTGCCTGGTTGATGAGCTGGGTATCCAACTCCTGCGGAAACCCATCCCAACATTTCAATCTCCAGAAACGGAGAAATCCACACAGGCGGGGGAACCATTAGCCTGATACACAGTGCACACCTTTGCACTTACCCAGGTCCAGATTTCTTAGACATAAATTGTCAGAGGCAAGAATTAGTGACTCCCCCCCCACTGACTCCTCCCCCCACCAAGGGGCACTGCTGAAGTTTAACCAGCTAAAAACGTGCAGCTTCTCACTCTTCGCCCAGTCAAGACCAGCTTGCTTATTAAGGCTGAAAAGATTATCTAGCCAAACCCCCAATGACAGATTTACCCCTCGAGGCCCCATTAGTGAGCCAGGCTGGCTGGTCAGTCTGGTCACTGCCCTGGAGTCCTGCTAAGCTGCCTGGCTCATCTGGCAGATTGCTGATTCTGTCATCTTGGAGACATCTCCATCCAAGAAAGGCCTGCTTATCTCCCCCCATCCCCCAAAAAGGTTAGTCACAAGTTGATCACTAGAGGTGATACACGATGGGCCAAACAGAGGCAGGGCAGGGAATGGGAACAAGTGGAGAGCTCTCTCAGAGAGCCGACACATGCCTGATGGGCCGAGTAGTCTCCTCTATGCTGTAAAATTCTGATTCTAGACCACTGGCAAGCACAGCCTTTGACCTCTCGCCGGTAGTAAGAGCTTCTCATGAATAGCGTGGTGAGCAGCACAACTTATCGTCAGATGTGTGAGTGCTTTGCCATCGTCCTGCTACCCCCAGCACTCACATACACACCGTACTTTGCTCATCAGCAGTGGATTGGCTCTCTGCGGCCCATTGTGGTGGGCACTGGGTATATGAGGGCGTGTTCTGATACTCGGCCTTCCTGCAGCTGTTGTCCCAAGTCGCATCGGCTGTATGACGGACACTTGCCTTCTGTGTGGCAGGGTCGGTGGGGGGGGGGGCCTACAGAAGGCAGAGTGTAACACGTCACCCTCCTTGATGCCCCACAAGTCCAATACCACGGATCATGCTGACTCGTCACCAACGGGTCACCAATGGGTGCTGGTGAGCTGACGTTTTTAGCTGGTTAAACCTCCCTCTGGGGTCCATAATTCTTCATCTGGTTCTTCACGAGAGGGGCCTCTGCCAGGTGGCATGCCCTCTGTTAGAACGATGCCCCCTTTCGGGACGGTGTAGGCCAGAGCCCTGCCTCCTCACAACTTTGTGCCTTTCTTGCCACTTATTTCACTTAAGACCTTTACAGCCACAGGAGACAGGACACTTCCATCCCGTCAGGCAGGGCTGGATTAGAGTCCACCTGGAGGAGGCCAGAGGTCAGCATGCCACCCAGGCCCTACTGACAGTTATTTTAACGTTAACTTTGAAGTGCAGAGTTCTGAATTTATTCTGAATGACAAAGACAACTCCCTGACGAGGGGAATGAATTCTACGCTACACGGTACTGCAGCTGAGCATTCTGTCTATAGCATACATTTTATATAATAAAGCAAGTCAAATAGGAAAGTGGATTGCATGTTAAATTTGTTATCTGACATACGCATGCAAATAGATCACGTCCCCCTGCAGAATCACACGCAGAACTGAGAAATATTGGTGGAGAAAATCAAAGCTGAAAAAAGGAAAGGCAGAGGAGCGGGTGCTTTGAATTTTAGAAATTAGGCCGGTTAAATCAAAAATATGATGAGATGTATTCGAGCCATGCACTACGTCAGGCCGCAGGGCGAGAGGGCCGAAGGCAGCTCCACACGGTCACTGCACCGTGTAAGCAAGAGTAACATTCCGCAGACGCATCACAGGATGGAACAAGAGGCAAGTAAAGCAGGAAAGGTGACTGGATACACAAGAAGGAGACAAGCCGCCACTGTTATCAATCAGAGCACCACAGACATTTCAGACAGAAACAAAACCCATTACCTAGAGTCAATCTATGTTCAGCATTTATCGCTTCTGAAAGAAAATACAAAGTTATCTTTGTAACACTATATATCCGTAACACTTTATATCTGTAACACTTTATATCTGTAATACTTTATATCCGTAATACTATATATCTGTAACACTATATATCTATAATACTTTATATCTGTAACACTTTATATCTGTAATACTATATATCTGTAACACTATATATCTGTACTACTATATATCTGTAATACTTTATATCTGTAACACTATATATCTGTAACACTATATATCCGTAAGACTATATATCTGTAATACTATATATCTGTAACACTTTATATCCGTAATACTATATATCTGTAACACTATATATCTGTAATACTTTATATCCGTAATACTATATATCCGTAACACTATATATCCGTAATACTTTATATCTGTAACACTATATATCTGTAATACTTTATATCCGTAATACTATATATCCGTAAGACTATATATCTGTAACACTTTATATCCGTAATACTATATATCCGTAAGACTATATATCTGTAATACTTTATATCCGTAATACTTTATATCTGTAACACTATATATCTGTAATACTATATATCCGTAAGACTATATATCTGTAATACTATATATCCGTAATACTTTATATCTGTAACACTATATATCTGTAATACTATATATCTGTAACACTATATATCCGTAACACTATATATCTGTAATACTATATATCTGTAACACTATATATCCGTAACACTATATATCTGTAATACTTTATATCCGTAATACTTTATATCTGTAACACTATATATCTGTAATACTTTATATCTGTAACACTATATATCTGTAATACTTTATATCTGTAACACTATATATCTGTAACACTATATATCTGTAATACTATATATCTGTAACACTATATATCTGTAATACTTTATATCTGTAACACTATATATCTGTAACACTATATATCTGTAATACTATATATCCGTAATACTTTATATCTGTAACACTATATATCCGTAATACTTTATATCTGTAACACTATATATCCGTAATACTTTATATCTGTAACACTATATATCTGTAATACTATATATCTGTAACACTATATATCTGTAATACTTTATATCTGTAACACTATATATCTGTAACACTATATATCTGTAATACTATATATCCGTAATACTTTATATCTGTAACACTATATATCCGTAATACTTTATATCTGTAACACTATATATCTGTAATACTTTGTGTCCATCACACTTTGTGCCTTTAACATTTATATATTTTAACATTTTGCAATTGTAATGCTTTAAAGGGCTCCAGCTCTCATATTCAACCCCTACACATGGCCACCTCCTCTACCTTACCATCTCTCGTAAAGTCCCTATTCCCATGTTGTTGATCACAGTCAAGTCCATTTCTGATCACTTCCTTATATTGCTCACCACCCACATCCCCCATACAATCCCACTTCCTCCTGCATCCCCCCCCCCCACAACCTCCCGGGAAATAGCTCTGCTCCAAGTCACTTATAACCACACTTTCAAACTCCCAACTGCCTACCCTTCGGCCCGCATTCACCCCGATACTTCCCCAACTCTCAATCTGCTCCACCACATCAAGCACTATCAGGCCTCACTCTCCTCTGCCAAACTGTTCACTATTCCAGGATCACCCTGGAGAGCAAAGATAACCCCAGGCTTCTTTTCTCCATAAACCCCCTGTCTCCTTTAACCCCTTGTCCCTCCACCCTCATCCCTAAATACAAGTGCGCGGAGCTCACTGACTTCTTTGTCACTAAGATTAAGACCATCTGTTCAGCTGCCTCTATTGCTTCCCCCTATCAACCCAAACCTCCCCCCCTCTTTGCCCTCCTCCTGAACCTGACTCTTTCTTTAGTTTCTCTCCTATCTCCCTTCATGCCTTGTCCAAGTTCATCTTGTCCATGAGACCCACCTCCTGCTCCCTTGACTCCATTTCCATTAAACTGCTGACCACCCAACGTTCCTTCCTGGCTCTCCCATGCGAGCTGACATTGTAGATGGTTCCCTCTCCTTTCAAAACTGTCATCATCAACCCCCCCCTCCCCAAAAAACCCACCCTTGACCCCTGTATCCTGGCAAACTACCGCTCCATTTCCAATTTCCCTTTCCTCTCCAAAGTCTTGAACATGATATTGCTTCCCAAATCGGTGCCCATCTTCCCCGTAATTCCATTTGAGCCCCTCCAATCAAGTTTATGCCTCTCCCACAGCTCCGAAACAGCACTAGGCATAATCACAAATGATGTCCTCTGTGACCTAGACCGTGGTAAACCATCCTTCATTGTCCTTCTTGACCTGTCTGCAGCCTTTGACATGGGTGACCATATCCTCCTCCTCCACACCCCATCTCCGTTGTCCAGCTGGGTGGGACTGTGCTCGCCTGGTTCCATTCCTACCTATCCAGTCATAGCCAAAGAATCACCTGCAAGGGATTCTCTTCCTGCTCCCATTACCTCTGGAGTCCCCCAAGAGTCTATCCTTAGCTGCCTCTTCTTTCTCATCTATGTACTGCCCTTTGACAAAATCATCAGCAACATGGAGTCAGCTACCAGCTGTACATTGACGGCGCCCAGCTCTTTCTCACCGCCGCCTCTCCCGACCCCTGCACAGCCTCTGTGCTGTCACACTGCTTGTCCGACATCCAGTCCTGGATGAGCCGAAATTTCCTCCAATTAAACATTGGGAAGACCAAAGCCATTGTCTTCAGTCCCCGTCACAAACTCCCTTCCCTCGTCACCGATTCCGCTCCCCTCCCTGGCCACTGTCTGAGGCTGAACCAGTCTGGTCGTAACCTCGGCATCCTATAGGAGCCTGAGCTGAGCTTGTACCCTCCGTAAACTTGAGCGCATCCAACACTCTGCTGCCCGGATCCTAACGAAAGTCCTTGCTGGCCTACATTGGCTCCCAGTCCCCCAAAACCTTCAATTTAAAATTCTCAACCTCATGTTTAAATACCTTCATGGCCTTGTCCTTCCCTGTTTCTGTAACCTCCTCCGGCCCTATAGCCAACCCCAAGCTCTCCATTCCTACAACTCTGGGCTCGTCCACCATTGGCGGCTGTGCCTCTGTGAGACGCCCTGGGACGTTGATCTACGTTGCTATAGAAATACAACTTACTGTCATTGCCTCGCTGGATTTTACAGATCCCGGCCAAATGTGCTACAGGCCAAGCTCTCTGGGCAAAGATTCTTCATGTAGGAGTAGCAGATTGAAATTAGGGTGAAGGAACCCCATTGTAAAATTAGGTCTGACTGCCCTCTGCACTGTCGATACAAGTGAGCCTCTGCCACAGCCGAGCTCAGCCCCATCGTGGCCATGGATTGTACCTTTCCCGTAACATTTTGCTGATTGGATCTCACGCTAGGGTCGCCAACACTAGTTTACCCTATTTTGTCGTCACATGACCTCCCGCCTTCAACTGCTCCGCCCCATTGGTCGCCCTTGCAGCAATCGGTCAACAATGGCGGCTACAATACCCATAATCCTCTGTGCTCCAGAAACCGATCTCTCCGTCCTGTGGTTTGAGATCGTGCACGCGCCAGGGTCGCATTGCATTCTGGGTGCGTTGCATGACCTGTTTTGTGTTGTGAGTTTGCCCAGAGCGAAATGGAAGAAGAAAATGTCCCAATCATTTTGCTGCTGGATGTTTTCATCTGAAAACACAATTTCAGGTTCCACATGTACGCTGACAACACTGATGCTCTACCTCACCTCCACCTCTCGACCCCTCCACTGCTTCTTATTTGTCATGTTGTTTGTCCGACATCCAGTATTGGAGGAGCAGAAATTTCCTCCAACTAAATATCGTGGTCCCCGCCACAAACTCCGTTCCCTGGCCACTGACTCCATCCCTCTCCCTGGCCGCTGTCTGAGGCTGAACCAGATCGTTCACAACCTTGGCGTCCTATTTGACCCTGAGCTAAGTTTCGGATCCTATATCTTCTCCATCGCCAAGCCCGCCTACTTCCACCTCCGTAACATCGCCCGTCTCTGTCCCTGCCTCAGCCCAGCTGCTGCTGAAGCCCACATCCATGCCTTTGTCACCTCCAGACTGGACTATTCCAATGCTCTCCTGGCCGGCCTCCCACCTTGCAACCTCCGTAAACTTGAGCTCATCCAAAACTCTGCTGCCCGTATCCTAACTCGCACCAAATCCGGTTCACCCATCACCCCCTGTGCTCTCTGATCTACATTGGCTCCTGGTCCAACAACACCTCGATTTTAAAATTCTCATCCTTCTAATCAAATCCCTCCATGGCCTCGCCCCTCCCTATCTCTGTAACCTCCTGCTGCCTTACAACCCTCCAAGATCTCTGCGCTCCTCCAATTCTGGTCTCAAGTGCAGCCCCGATTTTCATCGCTCCACCATTGGCGGCCGTGCCTTCAGCTGCCTCGGCCCTAAGCTCTGGAATTCCCTCCCTAAACCTCTCTATATCTCTCTCCTCCTTTAAGACGCTCCTTACAACCTACTTCTTTGACCAAGCTTTTGGTCACCTGTCCTAATATCTCCTTAAGTAGCTCAGTGTCAAATTTTGCTTGACAATCACTTGTGTGAAGCACCTTGGGGCGTTTTACTACGTTAAAGGCGCTATATAAATGCAAGTTGTTGTTGTTGATCGCAGGAGTTTCTGGGAGGTTAATCTTTGATTCCAGGAGATGCTAGGACAATCTAGGAGGGTTAGCAACCCTAGTCCACCCAAATAACCATAGCGGCCGATTATCATCTTGGGTTGACATTGAGCGGGCAAGTGCGATTGCATTGTCCACCCATTGTGGTTGGTGAGGGGGGCATGAGCTGTTTTGATGGTCGAGTGCCACCAGCATATCATTGGTGAGCTACAAGCATCGAGCTGAGGGGGTGTCGGAGGTGCCGTCTTTCAGATGAGAGAGGTCTGCCTTCTCAGGTGGATGTAAAAAGGTCTCATGGCACTATTTTGAAGAAGAGCAGGGGGTTTCACCCCGGTGCCCTGCCCAATATTTATCCCTCAGCCAACGTCACTAAAAACAGAGGATCTGCTCATTTATCTCATTGCTGTTTGCGGGATCTTGCTGTGCGTAAATTGGCTGCCATTGGCTCCTACATTACAACATGACTACACTTCAAAAGTGCTTTGGGACGCCCTGAGGTCGTGAAAGACGCTATATAAATGCAAGTCTTTCTTTCTTAATAGTCTTACAGTCAGAAATGGGTGCACAGTAGTATAGTGGCTATGTTACTGGACTAGTAATCCAGAGATCCAGACTAATAATCCAAAGTCATGAGTTCAAATCCCACCATGGCAGCTGGGGAATTTAAATTCAATGAATTAAATAAAATCTGGAATTAAAAAAACTAGTATCAGTAATGATGGCCATGAAACTACCGGATTGTCGGAAAAACCCATCTGGTTCACTAATATCCTTTAGGGAAGGAAACCTGCCGTCCTTACCCGGTCTGGCCTATATGTGACTCCAGACCCACAGCAATGTGATTGATTCTTAAATGGCCTAGCAAGCCACTCAGTTGCTGTTCAAGAAGGCAGCTCACCATCTTCTCAAGGGCAATTAGGGATGGGCAATAAATGCTGGCCTCGCCAGCAACGCCCACATCCCATGAACGAATAAAGAAGAATCTAGGTGTGGAATTTGACTCACTAAACATGTTGAGTGAGCTTTTGATGAATGAGAATCAAAGGAACAGGCAACAGCCACCTGTTTTAAATTGAGCTCGATGCCATTTGAGAAGGAACAGATTGAAGCAGCTCAGTGTACAAGTGATGCAATGGGTAACGTGACAAATGATATTATCCGTGACGTGCCTTAAACACATTGTAAAGTTAAATTTAGAAACTGGCAAATAGAGAAACGAGAAACGCAAGTGATCTTTCAACAGCTCTAATTACAGCTGCCATCCCCAAACACAGTCATGTTCTATTGTCTGATTTGCATAATGTATTATCTTACAATTGCTTTTGCCCCTGAATTTCCTGTACTGCGGCACTGGGCTGCTTTCTCCGGAGTTTGTTCTACACACCTGGGTCATATTCCTTTTATTTGTTCTCGGGATGTGGGTGATGCTGACAAGGAAACACTAATTGCTTGTCCCTCATTCTCTTGAGGGTATCGAAAGTGGACCAGACAATATGGGACTGAAGTCAAATGTAGGCCAGACCCGGCAGGTTCCATCCCCTGGAGGATGTAAGTGAACCAGTTGGCTTTTTATGACAATCCGGCAGCTTTCATGGTCACTCTTCTGGTGCCAAGCCCCCAAATTACCACATCTATTGAATTCAGTTTCAGAATTCACAACCCTCCAGTCACTAGTCCCGTACCATAACCCCACACTGCCATACCCTCACCCCCTGCCAATCCCTCACCCACTGCCAATCCCTCACCCACTGCCATACCCTCACCCCCTGCCAATCCCTCACCCCCTGCCAATCCCTCACCCACTGCCATACCTTCACCCCCTGCCAATCCCTCGCCCCCTGCCAATCCCTCGCCCACTGCCAATCCCTCGCCCACTGCCAATCCCTCGCCCACTGCCAATCCCTCGCCCACTGCCATACCCTCGCCCACTGCCATACCCTCGCCCCCTGCCAATCCCTCACCCCCTGCCAATCCCTCACCCCCTGCCATACCCTCACCCCCTGCCAGCAATGACGGGTGAGTTTATCCTTCACTTGTAAATCATGTGCATTGACAAATCGTGTGCATTGATAGCTCCGATTTTCCTGGCCTACTGCATCTCCCCTGTGGGCAGCAGTCTCTCTCTGCCTTTCAAAGTGCCCGTGTCATTTTAGAATGTCTGCTTTTTCCCACTTTTTCCTCAATGAGGAACACTGCTGTGAAATACTCAAATTCTGGAGTGCCGACCTGGCTCAGCGGGTAGCACCTTCACCTCTGGCTCAGAATGTCCTGGATTCAAGCCCCACTCCAGAGACTTGAGCACAAAATCTCGGCTAATACTCCAGTGCAGTACTGAGGGAGTGCTGCACTGTCGGAGGTGCTGTCTTTTGGATGAGATGTTAAACTGAGGCCCCGTCTGCCTTCAGAGGTGGGTGTAAAAAATTCCATGGATCTATTTCGAAGAAGAGCAGGGGAGTTCTCTCCAGTGTCCTGGCCAATATTTATCCCTCAACCAACATCACTAAAACAGATTATCTGGTCATTATCTCATTGCTGTTTGTGGGATCTTGCTGTGCACAAATTGGCTGCTGTGTTTCCTACATTACAACAGTGACTACACTTCAAGAGTATTTCATTGGCTGTAAAGCACTTTGGGATACTGAGGTGGTGTAAGGCGCTATATAAATGCAAGGTCTTTCCTTTTACCTTGTTAACTTCACTTCTCTCATCTCCAACTCCTCAGGTCCGCGGGATTTAATTTCCAATCCCATAGGGTCTTGCCGATTCAATACTAAATTCTAAATCAATGAACTCTTGACACACAAATGCAGGTAACAGCCGGGATTAGTGACTTCAACGTAAGGAAAAACTAAGAAAGTGACACAGCGGAATATGAGTGCTTCGCATCAGGGTGTGTCTGACCTGCGACCCCTGACCCCTGGCAGTCTGCCCTCGAAGCCCAGCCAGCTCAGCCCTGTTTCTGCTCGTATTTTGTTTTGTATCTGTTGCCTATTGTGCTCGAGCACGTACATAATCTTCCTCTCCAACTCCCTTCTATGTACGGTGACTCATCATGTTCCCTTGCCAACACAGTGCAGAATTTATCTCCTCGAATAAACCGAATTCTCACCACAATGACTTGGCTCGGCTCATTCCCAGTGCACCACCTGTTGACTAATGACTGAGAGCAACTGATGGCCATATCATGGACACCTCCTCCCCAGCTGAAGATAGTCACACTGAGGTGAGGAATCAGCGCAATGGATGAACGTGGAATATGGAAACACGTTGACATTTTAGTGATTTGTGTATCTACCCCCAGATTCCTCTGCTTCTCTACCCCGTTTAGACTCTTATTTTTCCAGGCAGTATGTGGCCTCCTTATTCTTCCTACCAAAATGCACCACCTGCGAGGGAAGTGCTGTTCCCCCACCCTGGGCCATTTTCGTGGCTAGGCCTACACTCTCGACTCAGCCCACCTTGCCAGGGCCTGGCACTAGGATCTAGAATGTAGCTGCAGGGTGCAAAGGGCTGCAGCAGCATTCTTGGCCTCTGGTATCTGGGTCTTGTGGAAAGCGGGCAGTGTGACGGCCCTAAGACTGTCCGGGAGGGGGAGCGGTGAAAAAAGAACGATACTCTTCAGCCCCAGCACAAGCGCCAACAAGAGGTTTCTTTGGAAATTCGACTGCCAAGCCAAAACCTCGCTGGAGGGAGGCGAGTAGATTCAGGGCTACATTGCTCAGATCAGCCAAGCCTCACGAAATGACCCCTTATGTAGTTAAAGGACACAACACGAGCTCCTCGTATAGTCACAAGATCATAGGGCAATTATGGATGAGCTAGGCCATTTGTCCCATCTTAGTTCATCCAACAACAACTTGCATTTATGTAGCGCCTTTAACGTAGTAAAACATCCCGAGGCGTTGCACAGGAGCGTAATCAGACAAAATGGACACATCCATCCAGAACAACCTTACACTCCCCCCATTACAGCATCCAGTTAGATGATTCTGGGTTTTACTCCGCCATTATTTCAATGGCTGTCCATTCTGAGCGTTGACAACTGTGGGGATAATTTTGACTTTGGCCAATAGTGTAAAACGGGCGATAGCAGCTCGGCCTCGGGTTAAACACCTCTCCCCAATGGAGACACAAGTCGGGAGGTATTTAACGGGGTTCTGGGCCAATATTGCCTGTTTTACTCTATCGGCCAAAGTCAAAATAGCCCCCAGTGCGTGAAGAAGAGCCCCAGTATACACCTTTCACTAGTTTGGACCCTCGTCCCCATCTCTCACAATTTAATTTTGAAGTAGTTTTCTACTTCTCCCTTTCCAATCTTCTCAAGCTGCTCGATGACTGAGCTTCCCGGTGTAGAGTCCGACCCGATACTGTACTGCTCACCTTCATGGAATGAGATGACAACTTCTCTCTCGCCAAGCTCCTGCACGTGTCTGTAATTGTTCACCATCCCTGTTTGATTGGTTTCCGTCCTGTTCGAGAAGTACAAGTCGCTTTGTAACTCTAAAAGCTGGCGACAGATAAAAAGGGTTCCAGTTATAGATTCACTGTGCTAAAAAAGGTCCTTACTGTAATTTTCAAAAGGCAAGCTCCCAGAATGGAGCCTTGCCTGTCGGGAGCCACAGGAGTGAGGACGATGTCCGAGGCTGGTGGGCCTGATGTACTATTTGTAGTCCCTGTCACCCCTTCCCAAATCACGACAAATAACATAGTTCCCATCATTTGCACCACAATACAATGCGCCCACCAAGACTCTTAAAGCAAGACCCTTGCACTAGGACTCTTAAACCAAGACCCTCTTACACCCGGACTCTTACACCAGGACCCTGGCACCAATTACAAACAGAGCAGAAGAGACCTGAGGAAATTCACCCCCATAGGCTTTTATTCAGGGCCGATTTTCAGTTGTCTGATTTTTTAAAGCTGCAGTTGGTTCTCTAGCTCGCCATGTCTGGAGTCAACGCACATTGGCCATTTGAAGGCCAGACAACTTTAAAATCGTTGCCCCAAGTTATGTTAATAAAGTCTGCAGATTTTTCTGCTTTAATCATTTTCAAAGGACAACATCACGATTTTGGACACATCAATTCGCAACGGAATGGCCGCGAAATTCCTCCCGGTTTCCGCCACACGTCCGGTGAAGTCACGCCGTTGGAGCAGGAGCTGCTCCGAGGAATTTACCGGAATGCCACCGTGATACATGGACACCGTCACGCTGCCCGTTAACAAACCGGCCCCGAGATTTTCCTCACTAATTTCCAGAGGCGCTGATCGAAAATCCTGCTGTGTGCAGTTGTACCTCGTTAATCATGAATGCCCAGCCCTGATATTGTTTGGATGGCAGTGTGTCAGGTGTGGCTCAGTGGGTAGCACTCGTGCCTCTGAGTCAGAAGGTTGTGGGTTCAAGTCCCACTCCAGAGACTTCAACACATTATCCAGGCTGACACTCCTAGTGCAGCACTGAGGGAGTGCTGCACTGTTGGAGGTGCCGTCTTTCGGATGAGACGTTAAACCAAGGCCCCGTCTGCCCTTTCAGGTGGACATAAAAGATTCCACAGCCACGGGGGAGTTCTCCCTGGTGTCCTGACCAATATTTATCCGTCAACCAACATCACTAAAACAAATTATTTGATCATTACCACATTGCTATTTGTGGGATCTTGCTGTGCACAAATTGGCTGTCACGTTTGTGTGGAGGGCAAATGCTGACACATTTTTTTTAATTTTTGGGATGTGGGCATCGTTGGCAAGACCAGCATTTATTGCTCATCCCTGGTTGCCCTGGGTATATCCGCTTGGCCACTTCAGAGGGCCGTTAAGAGTCAACATTGGTTTGGGACTGGAGTCACAAAGAGGTCAGATGGCAGGTGTCCTTCCCTAAAGCACATTAGTGAACCAGTTGGGTTTTTATGACAATCTGACAACCTCATGGCCAATTTTATTGGTCCCAGCTCTTTATTTCCAGATGTTTGAAATTGAATTCGCAAAACTACCATGGTGGGATCTGAACTCAGGTTGTCTGGATTGCTAGCCCAGTAGTGGGTCGAATGGCCTGTTGTAACTTTTGTGTATCTATGTAAGCTGGCTCGCTGCCATTTCAGGGAAAGCACAGATTATTTGTGATTTTTGTTTCAGGCAGCGAATGGTAAAAAGGTGCAGGTTGGACTCCTGCTCAAATGTAAACAATAATTTGTTTACATTTTCTTAAATCATGTTCCTACAATCGCAAAAGATCTAAATAGGAGTGTTTGGAAATCTCGGTATGTGCTGTGTCCGATCAGCGATGGGTGCAGTTTCAGATCATAAGATTCTTTCTATTATAATTTTTATGGAAACATGAGTGCTGCTAATATATTAATTTTAAGTTGTTTTAATGTTGGTAACATGTCGATTTTAAAATTGCCTTCTGGGGCTGCTGTCTGGGAAAGAACATACATTCTGTCTGGGAAAGAACGTACAATCTGTCTGGGAAAGAACGTACAATCTGTCTGGGAAAGAACGTACAATCTGTCTGGGAAAGAACGTACAATCTGTCTGGGAAAGAACGTACAATCTGTCTGGGAAAGAACGTACAATCTGTCTGGGAAAGAACGTACAATCTGTCTGGGAAAGAACGTACAATCTGTCTGGGAAAGAACGTACAATCTGTCTGGGAAAGAACGTACAATCTGTCTGGGAAAGAACGTACAATCTGTCTGGGAAAGAACGTACAATCTGTCTGGGAAAGAACGTACAATCTGTCTGGGAAAGAACGTACAATCTGTCTGGGAAAGAACGTACAATCTGTCTGGGAAAGAACGTACAATCTGTCTGGGAAAGAACGTACAATCTGTCTGGGAAAGAACGTACAATCTGTCTGGGAAAGAACGTACAATCTGTCTGGGAAAGAACGTACAATCTGTCTGGGAAAGAACGTACAATCTGTCTGGGAAAGAACGTACAATCTGTCTGGGAAAGAACGTACAATCTGTCTGGGAAAGAACGTACAATCTGTCTGGATGTGGGAGTGGGAGTGGGGTTAGGGGGATGGGCGGGGGTTTGCCTTTTGTTTGCATCTTGGTCTCATGCCCCTCATTGCGTCTAGATTGTTTGATTAGACACCTCAGGTCCAATGACATGTTAATATATGTATAGTCGTCACGGTGAGGAGGGATGACATTGCATCACTAATAGCTGAACCATCGAAACAAACTTTTACTGGAAATTTCCTCAGGTTCTTCCCGCTCCACTGATGTAACTTTGGCAGAAACCCTCTCCGATTATACAACCAAGTCTGGTTTCCACCAGACTTCCGCAGAATCACTGTTCACTGTACAGAGAGCGATACAAAACACTCCAACCTTTCAGTGGAAGGGATGATTATTGAAACTTCCGCTGTGAGGTTGCTGAAAGGACTGTTTAACCCTGGTCACCGGGCTGTCGGTGGCCATCTCTTTAGCCTATGCCTGGTGGCCTTTGAGACAGATGGGGACACTTTCAACAGCCTCACAGCTAATGTTTCAACAATCGTTCCTTTCACTCTCTCTAATCCTGGGAGGAGGGAGGAGTGTAACTGAGACACCCTGAGACACAGCCTCGTGCTTGTGGAGTGATTCTAGAGTCCCTTGTTCCCACTGGCTGCGGACAGTACACTGGCTTTTCTGGGCATTTATTATAGGGTAAATTTAGTGATTCCACACTCGCAGTGGGAGCCAAGTTTGAAAGGAGCTGGGTACAAGATAAGGCTCGAAAGTCCCATTTCTCCAATCAGCACTCGCTCGGAGGGCAGGAGTGTGGAATTAACCCTTAGTGGCCTAGTACAGAGATTGTGAGTGGGGAAACAGACTTAGTCCCAATAACATCAAAAAATTGCACTTATATCCATTGTGAAAGGTCCCAAGGTGCTTCACAGGAGCGATTATCAAACAAAATTTGAAACAAGCCACATGAGATATTAGGACACGTGTCCAAAAGCTTGGTCAAAGAGGTAGGTTTTAAGGAGCGTCTTAAAGGAGGAGAGAGAGGTAGAGAGGCGGACAGGTTTAGGGAGGGAATTCCAGAGCTTAGGGCCTAGGCAGCTGAAGGCACGGCCACCAATGGTGGAGCGTTTAAAATCAGGGATGTGCAAAAGGCCAGAATGGGAGGAACACAGAAATCTTGGTGGGTTGTTGGGCTGGGGGAGGTTACAGAGATAGGGAGGAACAAGGCCATGGAGGGATTTGAAAACAAGGATGAGAATTTTAAGATCAAGGTGTTCCCAGGCTGGGAGCCAATGTAGGTTAGTGAGCACAGGGGTGATGGGAGAACGGGACTTGGTACGAGTTAGGATACGGGCAGCAGAATTTTGAATGAGCTGAAGTTTGTGGAATGTGGAAGTTGGGAGGCCGACCAGGAGAGCATTGGAATAGTCAAGTCTAGAGGCAACAAAGGCACGGATGAGGGTTTCAGCAGTAGATGGTCTGAGGTGGGGTGGAGACGGGCGATGTTCTGGAGGTGGAAGTAGGCGGTCTTGGTGATGGAGAAGATATGGGGTCAGAAACTCAGCTTAGTGTCAAGCAGGACGCCAAGGTTGCAAATAGGACCCCTGCACTAATGATAAGACTCACTTTGATGCATTAGATAAGCTATAGGTGGGTTGTGTGACTTGGCAAAGCAGATCTTCTGTCAAAATGTGAGGGCATTGACAGACTGTTAACATCCATGTTCAATATAGGTTTCTTTGTAATAAACAATATGACTGGACTGCACCTGCCCAGGTGATCAGATGGATTTCTAAGTCATCAAAACAAAATGTAAACTAGCATGTTAATCAAAAAGATGTAAGGGTTTACCTGATCCTGCACTCCCGGTGGGGAGCCTCTATGGACGGGAGTACACGTCGGAGAATTGGGGTTACAGTGTTGTAACCCCTTCTTGCCGGCTGGTTGTCAAAAAAGACTCATTGTTCACTCTGCAACTCCCGAATACTTTGCGTGTGAGGTCACACTCAGGTAAATGGAAGCCAGAGCTTGCCTATGGAAGCGGACATTTACATTCAAGGTACGAGCGAAAAGTAGGTGGAATGAACCCGGATCGTAACAATTGTTAAAGCAATAAGCTTGGTTGCCTCGCGGGACATTTTGGCACCTACCTGTTCACTAGAAATTTGCACAGGGTTCCTGAAAACAGTCCAAAGCACGCTCGGGTAGCAAGGTGGGGTCGTCAAGGATCCGTTATAGCGATAGTACTCATCCAGTCGGCGAGGGAGAAGATCATTAATATTGAAACCAGGGAGCTGGATCTTTTGACCTGTAGAAGTACAATGAAGATTAGTTAGCAAACACTAAGCATGGACAGAAAATATTTGGGAACTATTACAAGCCAGGAGAGCAGGCGTTATGGGAGTAACTCTGCAAGGCCCCACTCCCAGTGTTCACTGTTGTGATGTAGGAAACGCGGCAGCCAATTTGCGCACAGCAAGATCCCACAAATAACAATGTGGTAATGACCAGATAATCTTTTTGGTGATGTTGGTTGAGAGATAAATATTGGCCCAGGACACCAGGGAGAACTCCCCTGCTCTTCTTCGAAATAGTGCCATGGGATCTTTTACATCCACCCGAGAGGGCAGACGGGGCCTCGGTTTAACATCTCATCCGAAAGAGGGCACCTCCAACAGTGCAGCACTCCCTCAGTACTGCACTGGGATTGTGGGCTCGAGTCTCTGGAGTGGGACTTGATACATACTGAAGAAGGAGGGTTATATTGTAACAGTGTACAGGAACACGGTCCTGAAATTACATCATGTGACACGAATACTGAACGTGTTCTGAAATGCCTCTGCTAAATAGCATGCAGGGACTCTCAGACAAACGTTGATATCTGTACTTTAGTCTGGCGTGGCACGATGTCAGGCCTCAAGTAGCTGATCAGTGACTAAATGGGAGATGATGGAAAGAAAGAACTTATATTTCTATAGTCATTTCATGACCTCAGGACGTCCCAAAGCTCTTTACACCCAATGAAGTGTCATTGTTGTAATGTGGGAAACATTCGGGGGAAGAAACATTTTGGCGCAAGGGCCCGAAATCGCACAGGTTAGGTTACAGTTCAAGTTTCTGCTAAAATGCATTTGCATAATTACAAACACAAAATCTACCATGAACCAGTGCAATCAGGCAGTGTAAATAAAACGTAATCATTTCTTTTTTTTCTTTCTTTCCATTACAAAGTATTCCTTGATGAATTTAAGAACTGTAACCTGGTGGAGTTTTATTAATGCAGCTGAAAATGGCTTTATCATCAAATATAATCATTTTAAATAAGGGTGTCCAGTCCTGTACCTGTAAGTAACCTGATTTAAAATCACTGAAAATGAGTTTAGAATCATAGAATGTTACAGCATGGAAGGAGGCCATTCGGCCCATCGAGTCAGCACCAGCTCTATGCAAAAGCAATCCAGCTAGTCCCACTCCCCTGCCCAATCCCCGTAGCCCTGCACATTTTTTTGTTTCAAGTACTTATCCAGTTCCCTTTTGAAGGCCATGATTGAATCTGCCTCCACCACCCCCTCGGGCAGTGCATTCCAGATCCTAACCACTCGCTGTCTAAAAAAGTTTTTCCTCATGTCACCCTTGGTTCTTTTGTCAATCACCTTAAATCTCTGTCCTCTGGTTCTTGACCCTTCCACCAATGGGAACAGTTTCTCTCTATCCACTCTGTCTAGACCCTTCATGATTTTGAATACCTCTATCAAATCTCCTCTCAACCTCTGTTCCCAGGAGAACAATCCCAGCTTCTCCAGTCTTTCCACGTAATTTAAGTCCCTCATCCCTGGAATCATTTTAGTAAATATCCTCTGCACCCTCTCTAAGGCCTTCACATCTTTCCTAAAGTCCAGTGCCCAGAACTGGACACAATACTCCAGTTGTGGCCGAACCAGTGTTTTATAAAGGTTCATCGTGACTTCCTTGCTTTTGTACTCTCTGCCTCTATTTATAAAGCCAAGGAATCCAAATGCTTTTTTAATCACTTTCTCAACCTGCCCTGCCACCTTCAACGATTTATGCACAAATAATCCCAGATCTCTCTGTTCCTGTACCCCTTTTAGAATTGTGCCCTCTAGTTTATATTGCCTCTCCTCATTTTTCCTACCGAAATGCATCACCTCACATTTTTCTGCGTGTCCGCCCATCCCACCAGCCTGTCTCTATCCTCTTGAAGTCTATCACTATCCTCCTCACTGTTCACTACCCTTCCAAGTTTTGTGTCATCTGCAAATTTTGAAATTGTGCCCTGTACACCCAAGTCCAAGTCATTAATATATTATCAAGAAAAGCAGTGGTCCCAGCTCCAACCCCTGGGGAACATCACTGTATACCTTCCTCCAGTCCAAAAAACAACCGTTCACCACTAATCTCTGATTCCTGTCATTTAGCCAATTCTGTATCCATGTTACTGCTGCCTCCTTTATTCCATGGGTCGCAATCTTGATGATAAGCCTACCGTGCAGCACTTTATCAAACGTCTTTTGAAAGTCCATATACACATCAACTTCATTGCCCTCATCGACCATCTCTGTTACCTCATCAAAAAACTCTATCAGGTTAGTTAAACACGATTTGCCTTTAACAAATCCGTGCTGGCTTTCCCTAATCAATCCACATTCGTCCAAGTGACTGTTAATTCTGTCCCAGATTATCGTTTCTAAAAGTTTCCCCACCACTGAGGTTAAACTGACCGGCCTGTAGTTGCTGGGTTTATCCTTACACCCTTTTTTGAACAAGGGTCTAACATTTGCAATTCTCCAGTCCTCTGGCACCACTCCTGTATCTACGGATATTTGGAAGATTATGGCCAGTACCTCCGCAATTTCCACCCTTACTTCCCTCAGCAACCTAGGATGCATTCCATCCGGATTGGTTGATTTATCTATTTTAAGTACAGCTAGCCTTTCAAGTACCTCTTTATCAATTTTTAGCCCATCCAGTATCTCAACTATATCTTCCTTTACTGAGACTCTGACAGCATCTTCTTCCTTGGTAAAGACAGATGCAAAGTACTCATTTAGTACCTCGGCCATGCCCTCTGTCTCCATGAGTAGATCTCCTTTTTGGTCCCTAATCGGCCCCACCCCTCCTCTTACTACCCATTTATTGTTTATATGCCTGTAGATGACTTTTGGGTTCCCTTTTATGTTGGCCGTCAGTCTATTCTCATACTCTCTCTTTGCCCCTCTTATTTCCTTTTTCACTTCCCCTCTGAACTTTCTATATTCTGCCTGGTTCTCACTTGTGTTATCAACCTGACATCTGTCATACGCCCTTTTCTTCCGTTTTATCTTACTCTCTATCTCTTATGTCATCCAGGGAGCACTGGCTTTAGTTGCCCTACCTTTCTGCCTCATGGGAATGTACCTAGACTGTACCTGAACCATCTCCTCTTTAAAGGCCGCCCACTGTTCAATTACAGTTTTGCCTGTCAATCTTTGATTCCAATTTACCCAGGCCAGATCTGTTCTCATCCCATTGAAATTGGCCCTCCTCCAATTGAGTATTTTTACTTTAGAGTGGTCCATGTCCTTTTCCATAGCTATTCTAAACCTTATAATACTATGATCGCTGCTCCCTAAATGCTCCCCCATTGACACTTGCTCCACTTGGCCCACCTAGAATCAAGTCCAGCAATGCCTCTTTCCTCATTGGGCTGGAAACATACTGGTCAAGAAAGTTATCCTGAACACATTTCAAAAATTCCTCCCCCTCTCTGCCCCTTATTATTACTATCCCAGTCTATATTAGGATAGTTGAAGTCCCCAATTATCACTACTCTATGGCTTTAGCACCTCTCTGTAATTTCCCTGCAAATTTGCTCCTCTATATCCTTCCCACTAGTTGGTGGCCTATAGAATACACCCAGTAATGTAATGGCACCTCTATTGTTTCTTAACTCTAACCAAATAGATTCTGTCCTTGACCCCTCCAGGACATCCTCTCTCTCCAGCACTGCAATATTCTCCTTAATCAATACTGCCACCCCCCTCCTTTCTTCCCTTCCCTATCTTTCCTGAACACCTTGTATCCAGGAATATTTAGTACCCAATCCTGCCTTTTTTTGAGCCAGGTCTCCGTTATCGCCACATCATTTTCCCATGTGGCTATTTGCGCCTGCAGCTCACCAACCTTGTTTACCGTGCTTCGTGCGTTTACACACATGCACTGCAAACCAGTCTTAGACTTTCTTGTACTCTCTCTTAGTCTGATCCCACCTAATACTGTACTATTACTTGCTCTAGTGTTATCTGTTCCCCCCGATCCTTTGTGCCCCTTGTTTCTCCTTTCCATTGATACATCCTGGTGCCCATCCCCCTGCCAAATTAGTTTAAACCCCCCCCAACAACACTAGCGAACCTCCCCAAGAGGACATTGTTGGACATGACACAGAGAAAACAAGGTCAAGGATAAGAACAAGCCATTCGGCCCATGGAAGTTCATCCTTCTAATCCCTTGACTACAAATGATACCTTGGGTTGATAATGACAGGTCTCTACACACCTTTAATCCATGACTGACTGGAGTTTGTTCGAAGTGTCAGCTTGGCTCAACTTGTAGCCCTCTCAGTCAGAGGATTGTGGGTCCAAGCCCATTTGGACGTATAATCTAGGGTGTCACTTCAGTGCAGTACTGAGGGAGGCCTGCAATGCCAGAGGCGCTGTCCTTTGGAGGAGGCAATACACCAAGGTCCTGAATGTTAAGGTCCCCATGGCACTTTTCCAAGAAGAGCAGGAGTTGTCCTGGCCAACATGCCTCCCTCAATCAACGTCATAAAAAAAATAGATGAACTTATTATTGTGTGTCAGTGCTCTGTAACTCACTGAATGTGAAGTGCTTTGAGGTGGCTTACTGCCCTACCTAAATTCAAATTACATTTTTAAAATGGTAACTCTATTGCTATTTTGCTCCTGTTTCAGACTGTCTACAATTGTTTAATACGTCCTAACTTACCTGTAGTCTTGTTTAGCTCTGCCATGGAGAGATTTGAAAACAAGGATGAGAATTTTAAAATTGAGGCCTTGCCGGACTGAGAGCCAATGTCGGTCAGCGAGCACAGGAGTGATGGGTGAACGGGACTTGGTGCAAGTTAGGATACGGGCAGCAGAGTTTTGGATGAGCTCAAGTTTATGGAGGGTGGAAGATGGGAGGCCGGCCAGGAGAGCATTGGAATAGTCAAGTCTGGAGGTAACAAAGGCACGGATGAGGGTTTCAGCAATAGATGGGCTGAGGCAGGGGCAGAGACAGGCGATGTTATGGAGGTGAAAGTAGGCGGTCTTGGTGATGGAGAGGATATGGGGTCAGAAGTTCAGGACGCCGAGGTTGCGAACAATCTGGTTCAGCCTGAGACAGTGGCCAGGGAGGGGGATGGAATCAGTGACGAGGGAAAGGAGTTTGTGGCGGGGTCCAAAGACGATGGCTTCGGTCTTCCCAATGTTTAATTGGAGGAAATTGTGGCTCCTCCAGGATGGATGTCAGACGCAGCACAGAGGCAGTGGAGGGGTCGAGGGAGGTGGTGGTGAGGTACAGCGGGTGTCATGCTTATGTGTGGAACCTGTATTATTTTCACATGATTTTGCCTATGGCATTATCTCTTTCCCGTTGTCATTACCCTCCTCTTTAAAAAGCTCACCCACGACCCCTCCGTCTTTTCTAACTACTATCCCATCTGCAACTTCCCTTTCCTTTCTTAAGGTTCTCGAACATACCATCATTTATTCCCATTTCCCAGCATCCTCCAGCACACTGATGTCAAAATCTTCGACCTTGTTTATAAATCCCACCATGGCCTCGCCAAACCCTACCTCTGTCACCTTCTCCAGCCCTACATCCCAGCTCACACTCTCCACTCTTCCAACCCTGTCCTGCCCACTCTGCTCCACTGTCGGCATCACAGGCTTCAGTCATCGTGTCCCCGCTCTCTGGAACTTCCACCCAAACCCCTCCCTCTTGCTCACATCTCTCCGCACTTTCAAAACCCTCCTAAAAACCCACCTCTGCAACCATCACCTTCTGCCACCTCCTAATATCTCCTTCCCAAGTTCCCGCTTGGTGTCTAGTTTGTACTTGTGAAGCACCTTGGAGTGTTTTGCCATATTAAAGGCTCTGTACAAGTGCATGTTATTTTGATCAATGAAAAGTAAGCAAAGATTCATTTTATGAGGACCAAGTTTAGCGAATCTCAGTCCTCCTTACCTTTATACTGAATCTCATTCAAATGACGAAATATCTGGTCATAAGCAGCATTGAATGGCCCAATCTGAAACCGAGAAAAGCTGTTATTTTCGGGAGTTGCCCTCATCAGAGTATAATATACAAACCAATACTAAAGTGTTTGAAATAAATACCTCGATGAGAATTCCCAGGACAGCCAGCCCATCGACCTTGTCTTGTGCTGTGGAAATATCCTTGTACTTCTCAGAGTTATAGTGGACAATGTGTAACTAAATGGATAAAGTAAAGGTGTAGTTAATTGACATGTTTGATCGTTTCATTTGTATTGGGTTCCATAACACTTGGGTTAGATACTTTGCTGAAAAATGTATTCATTTAGAATAATATGCATCCAACAAATAAAGTTTCATATGGCTTTTCCAAAATAAAATATCATATAAAATAGTACATTCTTTCTCTGCATAGGTCTGCTCTGGCTGCTGACCAGCTATGTGCACTGTACTCCCCGTGGCAAACCATTCCGTGCTCTAACAACTCTCTGTGTAAATAAATTTCTCCGAACCTTGATCCTCACTCTCTTAGCGACAATTTTAAATCGATCACCGCTCATCATTTACTCCCCAACCAGAGTCTTTCAAAACGCTGCGTAATTTAAAAAATCACTATTAATTCTCTTAGTCTCCTCTGCTCTAGTGGAAATAGTTCCAGTTTCGCAGGTCTCTGCTCATAACCATGGTTTCCCATCCCTGGCATCATCCTGGTGAATCTACACTGTACTTTCCATAATGGGGTGTCTAAGAATATAAGAACATAAGAAATGGGAGTAGGAGTAGGCCATACGGTCCCTCGAGCCTGCTCCGCCATTCAATAAGATCATGGCTGATCTTTGACCTCAACTCCACTTTCCCACCTGATCCCCATATCCCTTGATTCCCTTGGAGTCCAAAAAATCTATTGATCTCAGCCTTGAATATACTCAATGACTCAGCATCCAAAGCCCTCTGGGGTAGAGAATTCCAAAGATTCACAACCATCTGAATGAAGAAATTCCTCCTCATCTCAGTCGTAAATCATCCACCCCTTATCCTGAGACTATACCCCTTCTGGACTCTCCAGCAGGGGAAACATCCTCTCAGCATCTAACCTGTCAAGCCCTCTTAAGAATTTTATACATTTCAATGAGATCACCTCTCATTCTTCTAAACTCCAGAGAATATAGTCCCATTCTACTCAATCTCTCCTCATAGGACAACCCTCTCATCCCAGGAATCAATCTAGTGAACTTTCATTGCACCCCCTCTAAAGGCAAATATATCCTTCCTCAGGTAAGGAGATCAAAACTGTACACAGTACTCCAGGTGAGGTCTCACCAGAGCCCTGTACAATTGTAGTAAGACTTCCTTACTCTTGTACTCCAACCCCCTTGCAATAAAGGCCAACAGACCATTTGCCTTCCTAACTGTTTACTGTACCTGCATGTTAACTTTCTGTGTTTCGTAGACAAGGACATCCAAATCTCTCTGAACGCCAACATTTAATAGTTTCTCACCATTTAAAAAATATTCTGTTTTTCTATTCTTCCCACCAAAGTGAATAACCTCACATTTCCCCACATTATACTCCATCTGCCACTTTCTTGCCCACTCACTTAACCTGTCTGTAATCCCTTTGCAGACTCACAGCTTACTTTCCCACCTAGCTTTGTATCATCAGCAAACTTGGATACATTACACTCAGTCCCTTCATTTAAGTCATTAATATAGATTGTAAATAGCTGAGGCCCACGCACCACTGATCCTTGTGGCACCCCACTAGTTACGGCCTGCCAACCTGAAAATGACCCGTTTATCCCTACTCTGTTTTCTGTCCATTAACCAATCCTCTCTCCATGCTAATATATTACCCCCAATCCCACAAGCCCTTATCTTGTGTAACAACCTTTTATGTGGCACCTTATCGAATGCCTTTTGAAAATTCAAACATACTACATCCACTGGTTCCCCTTTATCTACCCTGCTAGTTACATTCTCAAAAAACTCTAATAAATTTGTCAAACACAATTTCCCTTTCATAAAACCATGTTGACTCTGCCTAATCATATTATGATTTTCTAAGTGCCCTGTTACCACTTCCTTAATAATGGATTCCAGCATTTTCCCGACGACCGATATCAGGCTAACTGGCCTGTAGTTCCCTGTTTTCTCTCTCTCTCCTTTCTTGAATAGCGGGGTTACATTTGCTACCTTCCAATCCACTGGAACCGTTCCAGAATCCAGGGAATTTTGGAAGATCACAACTAATGCATCCACCATCTCTGCAGCCACCTCTTTTGGAACCCTAGGATGTAGGCCATCTGGTCCAGAGGATTTATTGGCTTTTAGTCCCATTAATTTCTCCAGTACCTTTTTTTTTACTAAGATTAATTACTTTAAGTTCCTCACTCTCATTAGCCCCTTGGTTCCCCACTATTTCTGGTATGCTTTTTGTGTCCTCTACAGTGAAGACAGATACTAAATATTTGTTTAACGTCTCTGCCATTTCCTTATTCCCCATTATAATTTCTCCTGTCTCAGCCTCTACTCTCTTCCTTTTTACATAGTTGCAGAGGTTCTTACAATCCGTTTTTATATTTCTTGCTAGTTTACTTTCATATTCTATTTTCTCCCTCTTTATCAATTTTTTGGTCATCCTTTGCTGGTTTCTAAAACTCTCCCAATCCTCAGGCTTACTACTTGACAACATTATAGGCCTCTTCTTTTAATCTAATACTATCCTTAACTTCTTTAGTTAGCCAGGGGAGGATCACTTTTCCTGTGGAGTTTTAATTTCTCAATGGAATGTATATTCGTTGAGAATTATAAAATATTTCTTTAAATGTTTGCCATTGATTATCTACTGTCATACCCTTTAATCTAATTTCCTAATCTACCTTAGCCAACTCGCCCCTCATACGTATTGGCTAAAATTGCATACAATACTCTATCGCCTAACCTTCTGTATAAATTTATCCATACCTCTTTACTCTTGTGTACTATACTCCTATTTATAAAACCCAAAATGCTATTGGCTTTTTATTGCTTTATCTACTTGTGCTTTCACGTTCATGGAGTGATATATTTGAACACCTGGCTCTCTATTCACCCACACCCTTCAGTATCTTTCCATTGAGTGTATACTCCCAGTCCATATGTCTCCTCCCAAAATGTATCACCTCACACTTATCCACATTAAATTGCATCTGCCCCCTGTCTGCCCATCTCACTCAGTCTGTGCCTTGCTGAAGTGTTTTGCAGCCCTCCTCATTGTTTGCCAAACCCAAGACTTTAGTGTCATCGGTAACTTTCGAGATTGTACTTTCTATGCTCAAATCCAAATTATCTGTATACACCGATTTCAAAAGTGGGCCCAGTACTGACCCCTGCCAACCCTTCCCTATTCTGTGCCGCACCAAACCCTGTTTCCTGTCCATCAAACAACTTTCTATCCTCTTACACCATACACCTCACACTCTGCAGTGTATTACATACTGAGATAACCAACACTGCAGGATAGCACAAATGCTCTGGATTATCCTGTATGCCACACACTGCAAACTACAGAGTTAATTTTGTAAGGCACTCATGCCTAATTCTTCGATCTGGGCTTCTGTTGAGCGAGACTCTATACCAGGAGCACAGCCTAATGAAATTTAACACCATGAGTAATCCCAATTGTAATGTACTGCAGACTGTGGGTTATACTCTGTGTCACTGGCAAGTGTATGTTATTGCCATTCCCATAGAACCTTCAATAATATCATCAACAATTTGCATTTATATAGCGCCATAAACGTCCCAAGGCGCTTCACGGGAGCATAATCAGACGTAATTTGACACCGAGCCAAAGAAGGCGATATTAGGATAGGTAAAAGAGGTGGGTTTTGGGGAGTGTCTTAAAGGAGGAGAGCGAGGTACAGAGGCAGAGAGGTTTAGGGAGGGAATTCCAGAGCTTGGGGCCGAGGCAGCTGAAGGCACGGCCGCCAATGGTGAGGCGAAGGAAGTGGGGGATGCACAAGAGGCCAGAATTGGTGGAGCGCAGAGTTCTCAGAGGGTTGTAGGGCTGGAGGAGGTTACAGAGATAGGGAAGGGGCGAGGCCATGGAACGATTTGAACACAAGAATGAGAATTTTAAAACGAGGCATTTGAGCCAATGTAGGTCAGCGAGCACAGAGGTGATGGGTGAACGGGACTTGGTGTGAGTTAGGATACAGGCAGCAGAGTTTTAGATGAGCTGAAATTTATGGAAGGTGGAGGATGGGAGGCCGGCCAGGAGAGCACTGCAATAGTCGAGGTTGAAGGTAACGTAAGCATGGATGAGGGTTTCAGTAGCAGGTAGGCTGAGGCAGGGAATGTTACAGAGGTGGAAGTAGACGGCCTTGGTGATGGAGAGGACATCAGGTTGTAAACTCAGCCGAGGGTCAATAATATCTCCCTCGAGACTCCTCTTCCTCAGAGTAAACAATCTCAGTCTCTACAACGTTCTGGCAGCTCAGATTCCTTAAACTGGTCAAAGGAGGGGAAAATTGAACAAAGAATAACTGGGCTGTTTGCAACCCAATCAGCATTGAGACTTAAACTGGCATCAGGGGAAGCCTGGAAACAGGCCCCTGGTCGTTTGGTGGCAGATGATCCAAGAAACCTAACAAAGACGGAGAGGAAAGATCTTCCAAAGAGTTTCTCCTTGATGGCTCTCCTGGCGGTCGGGGCCATTGCAATTGTCCTGGATTAGGGAGTGCAATGTCAGCCATGTTTTTCACCCCTCTTTGCTCTCCTGCCTGCTTGCGGATATCAAGTGAGCACAGGATTCAGCTCAGCGCTACCTCATGGTTGAACAACCTGCCACCTGTCAAAGCTCACATCTGGATAATGGCCACTTGGGCACAATCCTGGCAGCTGTGGAACTGTGTCCCAGTAAGCGGTCAAACCCTTCAGGACAACAAGGCTGAGGGACTATCACCATAAAGACAAAATTGCACGCTCTGTATCAAATACATCGCGACACAGCTTAACGTTAGAGCATACTGGCTACATCTTCCAAATTAATCCAACAGCATTCATAGACAAATGCCCTCTGCATACTATCCAGAGATTCATCTTTTCGTAACAAATTAAGATAAAATCACTCACAGTGAGGTAAGACAGTGCCTGAGTGTAACATGAGCCTGTGGTTTGGGGCAATAGACACTGCAATTTGTCCCTGATTCAGTGTCTGTCCTAAGGAACCAGCCGTAATTGCTTCTTGTCAGTGTGAGTATGTAATTTAGAGACGCTCCCTTAACAATCAGCGCCTCACAGTGTCTCAATTAGCAAGAGCTTTGAAGTGGCCTCCTCCAATCAGGATTGAAGATGGAGCTCAGTAAACAAAGGCAGGCCTGCTGTATATCTGCTAAATTGTAATAAAGTTATTCCTCTTCATTCAGTCTTGGATTTCAAAGAACCTGAAAGCAAATTGAAAATAAAAAAAGATCACAGCAGTGGCTGGAGGTGTAGCTTTCTATCTGGAAAGGACCAATTTGACAGAAGAGTCTCGGAGGACTCTCAGACTCACAAGAGGAGCCGCACAATCCTCGCAATTCAGGTTCATTCTGGTTTCATTTTATTTCTAACTGCACTAAGGCTCCTGCCTCACACACTCCAACACAAACTCACATCCTTCCCATCGAGATTGTCCACAGAAATACTCCTGCATCCCCGCTCTTCCATCATTGAGAGACCTTCATGGCTCCCTTTGGCTCCTAGATTCCTGTCAGTGATTCTTCCCCCCACACTCTCTCTCCCCATCTCCCCTCACTCTCTCTCTCTCTCCCCCACACTCTCTCTCTCTCTCCCCCACACTCTCTCTCTCTCTCCCCCACACTCTCTCTCTCTCTCCCCCACACTCTCTCTCTCTCCCCTCACACTCTCTCTCCCCTCCCCCACACTCTCTCTCCCCTCCCCCACACTCTCTCTCCCCTCCCCCACACTCTCTCTCCCCTCCCCCACACTCTCTCTCCCCTCCCCCACACTCTCTCCCCTCCCCCACACTCTCTCTCCCCTCCCCCACACACTCTCTCCCCTCCCCCACACTCTCTCTCCCCTCCCCCCCACACTCTCTCTCCTCTCCCCCCCACACTCTCTCCCCTCCCCCCCACACTCTCTCCCCTCCCCCCCACACTCTCTCCCCTCCCCCACACTCTCTCTCCCCTCCCCCACACTCTCTCTCCCCTCCCCCACACACTCTCTCCCCTCCCCCACTCTCTCTCCCCTCCCCCACACTCTCTCCCCTCCCCCACACACTCTCTCCCCTCCCCCACACTCTCTCCCCTCCCCCACACTCTCTCCCCTCCCCCACACACTCTCTCCCCTCCCCCCCACACTCTCTCCCCTCCCCCACACACTCTCTCCCCTCCCCCACACACTCTCTCCCCTCCCCCACACTCTCTCTCCCCTCCCCCCCACACTCTCTCTCCCCTCCCCCCCACACTCTCTCCCCACACTCTCTCTCACCAGTAATCATTTAATATTCAAAACTTTTTTTTAAAAGGTGGAAATCATTTAAATGTGTGGGAGTTCCCCCCCATATATAAATCGTACAATGGGCCAAAATTCTTGGAGTTGGGGAGGGACTCACATATCAATATAGCTCAATAGAGAGAGAGAGAGAGAGAGAGAGAAGTGGGGAACAATAAGGGGTGAGAGAGGGAGAGAGCGTTTGGATGTCCCCCTTGTCTCTCAGAGTCCAGAACTGGACCCAGTACTCAAGGTGGGTCTGCCCAGAACTGGACCCAGTACTCAACGTGGGTCTGCCCAGAACTGGACCCAGTACTCAACGTGGGTCTGACCAGAACTGGACCCAGTCCTCAACGTGGGTCTGCCCAGAACTGGACCCAGTCCTCAACGTGGGTCTGCCCAGAACTGGACCCAGTACTCAAGGTGGGTCTGACCAGAACTGGACCCAGTCCTCAACGTGGGTCTGCCCAGAACTGGACCCAGTACTCAAGGTGGGTCTGACCAGAACTGGACCCAGTCCTCAACGTGGGTCTGCCCAGAACTGGACCCAGTACTCAAGGTGGGTCTGACCAGAACTGGACCCAGTACGCAAGGTGGGTCTGCCCAGAACTGGACCCAGTACTCAAGGTGGGTCTGCCCAGAACTGGACCCAGTTTTGGGCGCTTTACTTTAGGAAGGACGTCAAGGCCATGGAGAGGGTACAGAAGAGATTCACTAGGATGATACCGAGGATGAGGGGCTTTAGTTATGAGGAGAGATTAGAGAAGCTGGGGCTGCTTTCATTAGAACGGAGAAGGTTACGAGACGAGCTGATAGAGGGGTTCATAATGATGGGGGGTTTTGATGAGGTAAATCAGGAAAAACTATTTGGTAGGAAGAATAGAAAAGCAGAATATTTTTTGAAAGGTGAGAAACTAAGAAATGTTGGTAGTCAGAGGGATTTGGGTGTCTTTGTACACGAATCACAGAAAGTTAACATGCAGGTACAGCAAGCAATTAGGAAGGCAAATAGTATGTTAGCCTTTATTGCAAGGGGGTTGGAGTATAAGAGTAAGGAGGTTTTGCTGCAATTATATAGGGCTCTGGTGAGACCACACCTGGAGTACTGTGTACAGTTTTGGTCTCCTTACCTAAGGAAGGATATACTTGCCTTAGAGGGGGAGTGCAACGAAGGTTCACTAGATTGATTCCTGGGATGAGAGGGTTGTCCTATGAGGAGAGATTGAGTAGAATGGGCCTATACTGGAGTTTAGAAGAATGAGAGGTGATCTCATTGAAACATATAAGAATCTTAGAGGGCTTGACAGGGTAGATGCTGAGAGGATGTTTCCCCTGGCTGGAGAGTCTGGAACTAGAGGTCATAGTCTCAGGATAAGGGGTCAGCCATTTAGGACCAAGATGAGGAAAAATGTCTTCACTCAGAGGGTTGTGAATCTTTGGAATTCTCTACCCCAGAGGGCTGTGGATGCTCAGTCATTGAGTATATTCAAGACTGAGATCGATAGATTTTTGGACTCTAGGGGAATCAAGGGATATGGGGATTGGGCAGGAAAGTGGAGTTGAGGTCGAAGATCAGCCAATGATCTTATTGAATGGCGGAGCAGGCTCGAGGGGCCGTATGGCCTACTCCTGCTCCTATTACTTATGTTCTTATTTCCACTGGTTGGTGAGTTAGTAACTAGAGGGTATCAATTTAAGATCATTATCAAAACCACAAATGGAGAGTTCAGGATGATTTTTTACACAGAGGATTGTTAGGACATGAAATGCCTGACCAAAAATAGTGGGGGAAGCAAAATCCACATAGCTTTTAAAATAATTTTTTTGAAATTGTATAGGGAAAGATCAGGGACATAGCACTCAGTTTTACAGCTCTTTCAGAGAGCTGGTACAGGCACAAGGGCTGATTGGGCTCTTCTATGATTCCATGACAGAGAGAGACAAATCAGAGAGAGAGAGAGAGAGAGCGATCAGAGAGAGAGAGATAGAGAACCCAGCAGAGAGAGAGAGGTCAGAAAGAGAGCGATCAGAGAGAGAGAGAGAGAGAGGGAGAGCGAGAGATAGAGAACCCAGCAGAGAGAGAGAGACAGATCAGAAAGAGAGAGACAGAGAGAGAGAGAGAGAGAGAGGGAGAGCGAGAGATAGAGAACCCAGCAGAGAGAGAGAGGTCAGAAAGAGAGCGATCAGAGAGAAAGAGAGAGAGGGAGAGTGATCAGAGAGCGAGAGATAGAGAATCCAGCAGAGAGAGAGAGAGAGAGAGAGAGCGATTAGAGAGAGAGAGAGAGACAGTGATTAGAGAGAGAGAGACAGCGATTAGAGAGAGAGACAGCGATTAGAGAGAGAGACAGCGATTAGAGAGAGAGACAGCGATTAGAGAGAGAGACAGCGATTAGAGAGCGAGAGATAGAGAACCCAGCAGACAGGTCAGAAAGAGAGCGATCAGAGAGAGAGCAAGCACCTGGGAAAATGAGAAACAGATCGAGAGCGTGAGAGAAAGGGATAGTGAGAAAGCTTGGGAAAATCAAGGAGAGAGAGAGAGAGGGGAGAGAGAGCGAGCAACAGAGTCGGAGTGAGGGGGAGAGAGATAGAGACACAGAGAGAGAGGGGGGAGAGAGAGAGCACAGGTCTGACAAGTGAGAAACTGTGACACGGAGCGATTATAACAGTGAGTGCTCGAGAGTCTGATTATCACTTCAAAGCATAGGCCCCGATATTACCAGGGAGGCGGGTTGGCAGCGGGGGCTCGACTGGGCGCGTGGGTAACCTGCCCAGTCAAATCGGTCTGTTCCCCACGCGATCGCAGGTAAATTGAAGCCACTTACCTTGGCTTCTGGGTTTGTTGGAAACCTGCGCAGTGGGCGGACTGTGCACCCGCATCACAGGCTGTCAGCTGGAGCAACCCTATTTAAAGGGGCAGTCCTCCAATGCTGCTCCTGCAGCAAACTGCCAAAATTACAGCATGGAGCAGCCCAGGGGAAAGGCTGCTTCCAGGTTTAATGATGCCTCACTCCAGGTCTTACTGGATGGGGTGAGGAGGAGGAGGAGGAGAGAGATCTACCCAGCGGACGGGAGGAAGTGGCCTGCCTCTGCCACCAAGAAGGCCTGGCACGAGGTGGCAGAGGAGGTCACCAACAGCAGCAACATCTCCCGCACCAGGATCCAGTGCAGGAAGCGCTTCAATGACCTAACTAGGTTAGCCAATGTGAGCGCACTTACTCATTCTCCTACACTCCGTCTTCCACATCACCGCCCTCACCCCACAACTCCTTCTGCACTGCTAACACTACTCTATCACATCACTCCTCACACCCACTCAAACCTCATCCTCAACTTACTTGCACTTACTCACCTTCCCAGTACTCATCCCACCAGTACCACTCAACCCAATCCTCATACAATCTCATGGCTCTGACTCATACTCGCCCTCTGATGCATCTCTTTCATGGTCAGCCTCACCCAACCTGCCACTACCTCTGCTGCAGCCACAGGGGATGCATCATGTATGAGTTGTAGGAAGGGTAAAGCAAAGGTTTCGTGAGCACAAAGGGGATGCACAAGGGTGTTTGACGGTTTGTCATGTTATTTATATTTGATTTTGGTTCAACTCACATTAAATATTTTATTGTCACCACTACTGCCACGTCTTGGCCATTCTTGACTGGCTTGTGCAATAAGTCCCTTTCATGAGGTTCTCCATGAACATCCACACTTGATGCCACCCATTGGGTCACCCTACAGTGGGTGGTGTATGTGTAGTTGCACGACTATTGTGTGCAGGTACCTGTGGCGCAGCACTGTGTTGTGGAGCTCCACGTGGCGGAGGTGGACGGCATGCCTGGCGAGGTTGGTGATGTTGCTCGTCCTCGGATGAAGTGATGAATGCAGCCGTGGTGCCCCCCCATCCCGACGGTGAGTTTGAGGGGGTCCGCAAAGTAGGTAAATGTGTTTAGGGTCTAAGTTAATAATTTTGAGTGGAAAGACACAGGTGTTGCAGCCAAAACTTTGTCTGAAGTAACAGAGTGCCCTGCTGCAATAAATGATGTATTCACCCTAACTGTCAAAAAATCCTTTGCATCTCCCACTGGCTGCTGACTGAAACACGTCTGCTCCAACAGAGAGTGTTTCCCACAGCACAGGAAACACACTGAGGATCCATGAAAATTGCACCCCTGCCAAAATCTCCTGTCAATGAGGTCTGTCAAATATCTCAACTAGGTAAGTAAGTATTTAAATTGTCATCCCGCCCGCTTTAACCGCCGCATGCATTGCAGTAACTCACCAAGGCTTCTTCAGCAGCACCTCCCAAACCCGCGACCTCTACCACCTAGAAGGACAAGAGCAGCAGGGGCATGGGAACAACACCACCTGCACGTTCCCCTCCAAGTCACACACCATCCCGACTTGGAAATATATCGCCGTTCCTTCATTGTCGCTGGGTCAAAATCCTGGAACTCCCTTCCTAACAGCACTGTGGGAGAACCTTCACCACACGGACTGCAGCGGTTCGGCACACAGTATTAAGATTGAACATTCAGCAACGAGAGCCCCAGTCAGACTGGAATTTGGTTTAATTTTTGTGTTTGGTTTGGTACCATTAGATATTTACCCCGAAATACACAGCTTTTTCACTGAGTTTTGCTGTCTGGGAGCCTTGTCTGCCTCTTTTCCACAAGATACATACTTCTGGAGCCATCTTGCTTAAGTCAAGTAAGACCACCCACTGATGTGGGGAAGTGTAGCGTGTTTGTTAGTTTGTATTATTACATGAAGATAAATTGCATGCTTTGAATTAAGTGAGTCCAGTCACAGCAGTTTTGTATGTTCACCCTACTGTGAATTAGAACAGATCAATGGTTCATCTCACCTTTGGGAAGACTGAGGAAGTATACATGTTCAAGGCATAAATATCGGATCCAGATCAAAAAGGGGATCCTACTTTTTTTTATTCGTTCATGGGATGTGGGCGTCGCTGGCGAGGCCGGCATTTATTGCCCATCCCTAATTGCCCTTGAGAAGGTGGTGGTGAGCCGCCTTCTTGAACCGCTGCAGTCCGTGTGGTGAAGGTTCTCCCACAGTGCTGTTAGGAAGGGAGTTCCAGGATTTTGACCCAGCGCGATGAAGGAACGGCGATATATTTCCAAGTGGGGATGGTGTGTGACTTGGAGGGGAACGTGCAGGTGGTGGTGTTCCCATGCGCCTGCTGCCCTTGTCCTTCTAGGTGGTAGAGGTCGTGGGTTTGGGAGGTGCTGTCAAAGAAGCCTTGGTGAGTTGCTGCAGTGCATCCTGTGGATGGTACACACTGCAGCCACAGTGCGCCGGTGGTGAAGGGAGTGAATGTTTAGGGTGGTGGATGGGGTGCCAATCAAGCGGGCTGCTTTATCTGGGATGGTGTCGAGCTTCTTGAGTGTTGTTGGAGCTGCACTCATCCAGGCAAGTGGAGAGTATTCCATCACACTCCTGACTTGTGCCTTGTAGATGGTGGAAAGGCTTTGGGGAGTCAGGAGGTGAGTCACTCGCTGCAGAATACCCAGCCTCTGACCTGCTCTCATAGCCACAGTATTTATATGGCTGGTCCAGTTAAGTTTCTGGTCAATGGTGACCCCCAGGATGTTGATGGTGGGGGTTTCAGCGATGGTAATGCCGTTGAATGTCAAGGGGAGGTGGTTAGACTCTCTCTTGTTGGAGATGGTCATTGCCTGGCACTTATCTGGCGCGAATGTTACTTGCCACTTATCAGCCCAAGCCTGGATGTTGTCCAGGTCTTGCTGCATGCGGGCTCGGACTGCTTCATTATTTGAGGGGTTGCGAATGGAACTGAACACTGTGCAGTCATCAGTGAACATCCCCATTTCTGACCTTATGATGGAGGGAAGGTCATTGATGAAGCAGCTGAAGATGGTTGGGCCTAGGACACTGCCCTGAGGAACTCCTGCAGCAATGTCCTGGGGCTGAGATGATTGGCCTCCAACAACCACTACCATCTTCCTTTGTGCTAGGTATGACTCCAGCCATTGGAGAGTTTTCCCCCTGACTCCCATTGACTTCAATTTTACAAGGGCTCCTTGGTGCCACACTCGGTCAAATGCTGCCTTGATGTCAAGGGCAGTCACTCTCACCTCACCTCTGGAATTCAGCTCTTTTGTCCATGTTTGGACCAAGGCTGTAATGAGGTCTGGAGCCGAGTGGTCCTAGCAGAACCCAAACTGAGCATCAGTGAGCAGGTTATTGGTGAGTAAGTGCCGCTTGATAGCACTGTCGACGACACCTTCCATCACTTTGCTGATGATTGAGAGTAGACTGATGGGGCGGTAATTGGCCGGATTGGATTTGTCCTGCTTTTTGTGGACAGAACATACCTGGGCAATTTTCCACATTGTCGGGTGGATGCCAGTGTTGTAGCTGTACTGGAACAGCTTGGCTAGAGGTGCAGCTAGTTCTGGAGCACAAGTCTTCAGCACTACAGCCAGGATGTTGTCAGGGCCCATAGCCTTTGCTGTATCCAGTGCACTCAGCCGTTTCTTGATATCACGTGGAGTGAATCGAATTGGCTGAAGACTGGCTTCTGTGATGGTGGGGATATCGGGAGGAGGCTGAGATGGATCATCCACTCGGCACTTCTGGCTGAAGATGGTTGCAAACACTTCAGCCTTGTCTGTTGCACTCACGTGCTGGACTCTGCCATCATTGAGGACGGGGATGTTTGCAGAGCCTTCTCCTCCCGTTAGTTGTTTAATTGTCCACCACCATTCACGACTGGATGTGGCAGGACTGCAGAGCTTTGATCTGATCCGTTGGTTGTGGAATCGCTTAGCTCTGACTATAGCATGTTGCTTCCGCTGTTTAGCATGCATGTCGTCCTGTGTTGTAGCTTCACCAGGTTGGCACCTCATTTTTAGGTACGCCTGGTGCTGCTCCTGGCATGCTCTTCTACACTCCTCATTGAACCAGGGTTGATCCCCTGGCTTGTTGGTAATGGTAGAGTGAGGAATATGCCAGGCCATGAGGTTACAGATTGTACTGGAATACAATTCTGCTGCTGGCCCACAGCGCCTCATGGATGCCCAGTTTTGAGCTGCTAGATCTATTCTGAATCTATCCCATTTAGCACGGTGGTAGTGCCACACAACACGTTGGATGGTGTCCTCAGTGCGAAGACGGGACTTCGTCTCCACGAGGACTGTGCGGTGGTCACTCCTACCAATACTGTCGTGGACAGATGCATTTGCGACAGGTAGATTGGTGAGGACGAGGTCAAGTAAGTTTTTCCCTCGTGTTGGTTCGCTCACCACCTGTTGCAGGCCCAGCCTGGCAGCTATGTCCTTCAGGACTCGGCCAGCTCGGTCAGTAGTGGTGCTACCGAGCCACTCTTGGTGATGGACATTGAAGTCCCCCACCCAGAGTACATTTTGTGTCCTTGCTACCCTCAGTGCTTCCTCCAAGTGGTGCTCAACATGGAGGAGGACTGATTCATCAGCTGAGGGAGGGCGGTAGGTGGTAATCAGCAGGAGGTTTCCTTGCCCATGTTTGACCTGATGCCATGAGATTTCATGGGGTCCAGAGTCAATGTTGAGGACTCCCAGGGCCACTCCCTCCTGACTGTATATCACTGTACCGCCACCTCTGGTGGGTCTGTCCTGCCGGTGGGACAGGACATACCCAGGGATGGTGATGGAAGAGTCTGGGACGTTGGCTGAAAGATATGATTCTGTGAGTATGGCTGTGTCAGGCTGTTGCTTGACTAGTCTGTGGGACAGCTCTCCCAATTTTGGCACAAGTCCCCAGATGTTGGTAAGGAGGGCTTTGCAGGGTCGACTGGGCTTGGTGTTTTGCCGTTGCCGTGTCCGGTGCCTCGTGGTCCGATGCCGGGTGGTCCGTCCGGTTTTATTCTTATTATGACTTTTCGTAGCGAGATTTTACAACTGAGTGGCTTGCTAGGCCATTTCAGAGGGCAATTAAGAATCAACCACATTGCTGTGGGTCTGGAGTCACATATAGGCCAGACCGGGTAAGGACGGCAGGTTCCCTTCCCTAAAGGACATTAGTGAACCAGATGGGTTTTTACGACAATCCGGTAGTTTCATGGCCACCATTACTGATACTAGTCTTTTAATTCCAGATTTTTATTTAATTCATTGAATTTAAATCCGCCAGCTGCCGTGGCAGGATTTGAACTCATGACTCTGGATTTTTAGTCCAGGCCTCTGGGTGACTAGTCCAGTAACATAACCACTATGCTACCGTACCGTACCGTACTATTGTGCACACCGTACCTGCGCCCCCCCCCCCCCCTTTAAAATCGGGGCTCACAAATCCAGTAAGGTATCCATGGCAAACCTGATGGCATTGGTGGAAGAGCAACTTCCACTGGTGACAAAGGCATTCAAGGAATGAAATAAAAACTGAAATATCTATAATAGCATGGGGAGAGACGGGGCCAACACGGGGAGAGACGGGGCCAACACGGGGAGAGACGGGGCCAACACGGGGAGAGACGGCGCCAACACGGGGAGAGACGGCGCCAACACGGGGAGAGACGGCGCCAACACGGGGAGAGACGGGGCCAACACGGGGAGAGACGGGGCCAACACGGGGAGAGACGGCGCCAACACGGGGAGAGACTGGGCCAAATAGCTGGGGGTGTGCAGTGGTCCATCTGCACCCCCCCCCCCAGCTGCACTGGCAACTCAGGATCCACCAGACGCACAGGCTACAGGACAGTAAGACACCATCTTGCCTAAATCAAGAAAGGCATGAATTATGGTGGCGTGTTTGTTATTAGCGTGCAGCGTGCTAATCTGGATTAACAATCTCTCCTCCATTGTCAATGGAACCCCAATTAAGCAGCGTTATGAATAGCATTAAAGTGACTACATTACACTTCAGAACTGTGCAGTCCCACAACCGCCTTAGTGATTCTAATCAAGTGACCACCAAATCCAGCATTTCTTGCAATTTTTTTGTTAACAGAGGAGAATATGGCCCTTGAAATGCTCTTTAATGGTTTTAATCCAACACAAATCTGAAAGGGTACGGATGAGAAAGGAGCAGTGCAAATGGTTCATGCCAAGCCATCTGCTCTGCCCAAAGTCTATTTTATAAGGGCTGACGCCCTGTCCTTCCATGTGATGTGCTGGCTCCCTGGGAACAAGGCTCCCTGCTGGGAGAGTACGATCGTGGAATCAGCCTTCTGGGATGTCAGCCCTGGCTCAGCGAGTAGCACTCTCACTTCTGAGTTACAAAGGTCATGGGTTCAAGTCCCAGCCCAGCGACTTGAACCAATAATCTAGGCCAACACTCCCAGTGCTGTAGTGAAGGAGTGCTGCACTGTCTTAGGTGCCGTCTTTCAGATGAGATGTTAAACTGAGGCTCTCTTTGTTCTCTACAGCGGACATAAAAGATCCCATGGCACTTTGAAGAATCATTGAAAATTTACAGCACAGAAGGAGGCCATTTGGCCCATTGTGTCCACGTGAGCCACCCAGCCTTGGTCCGTAGCCCTGTAGGTTACAGTCCTTCAGGTGCACATCCAGGTACTTTTTAAATGAGTTGAGGGTTTCTGCCTCTCCCACCCTTTCAGGCAGTGAGTTCCAGACCCCCACCACCCTCTGGGTGAAAAATTTCTCCTCAGCTCCCGTCTAATCCTTCTACCAATCACTTTAAATTTATGCCCTCTGGTTATTGACCTCGCTTATAGGTCCTCCCTATCCACTCTATCGAGGCCCCTCATAATTTTGTACACCTCAATTAAATCACCCCTCAGCCTCCTCTGTTCCAAAGAAAACAACCCTAGCCTATCCAATCTTTCCTCATAGCTAAAATTCTCCAGCCCTGGCAACATCCTCGTAAATCTCCTCTGTACCCTCTCTAGTGCAATTACATCCTTCCTGTAATGTGGTGACCAGAACTGCACGCAGTACTCAAGCTGTGGCCTAACTAGTGTTTTATACAGTTCTAGCATAACCTCCTTGCTCTTATATTCTATGCCTCAGCTAATTAAGGAAAGTATTCCTTATGCCTTCTTACCCACCTTATCTACCTGTCCTGCTACCTTCAGGGATCTGTGGACATGCACTCCAAGGTCCCTCACTTCCTCTACACCTCTCAGTATCCTCCCATTTATTGTGTACTCCCTTGCCTTGTTTGCCCTCCCCAAATGCATTACCTCACACTTCTCCGGATTGAATTCCATTTGCCACTTTTCTGCCCACCTGACCAGTCCATTGATATCATCCTGCAGAAGAGCGGGGGGGGGCGGTTCTCCCCAGTGATCTGGCTAATATTTATTCCTCAACCAGCATCATTATCTGGTCATTATTACTTTGCTGTTTGTGGGATCTTGCTGTGCACAAATTGGCTTCCACGTTGCCTACATTACAACAGTGACTACGCTTCAAAAGTACTTCATTGGCTGTAAAGAGCTTTGGGGCACCCTGAGGTTGTGAAAGGTGCTATATAAATGCAAGTCTTCTTGTTCAGGTGAGAAAGCTTTTAAAGGAGCAGATGATGCCCAGGATAATGCTCGGTCTGCTTGTACTCTGCACTGGGTTGGATGGTCTTACCTCTGATGGATAATGTCTCCCACTGATGGTGTGTTCAGATCCCAAAGCCTCAGTTTCACTCCCCCAGTGTAGGTGGAGCTGGACGGCAGTGTAGCAATGAGGCAAGCTGTCGATGTACATGGTCGTAGGCAAGGTCATCTTTACTGCAACAGACAGTAAACCGTGAGTAAGATCTGGAGATTTCAAACGAAATCTGGTCATAAAACACTCCAGGGACCAATGGATAATCATTAACCTCAGTTGTGTGAACCCTGGTTACATGGGGAGCATTAACAAAGTTCAGAACACCTGGATCAAAGTTAAATTCGTTCTTTTCAATGTTCACACTGACTTCTGCCCTGAACCACAAGCAGTTTCATTGTCAGTAACTAGTGATTGATTGGATGCGGACAACTCATTATCACACATAGTAGCAGTTTTCAATTATGTGTCCGATTTCATAGGAGCTGGAGAGTAGATACAACGGCCTGGGTTTTCCTGTAACCAGAATCACCGATATTAATTTGGAAGGAATGGGCCCTTCCGTATGTTTGACTAGTTATAGAACTAGATCATGGGAGTAGATTATCACCTTGCTGATGGTGTGTAAAACTGCCGTTGTGGATCGACTGCCCATCGTAGAAACTGCCCGGGATCAATAGCAATCGAAATCAAATGGTTTCTACAGTTTTACGCCCAGGTAGCACGGTGAAAATCCACCCTGGTGAGTTTAAATCCCACCATAGCAAGGCGTGAAATTGAACACAATGAATAATTTGTGGGCTGGCAACAGATAGAATGACCATCAGACCTGCTGAATTGTCATAAAACCCCAACTGGGTCACCAATGTCCTTCAGGGAGGTGGATCCAGCTGCCCCTACCCGGTCTGGCCAACACTTGCCTCTGAGTCAGAAGGTTGTAGGTTCAAGTCCCACTCCAGAGACTTGAGCCCATAATCTAGACTGACACTCCCAGTGCAGCACAGAGGGAGTGCTGCACTGTTGAAGGTGCCGCCTTTTGGATGAGACTTTAAACCGAGGCCCCGATGTAAAAGACCCCAAGGCACCAAAGAAGAGCAGGGGAGTTCTCCCCAGTGTCCTGGCCAATATTTATCCCTCAAGTAACATTTACCAAAAACAAATTATCTGGTCATTATCTCATTGCTGTTTGTGGGATCTTGCTGTGCGCAAATTGGCTGCTGCGTTTCCTACATTACAACAGTGACTACACTTCAAAATTGGCTGTAAAGCACTTTGGGACGTCCTGAGGTTGTGAAAGGCGCTATATAAATGCAAGTACTTTCTTTCTTTATGTGTGACTCATATGTCCCACACTAGATGATTGACTCTTAATGCCTTCTGAACTGGCCCCCACCAGCTTCTCAGGGCAACGAGCATTGGGCATAAACGTGTCCTTGTCACATCCTGAAAACAAGTTTTAAAGATGCTTTGCAGGGTCAGACTAATGTAAACACTTTGGGCGGGGTTTACGGGGGACCTGTTTGTAAATCGCTGCGTGACTCTGCGCCCGCAGCAGCTTAAAGGGGCAGGCTGCGTCCAGGGCATCTGCTCTCTCCAAGAGCCAGCAAGATATGCAGGGTGGAGAGCATGAATTAATCGCTCGATTTGAACATGTCTGCCTCTTCAGCCTGGATTTCCTGATTGGTTCCTTCCATTTTAATCAGGCAGGCCCAATCAGGAAAGTGGGCGGAGTTCCATTTTGTGCAATTTCTCTTGGGTGGGGCCCATTGGCACAGCAGGATGCAGCTCATTTAAATATTGATTTGAGGGCGGGGCACCCAGTAAACCAATTCCCAACGTTCAGACTTTGTA
Organism: Heptranchias perlo; assembly: GCF_035084215.1. Lineage (NCBI taxonomy): Eukaryota > Metazoa > Chordata > Chondrichthyes > Hexanchiformes > Hexanchidae > Heptranchias > Heptranchias perlo. Next base: position 4,404,127 of record NC_090362.1, read on the forward strand.
ACCACAGCAACGTGGAATAGGCACTTAAGGTTGATTGGTAAGTGTACAGATAATCATGGGAAGGACACATCAATATTACAGCAAGGGTATTTCAGCCATTTCTTAACTAAGTCGCTTCATTTTTTTTCGGGCCATTTGGTTCTCATGAGGCTTTAGTGCCAATTGTTGTAGTTTCTTTTGTTCCAAGCACCATTACTGTTACCGATGGGTTTCCCAATGGGAATTCTCTATCCAAGGCATTTGGAAGAAGAGGAGGACCAATAGAGGAATGCCAGGCAGGTAAGACTACACCCGAGGTGCCCCCCAACCCTGGCACACCTGCACTTCCAGACAGAGGTGTACATTTTTTTTTATTCGTTCATGGGATGTGGGCGTCGCTGGCCAGGCCGGCATTTATTGCCCATCCCTAATTGCCCTCGAGAAGGTGGTGGTGAGCCGCCTTCTTGAACCGCTGCAGTCCGTGTGGTGAAGGTTCTCCCACAGTGCTGTTAGGAAGGGAGTTCCAGGATTTTGACCCAGTGACGATGAAGGAACGGCGATATATTTCCAAGTCGGGATGGTTTGTGACTTGGAGGGGAACGTCCAGGTGGTGTTGTTCCCATGTGCCTGCTGCTCTTGTCCTGCTAGATGGTAGAGGTCGTGGGTTTGGGAGGTGCTGTCGAAGAAGCCTTGGCGAGTTGCTGCAGTGCATCCTGTGGATGGTACACACTGCAGCCACGGTGCGCCGGTGGTGAAGGGAGTGAATGTTTAGGGTGGTGGATGGGGTGCCAATCAAGTGGGCTGCTTTGTTCTCAGTTTGACCTCGGTTTGGCAGATGTTTATTGCATGTGCAGTTGGTTGAGGGAGGAACATTAGCCAGGGAGAGCTCTTCACTTACTTTGAATAGTGCCATGGGATCTTATACATCCTTATCAGGCAGTCCGGGCCTCGGTTTAACATCTCATTCGAAAAACTGTACCTCCGTTCATTTGGCTCTCTCTTAATACTGCACTGCAGGGTCAAACTCTAGATAGTGTCCTGCAGCCCGTGACCTTCTGATTTAGAGGTGAGAGTGTAACCAATTGAGCCCAGCTGATAGTTGATTTGGTTAGTACTGGGGAGTGGAGCGGGGTGGGGGAATGGTCCTGGTGTAAGTAAACATTGAGTAGATCCCAGGGTCTGGACCTCTGGGGTAAGATGTCTCAGGTTCCAGTTGCACTGGTGAGGGGGGAACCAGGGTCAGGGAGCATGGTGAATGGATTGGTGGTAGATTGGGGGGAAAGAAGGGTCTGATGACCATCAACAGGCCTGGGGAGGGTCCCGATGCGGCAGGTCAGGATGGGCCAGGAACATGCCTGTGGGTTGGAGCCCACATAGCAAAGAATGGACATCGGTAAGTCAGAGTAGCCTGGTCCTCAGGGCTAGGAAGAATTCAGAGCAACATCAGGCAGCAGGGTCAGGGAGGGGGGTGGTGGTGGTGGTGAGGAGCGGCACACGGGATCGGGAGGGGGACGAAAACAGACTTTTAAAAATAAAAATAGTCAACCTCCTTCTGCATTGCTCAAAGATGGCAACAGAATCAGGAACAGAATCGTAGGAACAAAACGTTAGTTATGTGACAAATTGTATTTTTAAACCAAGTGTAGTCAACTGGTTGAGGGAAAAAATGAGGAATGAAATTTTTTTCCCAAATGTATTTGGTTCAGTTTGATTGGTAGATTTTGCTCAGTTTTCTGGTTCCAAGGTCTGATTGACCGTGGGAGCTGCGTCGATATTGCCTCTTACCTGCATGCCCATCATTTGTTAAGGACAGCAGCTCTGTTTCTGATAGGTTGTAGCCTAGCAACCGGACAGGCTCCAGGGCTGGGTCGTACTCGAAGATACCGGTGTGGAAGTCTATGGGTGACTGCTGCAGATTTCCGCAGTACGGGTAGCTCGATGCCCAGTGATCTTCTCCATGAGGCCCTGGAAAAGGAAGAAACACCTTCCCTTAATATTGTTATTGCTTGGTTCACGTCCTACACAATCTCACGTGTGAAGCAAAATTAAGATCCATGATTTTGAGGCCGTTTATCACAATCCTTGATAATCACGCAAGGTTAGCGTTCCAACACTTATTCTACTCCTTAGGGAATTTTAGCAATGTTTCCTATTGAGGGAAAGTGCTAAATGGGGAGGCCAGGAGCTCCCTGAGGGAGAAGGACAAAAAAGCCAGCAGAAGATTAATCGCCAACCCACCTGCTTGGACCTCCTGGCAGCTGTCTCTGTATATCATTATCTGAGGCCTTGCTTGACCTCACATGGCGTTTGAGCGTAAGAAATCAAAGACAGGGGAGAAAATAGGTCTGGATAAAAGAACTTGCATTTATATAGCGCCTTTCATGATCTCCGGACTTCTTAAAGGTGCTTAAGTCACTCCTTAAAACCTACCTCTTTGACCAAGCTTTTGGTCACCTGTCCTAATTTCTTTTTATGTGGCTTGGTGTCAAATTTTCTTTGATAATCGCTTCTGTGAAGGATCTTGGGACGTTTTACTACGTTAAAGGCGCTATACAAATGCAGATTGTTGTTGTTCATAGCCAATGAAGTACTTTTGAAGTGTAACATGGTAATGTGGAGAAATGCGACAGCCAATTTGCACACAGCAAGGCCCCACAATGAGATAAATGAACAGATAATTATTTGATAGTGTTGGTTGAGGGATAAATATTAGCCAGGACACCAGGAGAACTCCCCTGCTCTTCTTCAAATATTGCCGTGGGATCTTTTACATCCACCTGAGAGGGTAGACGGGGCCTCGATTTAACGTCTCACCCGAAAAAGAGAAATGCGTAAGCTTTGCAGAAACACAACAACTTGCAATCCTATAACACTCCTCATGTATTGGATAATGTCTCAAAACTCTACATTAAGCAAGACAAGACAACAGGTGCCAAGCAGATGGATGGAGAAAAGAGAAAGTCAGAGAGGGTCAGGTTGAAAGGCTTGAACGAAGAGAAGTGCAGGGAGGAAAGTGGCCAAGTATCATAGAATCATACAGCACAGAAGGAGGCCATTCAGCCCATCATGCCTGTGCTGGCTCTTTGAAAGAGCTATCCAATTAGTCCCATTCCCCTGCTCTTTCCCCAAAGCCCTGTAAAATTTTTCCTTTCAAGTATTTATCCAATTCCCATTTGAAAGATATTATTGAGTCTGCTTCCACCGCCCTTTCAGGCAGTGAATTCCAGGTCGTAACAACTCGCTGCGTAAAAAAATATTTTCTCATGTCGCCTCTGGTTCTTTTGCCAACCACCTTAAATCTGTGTCCTCTGGTTACCGACCCTTCTGCCACTGGAAACGGTTTCTCCTTATTTACTCTGTCAAAACTGTTCATGATGTTGAACACCTCTATCAAATCTCCCCTTAACCTTCTCTGCTCTGAGGAGAACAACCCCAGCTTCTCCAGTCTGTCCACATAACTGAAGTCCCTCATCCCTGGGATCATTCTAGTAAATCTCTTCTGTACTCTCTCCAAGGCCTCGACATCCTTCCTAAAGTGTGTTGCCCAGAATTGAACACAATACTCCAGCTGAGGCCTAACCAGTGTTTTATAAAGGTTTAGCATAACTTCCTTGTTTTTGTTCTCTATGCCTCTATTAATACAGCCCAGGATCTCATATACTTTTTAACAGCCTTCTCAACTTGTCCTGCCACCTTCAAAGATTTGTGTACATACACCCCAGGTCTCTCTGTTCCTGCACCCCCTTTAAAATTGTACCATTTAGTTTATATTGCCTCTCCTCATTCTTCCTACCAAAATGTATCACTTCACATTTCTCTGCATTAAATTTCATCCGCCATGTGTCTGTCCATTTCACCAGTCTTTCCATGTCCTCTGTTACTATTCTCCACCTCGTTTACTATATTTCCGAGTTTCGTGTCATCTGCAAACTTTAAAATTATACCCTCTATACCCAAGCCCAGGTCTTTAATATATATCAGAAAGAGCAGTGGTCCTAATACTGACCCCTGGGGAACATCACTGTATACTTCCCTCCAGTCTGAAAAACAACCATTCACCTTTACTCTCTGCTTTCTGTCCCTTAGCCAATTTTGTATCCACACTGCCACTGTCCCTTTAATCCCATGGGCTTCAATTTTGCTAAAATGTCTATTATGTGGCACTTTATCAAATGCCTTTTGAAAGTCCATATACACATCATCAACCTCACTGCCCTCATCTACCCTCTCCGTTACTTCATCAAAGTGAAGGGAACTGGGTAGGGAGTTCCAGGGGGCAGGACTACAGTGATTAAACAGATGCTCACCCATACTGAGGGGAGCAATGTGGAGAATTAAGAGTAGTTTGAGGAGCAACGGGCATGTCCAGGGATGTAAGGCAGGAGGAAAAACCAAGGTAGGGTGGGGTGAAGCCATGGAGGGATTTGAAAGCAAGGACAAAAATGTTGAAGTCAACACATTGGGGTATAGGGGGTCAGTGGAGTTGAGAGAGGTCAGGAGCGTGCGAGAGAGGGTGAGACTGAATATTAATCCACGTGAAAAAACTCAGGAGACCTTCTCACCTCCTCATCCAATTATCCCCTTTCTTCCCTGCGGCTTCAGAAGAGGGTACAGCACATTCACCAGAATGATACTGGGGCTTAAAGGGTTAAATTATGAGGACCGGGTGCATAAACTTGGGTTTTATTCCCTTGAGTTTAGAACGTTGAGGGGAGAGCAAATTGAGGTCTTCAAAGTGATAAAGGGGTTTAATAGGATAGATGCAGAGAAACTATCTCCTCTGGTGGGGGGAATCCAGAACAAGGAGGGGCACAATCTCAAAATTAGAGCTAGGCCGTTCAGGGGTGAAATCAGGAAGCACTTTTGCACACAAAGAGTAGTGGAAATCTGGAACTCTCTCCCTCAGAAAGGCTGCCCCTGAGCCACATCTGACACCTTGAAAGAACAGCATTGGCAAGCTATTTTTATGCCTGATAAAATCTCCTTCTCCCACTGCATTAAATAAATAAAGTCAGGAACCCAACGTCATTCAGTTATTAATGAAATTGCTATTGCCAGATAAATGACTGCCAACACAGTAAGGCTTGACTGAAGTAAAGTGGAGGCACTGGTCTGTGTTCAGTCGACCAGCAGACATTTAAATATTGATGAGGCCCCGCCCGCCTGTGGGGAGAAACCCTCGTCCGAACAACAGCTCGGCAGTTAAAATGGCGGCGAGCGGAAATGTTTTGCAAACGCAGCGGGAAGCGCCATTTTAACCACCCTCGCTGCCCCATTCCTGATGGGCGGGCAGGGTTAAAATCAGGCTGGTAACATAAGAACATAAGAAATAGGAGCAGGAGTAGGCCAATCAGCCCCTCGAGCCTGCTCTGCCATTCAATAAGATCATGGCTGATCTGATCCTAACCTCAAATCTAAATTCATGTCCAATTTCCTGCCCGCTCCCCGTAACCCCTAATTCCCTTTACTTCTAGGAAACTGTCTATTTCTGTTTTAAATTTATTTAATGATGTAACTTCCACAGCTTCCTGGGGCAGCAAATTCCACAGACCTACTACCCTCTGAGTGAAGAAGTTTCTCCTCATCTCAGTTTTGAAAGAGCAGCCCCTTATTCTAATTTCAGTCTGTGAGTAATGTCACAGGAGATCAATTTCATTATATTACATTACATAGAATTTTACAGCACAGAAACAGGCCATTCGGCCCAACGGCCTATACGGTGTTTGTGCTCCACACGAGCCTCCTCCCACTCTATTTACATTATCCAACCCTATCTGCATATCCTTCTATACCTTTATCCCTCATTTCCCTTAAATGCATCTATGCTATTCGCCCCAACTACTCATGTGGGAGTGAGTTCCACATTCCAACCACTCTCTGGATAAAGAAGTTTCTCCTGAATTCCCTATTGGATTTATTAGTGACTATCTGATATTTATAGCCCCTAGTTTTGGATTCCCCCACACATGTGGAAACATCTCTATGTCTATCCTATCAAACCCCTTCATAATCTTAAAGACCTCCATTAGGTCACCCCTCCTATATTATAAGATTTGTGTGTTATGTGGTTCGATCCCTCTATCATTATAAAACAGTGTATCCTCTGACTCACTGTATGAAACACCAGAGGACCACTCGTCATTTCTCGAATGTTAAACTAATTGAATCCCTTCAGCTGCCAGGGACTTGTCTATTTCCTTTTATAAAACCCACTGAAGATGTTCAATTCAACTATCAGCTCTGGCAATTCGTTCCGTATGTTGACCAACCTTTTATGGGGCGGCCAAAACTTGAGATCAGCTCAAGGGCAATTTCTGTGGCAAGCCCAGCCAAGCTCCGTGGCACGGGAATAGAGGCTCAGCAAATCCGTCTGGGGAAGGAGACTATCTCAAAGTTAATACTTAAATCGTTGGGAAAGCGTTACTGGAATCAGCTTCATCCATTTGACTGCAGGGGAACATCGCAGCCAAGCCTGGGACCGATCCTTGCGGATGATCTGCATCCACACTCACAGGATAGGATCAGGAGCAGCTAATCTGTTGAAGTCTCTTCCCGAGCCCATGGGTGCTGAGGCGAATTGTTTGCATCAACTACTGCCCCCACTTAGTGATGCCACCCTGACAAAGCACCAAGTACTCCAAATAGTCTGCCATTTTCTGATGTCCAAAATGTTTAATCCACTAGCACGGTTATTTTATAGAATCATAGATTGTTTCAATACATACCCTTTAATATCCCACCCAGTCTAATCCCACTCTCCTGCTCACTCCCCATACCCTTTAATATCCCACCCAGTCTAATCCCAGTCTCCTGCTCACTCTCCATACCCTTTAATATCCCACCCAGTCTAATCCCAGTCTCCTGCTCACTCTCCATACCCTTTAATATCCCACCCAGTCTAATCCCACTCCCCTGCTCACTCCCCATACCCTTCAATATCCCACCCAGTCTAATCCCACTCCCCTGCTCACTCCCCATACCCTTCAATATCCCACCCAGTCTAATCCCACGCCCCTGCTCAATCCCCATACCCTTTAATATCCCACCCAGTCTAATCCCACTCCCCTGCTCACTCCCCATACCCTTCAATATCCCACCCAGTCTAATCCCACGCCCCTGCTCAATCCCCATACCCTTTAATATCCCACCCAGTCTAATCCCACTCCCCTGCTCACTCCCCATACCCTTCAATATCCCACCCAGTCTAATCCCACGCCCCTGCTCAATCCCCATACCCTTTAATATCCCACCCAGTCTAATCCCACTCCCCTGCTCACTCCCCATACCCTTTAATATCCACCCAGTCTAATCCCACTCTCCTGCTCACTCCCCATACCCTTTAATATCCCACCCAGTCTAATCCCACTCCCCTGCTCACTCCCCATACCCTTTAATATCCCACCCAGTCTAATCCCACTCTCCTGCTCACTCTCCATACCCTTCAATATCCATTTTTTCAATCATCTCTCTAATTCCCTTTTATGGATCCTGCTTCAACAACGGTTTACGGCAGAGAATTCCACATTCTATCCTCTCTCTGTGTAAAGAATTTATTGCCACTCTTTTATTTAATTCTTCTTGTGCTTTTCTTAAATTCGGGTCCTCTTGCTGATCAGTGCAGTCTGGGCTAGAAATTCCCAGGGCTCCGTGATTGTGCACCGTGACTTCAGCGGGGACATGCAGTGACGGTGGAAATGGCCGTTTACATTTTGTTCCCCCAGGATCGTTTGACAAAGTTACAGTGAACCATCTGGAGAACTCCTGCGGAATTTACTGGTGTCTCTTTCTATTTATCTCATCAGGTATTGAAGGCCTCCATCAGGTCACTCCTTAACCTTCTCACCTCTAGTAAGAAAATCCCAAACTTCTCGGGCTAGAAATTGCGCCCATTCCTCGGGCATAAGACGAGCCAATTTAGCAGTGGGACGTCCTGGGCCCGATCTGCACAGGCATCGGTCCTCCTGCTAAATGGGTGGGGCCCTTTTGTTTTTGGGCGTCCCAGGCGGACAGGAAGGCAATAAGAACGGGAAGGTGATGCTCACAGGCAGCGCAAAGACAGAAGGTTACTCCTAAAATGTCAGCCGGGACCCTGAATGGCACAAACCAGTCAAGCTGGGAAACGCTGCAACACCCGTGGAGACCAGGCTGCCGGTCCCTGGCATTGTCAGGAAGCGTTAATGTTTGTCTCTGGTGCGATCCGGTTGTTTGGAATCAGTGGATAAAGTGCGACGGACCCTAACCCTAACCCTAACCCTAACCATTCATGGGCCATTCTGACCCATGAATGTCAATAAGCTGCTTCTGCATCTCCCAAGTCCTTAACATAAGAACATTAGGAGGCCATTCAGCCCTTCGGGCCTGCTGTGCCATTCAATTAGATCATGGCTGATCTGTACCTGTATCTGTGTCATTCTGTTACTGATGATATGCTAATAGGCCTGGATCAAATTAACTTCTTCTTAAAATACAAGGACATCTGTTTGCTTCCAGTCCTGCAGAATCTCACCAGTGATTCTCTGGCGATTATACGACACGTCCACCAATTACCTCCCTTATTTTCTTCAATTTCACCTCCTAGTGTCTGCCATTTTGCTCACGGCAAATTACTCTTCAATCAACCAAGCACCTCTGTCTTACTGCAGTTATACAGGGCCTTGGTGAGACCACACCTGGAGTATTGTGTGCGGTTTTGGTCTCCTTACCTAAGAAAGGATATACTTGCCATAGTGGGAGCGCAGCAAAGGTTCACCAGACGGATTCCTGGGATGGCAGGACTGTCGTATGAGGAGAGATTGGGTCGACTCGGCCCAATTTAGAAGAATGAGAGTATAATTGAAATGTATAAAATTCTGACAGGGCTGGACAGACTGGATGCAGGGAGGCTGTTTCCCCTGGCTGGGGAGGTCCAGAACGAGGGGTCACAGTCTCAGGATGCGGAGTAGGACATTTAGGATGAGATGAGGAGAAATTTCTTCACTCAGAGGGTGGTGAACCTGTGGAATTCTCTACCACAGAAGGCTGTGGAGGCCAAATCACTGAATATATTAAGAAGGAGCAAGGTAGATTTCTAGACACAAAAGGCATCAAGGGGTATGGGGAGAGAGCAGGAATATGGTATTGAGATAGAGGATCATATTGAATGGCGGAGCAGGCTCGAAGGGCCGAATGGCCTACTCCTGCTCCTATTTTCTATGTTTCTATGCCGATTGATCGCCATCACAACCACAGGCCCGTTGATTTGGCTCCTTATCCCACTGTAGTGAACGCGGTTGTTCTAATTCCGTTTCAGGTCCTTTTAGATAAAAACTGCCAAAGAGCTGATTGGTCTAAGATACCGTTTATGAAGGTGACCACCCATGTGGTTTTGGATTGGGTGGGATAGCCTGGTCTTGGCCATTCTGATGGAGCTGCTACTCTTTCCCCACTGCAAAACCAGACCGAAGCAAGGCTCTTTTAATACAATGCTCTGCTTGTGTGTGATCAAAGTTGCTTCATACATGAGCAAACGGGCCCATATCCACCTCACCCTGTCTACCTTTGGCCTGGGAGTGGCAGCCCAAGCGATGAGAAACTAGTAATTTCTGCACCTGGTTGTTCTTTGTGTCTACAGTCTTTGGGGTAGGAGTCAGAGCCTACAGTGACAGCAGTGCTAATCTGTGAACACAGCTAGACCTCTTGTACATCTAGAGCTTTACATGACAGGACTGCACATCAGGGAGTGGTGTGCAGAGATCTGTCCACAGCAGAAAACCACTGATCTCTGCTCCTCCATTCCCGAACAGACATCCCTGTCACGTGAAGCTTGCATCCGGATGGTGAATTGGTAAAATCTGCCCCCTGGTGTTTACGTGAATAGCCGTATACAGATTTCCTACAGAACCTATACAGCTTTTAACCCCTGAATCACAATCGGATTGAATCATAGGTTCTGGATCCAGACTTGGAATATTTCTGAAACTAATAGATTTTCCCAGCGTTGCTCAAGGTGAGTTGATGGACTATTTCATTTTTCATTTACAAGATGGTGACGCGGTTGAGAGAGAGACTTCAAAAACTTGCTCCACGGCATCACCTACAGGCCAGAACCTGCAACTACATCGTTACAGGCAACTGTTGACATACAAAATTTCTATTGTAAATGTTTACAGAGGCAGATTCAATGTTTAAATACGTGACCAAAAACAGGAAGTTGAACAAGAAGTGGAATGCTTATACAAAACGTTTAATAATTACTAGTCAATCTCCGTTGCACTGCAAACTTGGAGGGGGATGGGGTAAAGTGGACAAAGAAAGGTCTCCAACTTAGAAGGAGGTAACCCTTGGGCATGTGACCATCACCAGCCCAGGGCCCACTGTTGGCAGCCCTCCACTGGCCCACTCTAATTAGAGATAGGGGAAAGTAATCTGAATGGGTTAATGCCTGTCGATCATCAGGTGTCATTTCTACTATAAAGATGAGCCCAAAACTCATGCTTTTTGTAGATAAATAGTGTGACTGAGGTGCAACAGTCCGAACAACAGTGCTGGCGCCAAAATACAACTCTGCCCTGAACATCACCCGGGTGAGCTTTGCCTTTGTTGTTCAGTATAAATGTACTGTGTGTACTCGACTCTGTTCTTATCACAAATAAAGTACTCAACTGTACCAATTAGTTCGTGTCAGACTTTCCTAGATTGTAGAGATTCCCCAAGGCTCACTCCTGTGAGGACCAGGCTACACTGTATTCGTGGCCTCCGAAGGGGATTCTTACAGGGGGTTGGTCTTGACTTTATGCGATAGCGTAAAATGGGTGAAAGCCAATCGGCAGCCTGCTTTACATCTCTCCCGATTTCTATTTCCACCGGCTTCAATGAAGCTGTCGGATTGTTGTAAAAATCCAACTGAATCACTGATGTCCTTTAGGGAAGGAAACCTGCAGCCCTTACCCAGTCTGGGCCTACATGTGACTCCAGTCCATCACCCAACGTGGTTGACTCTTAACTGCCCTCAGAAAGCCACTGGGTAATGGTTCAAGAAGAAGGCCCACCACCACCTTCGCAGGGCAACCAGGGATGGGCAATAAATGCTGGCCTTGCCAGAAAGAAAGAACATGCATTTATATAGCGCCTTTCATGGCTTCAGGCCGTCCAAAAGCGCTTTGCAGAATTGAAGTACTTTGGAAATGTAGTTTCTGTTGTAATGTAGGGACACCCACATCCCAAGAATGAATAAATACAAAATGATACATATGAAGGGTACATTCTGCCAGTGAGTAAGCTTTCCTGGTGTTGAGGAAGACCTTGAGACTGATTCCATGGGCTGGCAGTGTCACTGGTGTGTACTGTTGTACATTAAACATTTATGTTGATACCCCATGGACCTGGGACCTTTCGCAGTTATCTGAATTGGGTGGGCCGAGATAGGCTCTGTGACTGATATGCTCTCCAGCCTCTACAGTGGGCCTGCAGCCGTGGCTCAGTCGGTAGCACTCTCGCCTCTGAGTCATGGGTTCAAGTCCCACTCCAGCAACTTGAGCACATAATGCAGGCTGACACTCCCAATGCGGTACCGAGGGAGTGCTGCACTGTCAGAGGAGCCGACTTTCAGATGAGATATTAAACCAAGGTCCCATTTGCCCTCTCAGGTGGACTTAAAAGATCCCACAGCCACTATTTCGAAGAAGGGCAGGGGAGTTCCACCTGGTGTCCTGGCCAATATTTATCCCCCACCAAATATCACATTGTTGCTTGTGGGATCTTGCTGTGCGCCAATTGTCCGCCATGTTTCCTACATTAGAACAGTGACTACTCTTAAAAATGACCTAATTAGCTGTAAAGCACTTTGGAACATCCTGTGGTCATGAAAGGCGCTCTAAAATTGCAAGTTCGTTCCTTCTTTCTTGCGACGGGCATCAGGTTTCAAAGAACTTCCCCTGGTTTAGCCTCACCGATCATGTTTCACAGGCTCAGAAACACGAGGCTGTGTCACTAAACCTCAGCTCCCTCATTCCCTCTCATTGAAAACCATCGCTTAGCTTTTACAAATAAAATGCGGTCTGTATTTCTCTCTCTTGTGGGTATCAGAGGTTTTCGGGGTACAGGTGAAGTGTGTGTTGATGGGATGTTGGAAAAAACGACCCTCTAACTCAATCAATTGTCTTGTGCACTCAAGAGAGCCTGAGGCTCCAGAACTGATCATACAGACATACGGAAGAGTCAGGCAGGGAAAGACGGATTGATCCATCCAGCCTGTCCCACACAATTGTGTTGCCTTGTGCGGATAGACACTTCCCACCCACCCAGTGAAAACCCAGACGAATTAGGGAACAAAATCTGGAACATTTATCCCCGAACGCCTTAGGTGATCGCAGCTAGTCCAGGAGGTGACACTAGCTCTGAATAACATTACAGGACACCGACCTCTTGTAAGAGATGATGTCCACCCCGATCAGGACCAGGACCAGCTCTCGCTTGAAGGAATTCAGTGAATCAGCGTCCATCGCACGAGTCGGCAGCCTGTTCCAGAGATCCACTACTCTCTGGGAAATAAACCACCTCCTGATACCCAACTTAGTTCTGCCCTTACATAACTCGTAAATGTGACCCCTGATCCTCCTAACCTGTCCAAATGAAATAATGGTCCACATAAACACAATCTAGTCCTTTCATTATTCTATAAACCTCCACCAAATTGCACCTGAGTCTACGTTTTTCAGAAGTCTACAGACTAGCTCTTTGGGCCTATCTGGGTAACTAAGGTGGTTTAAGCTATGAATTAATCTTGTGGCCCTCCTCTGACCCTTTCCAAAGCTTCACTATCCCCCAACATGAGACGACCAAAACTTGTCACAGTATTCGAACCGAGGCCTAACCGAGGTCTTGTGCAGTGACAAAGTGGTGTGCTTTGTTTTATAGTGAATTGTCCTGTAATATAACCTAGAACCTGGTTTGCTTCAGCTATCGTTTCATGGTATTGTTCATGAAGCTTCAGAGAGTGATGCACTAAAACACCCAGATCTCTTTCTTTCATCACTGGTTTTAATTCTGTTTCCTGCAGGGTGTAAGTATTAGACCTGCCTACGTGGACAACACCATACTTTCCCAAATTAAACATCATTTTCCAAACACCAGCCCATTCCCTCAGGGTATCGGGGCAGCCAGACGTACTGGAAGTTGCTTCATGTCATTTATTCATAATTACATGCTGCACAATTCATACGGAGAATGGTGACTATTCGCCAAGGCTTGTTTTCCACATCGGTGCAGCAGCAATGTGGTGAGTAAAGGAACCATGGCTGAGGCCCAGCACAGGGACCATGGGACGGTGGGGAGGCGGGACGGTGGGGAGGCGGGACGGCGGGGAGGCGGGGCGGCGGGACGGTGGGGAGGCGGGACGGCGGGGAGGTGGGGAGGCGGGGAGGCGGGACGGCGGGGAGGCGGGGAGGCGGGACGGCGGGGAGGTGGGGAGGCGGGGCGGCGGGGAGGCGGGACGGCGGGGAGGTGGGGAGGCGGGACGGCGGGGAGGTGGGGAGGCGGGGAGGCGGGACGGTGGGGAGGCGGGACGTGGGACGGCGGGGAGGTGGGACGTGGGACGGCGGGGAGGTGGGACGGCGGGGAGGCGGGACGGCGGGACGGCGGGGAGGCGGGACGGCGGGGAGGCGGGACGTGGGACGGCGGGGAGGTGGGACGGCGGGGAGGCGGGACGGGGGGGAGGCGAGACGTGGGGGAGGCGGGACGTGGGGGAGGCGGGACGTGGGGGAGGCGGGACGGCGGGGAGGCGGGACGTGGGACGTGGGGGAGGCGGGACGTGGGGGAGGCGGGACGTGCGGGAGGCGGGACGTGGGGGAGGCGGGACGTGGGGGAGGCGGGACGGCGGGGAGGCGGGACGTGGGGGAGGCGGGACGTGGGGGAGGCGGGACGGCGGGGAGGCGGGACGTGGGGGAGGCGGGACGGCGGGGAGGCGGGACGGCGGGGAGGTGGGACGGTGTGGGGATCGGGCGGTGTGGAGATGGGACAGCGGGGAGGTGGGACGGTGGGACGGTGGGACGGTGGGGAGGCGGGACGTGGGACGGCGGGGAGGTGGGACGGTGTGGGGATCGGGCGGTGTGGAGATGGGACAGCGGGGAGGCGGGACGGTGGGGAGGCGGGACGGCGGGGAGGCGGGACGGCGGGACGTGGGGAGGCGGGGAGGCGGGACGTGGGGAGGCGGGGAGGCGGGGAGGCGGGACGTGGGGAGGCGGGACGGCGGGGAGGCGGGACGGCGGGACGTGGGACGTGGGACGGCGGGGAGGTGGGACGGTGTGGGGATCGGGCGGTGTGGAGATGGGACGGTGGGGAGGTGGGGAGGTGGGACTCGGGAGGTGCGGAGGTGGGACGGTGGGGAGGTGGGACGGTGGGGAGGTGGGACGGTGGGACGGTGGGGAGGTGGGACGGTGGGACGGTGGGGAGGTGGGGAGGTGGGACGGTGGGGAGGTGGGACGGTGGGGAGGTGGGACGGTGGGACGGTGGGGAGGTGGGGAGGTGGGACGGTGGGGAGGTGGGACGGTGGGGAGGTGGGACAGTGGGGAGGTGGGACGGTGGGGAGGTGGGACGGTGGGGAGGTGGGACGGTGGGGAGGTGGGACGGTGGGACGGTGGGGAGGTGGGGAGGTGGGACGGTGGGGAGGTGGGACGGTGGGGAGGTGGGACGGTGGGGAGGTGGGACGGTGGGGAGGTGGGACGCTGTATGGCGGCTCAGTTACTCAGTAGCCCTCCCTGCTCTTCATTAGGTGACACTACATGGTGTTTAGAATGTAGATTGATCCCAACCGCTGAAGAGAATTTCTTCTTGGAGGAGATGACAGTTCCATTTCACCCAATCTCACACTCCAACGCCCTTGCCTATCACAGCTGCTTTGGAGAAACAGTTTACTGGATCGGGTTGTAAAATTCTAATGCCCTTCATTTGCTGAACTCGATCCAGAACCGACCCACGACTAATGGAGAATTCATTATAGAAAGGATATTATCTATTATAGAAAGGATATTATCTATTATAGAAAGGATATTATCTATTATAGAAAGGATATTATCTATTATAGAAAGGATATTATTAAACTAAAAAGAGTGCAGAAAAGATTTACTAGGATGCTACCGGGACTTGATGGTTTGACTTACAGGGAGAGGTTAGACAGACTGGGACTTTTTTCCCTGGAGAGTAGGAGGTTAAGGGGTGATCTTATAGAAGTCTATAAAATAATGAGGGGCATAGATAAGGTAGATAGTCAAATCTTTTCCCAAAGGTAGGGGAGTCTATAACGAGGGGACATAGATTTAAGGTGAGAGGGGAGAGATACAAAAGGGTCCAGAGGGGCAATTTTTTCACTCAAAGGGTGGTGAGTGTCTGGAACGAGCTGCCAGAGGCAGTAGTAGAGGCGGGTACAATTTTGTCTTTTAAAAAGCATTTGGACAGTTACATGGGTAAGATGGGTATAGAGGGATATGGGCCAAGTGCAGGCAATTGGGACTAGCTTAGTGGTATAAACTGGGCGACATGGACATGTTGGGCCGAAGGGCCTGTTTCCATGTTGTAACTTCTATGATTCTATGATTCTATGATTAGATCCTTTTCTCCAGCTCCAAATTCCTCGTGGCCTCACCTCACCACACCACCCCCACAACCTCTGCGGCCTCCTCCAGCCCTAGATTCCCGAACGTGCCCTCTGCTCTTACCATTCTGGCCTCTCTTTCATCCCTCCATCTCTTTGCTCCGTTTTCAGCTACAGCCTTGAGCCATATTTGGATTCACACTCTGGAACAGTCTACATCCCCCCTCTCCTCCAAAAGCCTCCTCAAAACCTACGTCTTCAATCTTGGCTTTCACTCACCACCCCTAATCCTTCTCCCTCCACTTCCCACTCTTCGATTAGCCAAGTACTCGAATAATAATGGAATAAACGACCACTGACAAGTGAATTCCCAAACTCCAGCTCCCCACTGATACAGCGCCTCACTCCAGTTTCTACAGAGCAATGGCCATTGTAATGGGGCATCTACGTCATGGGGACTCTTGAACAATGCAAAACAAACAGGAAATTACAGAGTAAGTGACTTGCGCCGTTAATTACGCCATTCCATATTTTCCTGGGAAATTGTGCTGCTCCACTGTGAGCCTTGCCCAGAGCAGTGAGAAGGTCACTGTCAGCTTAAGTGGCCTGTCAGCAACGGTCATTTCTTGGTCTAAGATCGGGTTTAAACTCCCAGTTGATAAAAATGGGTTAAAGGAGAAAGAAGACTTGCATTTATAAGATCTACAAGATGCACTGCAGCAACTCGCCAAGGCTTCTTCGACAGCACCTCCCAAGTCCACGACCTCTACCACCTAGAAGGACAAGGGCAGCAGGCACATGGGAACAACACCACCTGCACGTTCCCCTCCAAGTCACACACCATCCCGACTTGGAAATATATCACCGTTCCTTCATCGTCGCTGGGTCAAAATCCTGGAACTCCCTTCCTAACAGCACTGTGGGAGAACCGTCACCACACGGACTGCAGCGGTTCAAGAAGGCGGCTCACCACCACCTTCTCAAGGGCAATTAGGGATGGGCAATAAATGCCGGCCTTGTCAATGGCGCCCACATCCCGTAAATGATTTTTTTAAAAAATCGTTTTCAGAATTTAAATCACTCTATCCGTTTTCCCACAGTGCTGAACCTCACTGAAGCCACTAAGATATCTTTTCTAATTAGTGACTCTAATTTGCTTTTTAATTGCTGTTGTTTCAATCAGTTCGGAGTAAAATCGATGAAGGTACACCTCCAAACACATCAAGCCCTTCTACTCAGGGGAAGGTCCGCACAAGTCATTATGTAAAGTTGTGCTGCCCACAAAGATTCGCGATCTTCTGCCTCATACAAAGCCCGAACTTTTCAGTCAGTTAAAAATTCAAGGCGAGCTTGCTGTGCTCATTTTCTGCCCTCGCGAAGTCAAGCATTATTTTATTCCTAAATTATTAATAATTTATAATATTGAAACGCACAGATCTCACACGGCAGACCAAAAAAAGTCTGCGTCGAAAAGGGGGGCTTAAAATAATCTGAGGGTTAAAGTTCATTTAAGAAATTCCGCCGTAACCTTGCCGTGGCTCCAGGAGGAGAACGCGCTGCCACTTTCGTGCCCTTCGATCGTGCTGAGTCCCTGGTTCGCCGTGAAGCTCGCTCGGCTGAAACAAGCACTCGATGGCGATCGAAGATCTGAAGCCCCAAAGTTTGGAGCGAGTTTCACGGTCACCGATTTGGCGGCCCCGGAGCTTTAGGCAAAAAGTGGAGCAGGGGTTGGTCCAGCTCCCAATTGCCTGCAGAGTCTGACCCTGGGAGAACAGGGATAGAGCTGGAATTCATCCCATGGTGCAGTCTCCCCCGGCCACACAGTAGGCCCTTGTTCTCCACACATGGCTTCAGTTCCAGTGAGCTGAAACATGCTAGAATAATTATTCGACATGCAAAAACTTGTCAGTGTAACTACGGAAAAGAAATCTCAAATGCCCAGCAGAAAGGACCCAAGATTGCTCCCATGCCTGTGGTCGTCGCCATGGAAACCACCTCCTCAGGAAGCTTTCATCCTTGAGATCTTATCCAGAGTCAGACTGGGATCTTGTCTGACTTCCTCTTTGTCAGCGGTCTCACCTCTGAGTCAAGGAGGTCATGCATTCAAGCCGCACTCCAGAGAGACATAATCCAGGCTGACACTCCCAGTGCGGTACTGAGGGAGTGCCTCACTGCCGGAGGTGCCGTCATTCAGATGAGGCATTAAATCAAGGCCTCGTCTACCCTTTCAGGTGGATGTAAAAGATTCCATGACACTAATTCAAAGAACAGTGGGAGAGTTCTCGCAGTGTCCTGGTCAAAATTTATCCCTCAACCAACGCCTAAAAAACACAAGATCTCGTCTCACCCGGAAGACGGCACCTCCGACAGTGCAGCACTCCTTCAGGCAAAATGTATCCCACAACCAGCAATGAGGTGAATGACCAGATCATCTGGTCATTCACCTCGCTGCTGTTTGTGGGATCTTGCGGTGTGTAAATTCCCTGCCGTGTTTCCTACATTACAACAGTGACTACACTTCAAAAAGTACTTTGTTGGCTGTAAGGTTATGCAAGGCGCTGGAGAAATGCAAATTCTCTCTTTGCCATCGATTTCTCTTTCTCATCCAAGAACTCCACTGGAAGTCTTCCCGATCGGTGTTCCGGCTGAGGAAGGCGAGAAGGTGAAATTCTCTGACTGCACGCTCCCGCTGTGCGCGGTCTCCCCCATCCCCGTACGAGCTCCCGTTGGCAAGTCCCCAAGGCTGGGCAGCGTGCAATCGGAATAAAAGGTCGACCAAAAATAAAAAAGCTTTGCTTTCTTAGTCTCTATCTAGAGTCAAATCAAGTTGAAACTTTCTTTCTTTGCTTTAACAAACGTTATGATGAATAACCGCTGTAAATTTGTCAGTAAATCGGAGGTCAGTATTACGCAGTGACTGGAAACAGGCCACCTTCTTCATTATGGAGAAGCTATTGTTTGGCCTGACTGAACCCTCAATAGATTTGTCACATGTTGATGAATTAATTTTGACGTGAAAGAATAACAGACTGATGGATCCCTTTTGGAAGCCTCTCACTCTTGTAACTCCTGGACCAACACCGCTCATTGTAACCGTTACTGGCAATGATTTGTGACTATATTCTGATTATTTATTTGTGGGGAGATTCTTAATTGGATTCTGTGAGTTGTAGAGCACAGATTGCTTGAGTAGATTGACAATGGCGCATTCTGGGAGACCCTCCCTGTTTGATATTCCTCATACACCTTCATAAACTCAACTAAAGACTTGCATTTATATAGCGCCTTTCACGGCCTCAGGACGTCCCAAGCTAGTTCACAGCCAATGACGTCCTTTTGAAGTCTAGTTACTGTTGTAATGTAGAAAACGCGGCAGCCAATTTGCTCTCAGCAAGATCCCACAAGCAGCAACGAGGTGAATGGCCAGATAATCTGTTCTTGGTGGGGTTGGTTGAGGGATTAATTATGGCTGAGGGAGTGCTGCACAGTCGGAGGTGCCGTCTTTCGGGTGAGACGTTAAACCGAGGCCCCGTCTGCCCTCTCAGGTGGGCGTAAAAGATCCCGCGACATTATGTCGAAGAAAAGCAAGACGGTTCTCCCCGTTGTCCTGGCCAATATTTGTCCCTCAACCAACATCAGACGATCTGGTTATTTATCTCATTGCTATATTTGGGGTCTTGCTGTGCACAATTTCGCTGTCTCGTTTCTCCGATATTGAAACAGTGACTACACTTCATTTGTTGGCTGCAAAGCACTTTGGGACATCCTGAGGTCATGAAAGGGGTCATATAAATACAGGTTATTTCTATCTTTCAATCACAGGATAATCGACAAGGTGCGAGATTACAAAAATATTCACAATTATTAAAAACCTCTTTCCTCAGCGAGTCCTGCTGGTCGCATCCCAAAACCATTCCCCTCCCTTCCAGTCCCCTACCCTCCCGCCCCCTCCCCTTCCCTCCAGTCCCCTCCCTCGCTCCCCCACCTGACACGAGCCATTCAGCAGCGGTGCAAATAGCGCCAGGAGTCCATTAATATGCAAACAAGCCTCATCCCATTTGTTAGGGCAAGGCCCGCACTCACTGGGATGGGCACGCACACAATCCCATCCAGCAGAAGACTGAACATAGGAACATAGGAACAGGAGTAGGCCATTCAGCCCCTCGTGCCTGCTCCGCCATTTGATAAGATCATGGCTGATCTGTGATCTAACTCCATGTACCTGCCTTTGGCCCATATCCCTTAATACCTTTGGTTGCCAAAAAGCTATCTATCTCAGATTTAAATTTAGCAATTGAGCTAGTATCAATTGCCGTTTGCGGAAGAGAGTTCCAAACTTCTACCAGCCTTTGTGTGTAGAAATGTTTTCTAATCTCGCTCCTGAAAGGTCTGGCTCTAATTTTTAGACTGTGCCCCCTACTCCTAGAATCCCCAACCAGCGGAAATAGTTTCTCTCTATCCACCCTATCTGTTCCCCATAATATCTTATAAACTTCGATTAGATCTGCCCTTAACCTTCTAAACTCTAGAGAATACAACCCCAATTTGTGTAATCTCTCCTCGTAACTTAACCCTTGAAGTCCGGGTATCATTCCAGCTGGGGCTCCTTTCTCTAGAAAAGAGAATGCCTGATGGAGGTCTTTAAAATTATGAAGGGGTTCGATAAGGTAAATGTAGAGAAGGTGCTTCCATTTTTGGAGAATCCAAAAGTTGGGGCTATAAATATAAGATAATAAATCCAACCAATAAACCCAATTGGGAAGTCAGGAGAAAGTTCTTTACCCAAAGAGTGGTGAGAATGTGGAACTTGCTACCACAAGGAGTACTTAAGGCGAATGGCATAGATGTATTTTTTTTATTCATTCGTGGGATGTGGGCGTCGCTGGCGAGGCCGGCATTTATTGCCCATCTCTAATTGCCCTTGAGAAGGTGGTGGTGAGCCGCCTTCTTGAACCGCTGCAGTTCGTGTGGTGAAGGTTCTCCCACAGTGCTGTTAGTAAGGGAGTTCCAGGATTTTGACCCAGCGACGATGAAGGAACGGCGATATATTTCCAAGTCGGGATGGTGTGCGACTTGGAGGGGAACGTGAAGGTGGTGTTGTTCCCATTTGCCTGCTGCCCTTTTTCTTCTAGGTGGTAGAGGTCGCGGGTTTGGGAGGTGCTGTCAAAGAAGCCTTGGCGAGTTGCTGTCATGCATCCTGTGGATGGTACACACTGCAGCCACAGTGCGCCATTGGTGGAGGGAGTGAATGTTTAGGGTGGTGGATGGGGTGCCAATCAAGCGGGCTGCTTTGTCCTGGATGGTGTTGAGCTTCTTGAATGTTGTTGGAGCTGCACTCATCCAGGCAAGTGGAGAGTATTCCTGACTTGTGCCTTGTAGATGGTGGAAAGGCTTTGGGGAGTCGGGAGGTGAGTCACTCGCCGCAGAATACCCAGCCTCTGACCTGCTCTTGTAGCCACAATATTTATGTGGCTGGTCCAGTTAAGTTTCTGGTCAATGGTGACCCCCCAGGATATTGACGGTGGGGGATTTGGCGATGGTAATGCCGTTGAATGTCAAGGGGAGGTGGTTAGACTCTCTCTTGTTGGAGATGGACATTGCCTGGCACTTGTCTGGCGCGAATGTTACTCGCCATTTATCAGCCCAAGCCTGGATGCTGTCCAGGACTTGCTGCATGCAGGCTCGGACTGCTTCATTATCTGAATGGAACTGAACACTGTGCAATCATCAGCAAACATCCCCATCTTTGACCTTATGATGGAGGGAAGGTCATTGATAAAGCAGCTAAAGATGGTTGGGCCGAGGACACTGCCCTGAGGAACTCTTGCAGCAATGTCCTGGGGCTGAGATGATTGGCCTCCAACAACCACTACCATCTTCCTTTGTGCTAGGTATGACTCTTTTCCCCCTGATTCCCATTGACTTCAATTTTACTAGGGCTCCTTGGTGTCACACTCGGTCAAATGCTGCCTTGATGTCAAGGGCAGTCACTCTCACCTCACCTCTGGAATTCAGCTCTTTTGTCCATGTTTGGACCAAGGCTGTAATGAGGTCTGGAGCCGAGTGGTCCTGGCGGAACCCAAACTGAGCATCGGTGAGCAGGTTATTGGTGAGTAAGTGCCGCTTGATAGCACTGTCGACGACACCTTCTATCACTTTGCTGCTGATTGAGAGTAGACTGATGAGGCGGTAATTGGCTGGATTGGATTTGATCTCTTTTTTGTGGACAGGACATACTTGGACAATTTTCCACATTGTCTGGTAGATGCCAGTGTTGTAGCTGTACTGGAACAGCTTGGCTAGAGGCGCAGCTAGTTCTGGAGCACAAGTCTTCAGCATTACAGCCGGGATATTGTCGGGGCCCATAGCCTTTGCTGTATCCAGTGCACACAGCTTGACATTTAAGGGGAAGCTAGATAAACACATGAGGGAGAAGGATGTGCTGATAGGGTGAGACAAAGTAAGGTGGGAGGAGGCTCGTGTGGAGCATAAACACCAGCATGGACCTGTTGGGCCGAATGGCCTGTGTTGAACATTCTATGTAATTCTCGCCAGATCGGAAAACCCAGCCACTAGGATAATCGGTTGGATAAGAGTTAACACAGACCGTTATACTATCTTCACCTTAACTTTACATACAAATAACATCCTGCATCAATTCACTGGGGTCGAACTGTTACCCCTCATTTACGGTAAACACAGAAACAAGGAACAAGACTGTTCAACCTGGATTACTGGAATTGAGAGTTCGACCCCCTGGACTAGTTTCGACTGCCTGAGGGATTCGGAGAGGAACTTTCCACATTTTTATCCCCCTAATTGGCCTGGGTTTTTATCTGGTTTCTCGCCTCTCCCATGAGAGGCTTTCGGGTGGGAGTGCATATATTGTGATAGAAAAAACGTAACAGCAGGAGACCATTCACCCCCTCGAGTCTGTTCTGCCACGGCTGATCTGTATCTCAACTCCATTTACCCGCCTTTGCTCCATGTCCCTTGATACCCTCACCCAACAAAAATCTATCAATCTCAGTCCTGAAAGCTCCAATTGTCCCCCAGCATCCACAGCCTTTTGGGGGAAAGAGAGTTCCAGATTTCCACTACCCTTTGTGTGAAAAAGTGCTTCCTGATTTCATTCCTAAATGGCTCGGCTCTAATTTTAAGACTGTGTCCCCTCCTTCTTGATTCCACTATCAGTGGAAATAGTTTCTCTGTATCTGCCCTATCGAATCCCTTTAATATTTTAAACACATAAAATTACAAAGGGATATTGATCGATTAGGTGAATGGGCAAAACTGTGGCAAATGGAATTCAATGTAGGCAAATGTGAGGTTCATCCACTTTGGATCAAAAAAGGATAGAACAGGGTACTTTCTAAATGGTAAAAAGTTAAAAACAGTGGATGTCCAAAGGGACTTAGGGGTTCAGTTACATCGATCATTGAAGTGTTGTGAACAGGTGCAGAAAATAATCAAGAAGGCAAATGGAATGCTGGCCTTTATATCTAGAGGACTAGAGTACAAGGGGGCAGAAGTTATGCTGCAGCGATACAAAACCCTGGTTAGACTGCACCTGGAGTACTGTGAGCAGTTCTGGGCACCGCACCTTCGGAAGGACATATTGGCCTTGGAGGGAGTGCAGCGTAGGTTTACTAGAATGATAGCCGGACTTCAAGGGTTAAGTCACCAGGAGAGATTACACAAATTGGGGTTGTATTCTCTCGAGTTTCGAAGGTTAAGGGGTGACCTGATCGAAGTTTATGATATTAAGGGGAATGGATAGGGTGGATAGAGAGAAACTATTTCCGCAGGTTGGGGATTCTAGGAGTAGGGGGCACAGTCTAAAAATTAGAGCCAGACCTTTCAGGAGTGAGATTAGAAAACATTTCTACACACAAAGGGTTGTAGAAGTTTGGAACTCTCCTGCAAACGGCAATTGATACTAGCTCAATTGCTAAATTTAATTCTGAGGTAGATAGCTTTTTGGCAACCAAAGGTATTAAGGGATATGGGCCAAAGGCAGGTACATGGAGTTAGATCACAGATCAGCCATGATCTTATCAAATGGCGGAGCAGGCATGAGGGGCTGAATGGCCTACTCCTGTTCCTATGTTCCTATGTTCACTGCAGTTTTGTGGGACAGGCTGGATGGACCAGAAGGTCTTTTCCTGACCACCATTGTTCGTCTGCTTGGATCAGTTTACAGGTTAACATTTACAAGGATTCTCTCCAGTATTTCACCTGCAACGTCTGACAGTGTTTATTTGTATTTGATCCTCTGCCAACGAGGCAAGTGCTGGGCTGGTTTGGATTATCATTACGCTTATTAAAAACAGGATTACAAAGTGATATGCAAATAGTATTGCCTTTTACGGTTATGCAAAACTTGTTACATATTCTGGCGATGCGGAGTTTATACAAACAGCTGTGTTACACAAAGCCTTTCATGTGTTTTGATCAAGTATTATGGTGACCAGTATTAGCATTATTTAGCCTCCGGTAAAGATAACTGCAAAAGAGCCAGCGGGGAGATGAGGAGACATTTTTTTTTTAAACGCAGCGAGTTATGATCTGGAATGCGCTGCCTGAAAGGGCGGTGGAAGCAGATTCAATAATAACTTTCAAAAGGGAATTGGATAAATGCTTGAAGGGTAAAAATTTACAGGGCTATGGGGAAAGAACAGGGGAATGGGACTAATTTGATAGCTCTTTCAGCACAGACATTTCCTGTCTATAAACCTTATTTCTTTTCGTCACGATTTTTGGTCACGTCTCTTGTCAACCTTTACCATTGAAAAGTGCTATGTCAACATTTCCCATTCAATCTTGCTATGTCAACTGTCACAGTGTTACAATGTAGCTGCAGGCTCTGAGCACTAGGTGGCTGTACAGAGTGAGTTCCAAAGTCTCTCTCTCAATTCTATCATCATCTTGCGTGTTAAAAAAAACTGACCTTTGACAACGCACCTTACTAGCTTGAATAAAGATTGAAGCACAGTCTCTAGGCGCTCCTAGCTCTTCTCTTGTCCACTTGGACAATGTTGTCTCAAGCAAGTTCTCTCCTTGTTAAGCTAGGACTGGCTCACTCTCCCTTTTCACGGCAGGCCAGGGGGTAGGGATGGGGGGAGTAAATTTTAACTCTCTCTCTGCCGAGCCGTAACCGGGAGTTACAATCAAAGTCGTCCACTTACCGCTCCTTTTCCGCCCCGCGGCCATCTTAAAGCCGGGCGGGTGAAGACCCCGTGGAGGCTCCGTTTGGTGGAAGCTGTCGGACCAGAGCCGTGGGCCCTTCCTGGTCAATATGTCACTTAGTGTCGCGGGGCAGGAGTGCTCCTTTCAACCCCACAAAATTGGGCCACCATCGCCTCGGTCCCAAAATCCAGCCCCCCTCCCCCTCCCTCAGTCCCAAAATTAATCCATTAAGATGGACATGGCCTCCAGCTGCACCCACCCCCAAACTCCAGTCGATCTGCCCAGCGTATTTTGATTTGTGACAGCCGGCCCTTATATGCTTTAGTAAGTTTTGCAGAGACTAGTTATCAGCCAGAACGAGGACGCTAACCTCCATTCAGATTGTGGTACAGGGAGAGCGTAATTAGGCCCAGTTCAGATGGCTTTTGACCACAGAACTGTCAATTAACAGCAGACTTCAACAGATCAACCAACAGTTCATCCAGCCTTTGAAGACAAGGCAAGGATCCCTAATGACAATTGATGGTCCATGATGAATATTAATTATTTCCAACACCTGAGGGGAAACTCTGCGTTTACTCCTCAATGGACAGCCTTCCTAAACCGAGGTGACTCATCTGCCTTTGAAGTGCAGCCTCCAAATGGTCCCTGGAACATACACACAGTCTGCTCACAGCTAGCAACAGACTAATCAAAGCAGCCAAGCTACAGGCAAACCACAAACTCTTTCTAAAGATACATAATGTGTTATTAAACAGGACAGAGCTCCACAATCTGTCAGTTTCTCAATGTGGACCTCGTTTCCCTTCTTCCAACTGGTACCATACTCAGTAATCTCCCTTCCTTTGTCCAAAACCAACCACTTCCTTTTGTTTCTGTCCGCCGTGACTCAGTGGGCAGCACTCTCGCCTCTGCTAGTCGGAAGGTCGTGGGTTTAAGTCTCACTCCCGAGACTTAAGCACAAAGTCTAGACTGATACTCCAGTGCAGTACTGAGGGAGTGTGGTGCTGTCTCGTGGATGAGACATTAAACTGAGGCCCTGTCTGCCCTCTCAGGTGGATGTAAAAGATCCCATGGCATTATTTCAAAGACGAGCAGGTGAGTTCTCCCTGGTGTCCTGGCCAATATTTATCCCTCAACCAACTAAAACAGATGATCTGATCATTATCTCATTGCTGTTTGCGGGATCCTGCTGTGCACAATTGGCTGCCATGTTTCCTATGTTACAACAGTGACTACACTTCAAAGGTACTTCATTGGCTGTAAAGCACTTTGGGACATCCTGAGGTCGTGAAAGGTGCTATATAAATGCAAGTCTTCCTTTTCTGTCACAAACTCCGTTCCCTAGTCACTGACTCCATCCCTCTCCCTGGCCACGGTCTGAGACTGAACCAGACTGTTCGCAACCTCGGCGTCCTATTTGACCCGGAGATGAACTTCCGACCTCATATCCTCTCCATCACTATGACTACTTCCACCTCCGGCTCATCACCCATCTCCACCCCTGCCTCAGCCCATCTGCTGCTGAAACCCTCATCCAATGCCTTTGTTACCTCCAGGCTTGACTATTCCAATGCTCTCCTGGCCGGCCTCCCACCTTCCACTCTCCATAAACATGAGCTCATCCAAAACTCCGCTGCCTGTATCCTAACTCGCACCAAGTCCCATTCTCCCATCACCCCTGGGCTTGCTGACCTACATTGGCTCCCGGTCCAGCAACACCTCAAATTTAAAGTTCTCATCCTTCTGTTCAAATCCCTCCATGGCCTCGCCCCTCCCTATCTCTGTAACCTCCTCCAGCCCTACAACCCTCCGAGATCTCTGCGCTGCTCCAATTCTGGCCTCTTGCGCATCCCCGATTTTCATCCCCCACTTCCTTCGCTCCACCATTGGCGGTCGTGCGTTCAGCCAGCTAGACCCCAAGTTCTGGGATTTCCTCCCTAAACCCCTTTACCTCTCTACCTCTCTCTCCTCCTTTAAGACGCTCCTTAAAACCTACCTCTTGGACCAAGTTTTAGGTCACCTGTCCTAATGTCTCCTTTGGTTCAATGTCAATTTTGTCGACATGCCCACTGTGGGCACAGCAGGTTATCCCCTGGATTAGTTGGATTTTGTGTAAGGTGGAGGCGGGAGATCAACTCAAAGAAGTGGAGAAAATCGAGCAATGAGCAAGGCATGTCCGAGAGCAGGGAAGCCCCCTGACCTTAATTCAGCAAACCCCGTCCTCCTCCCCAGTGTATTTCTGAGGGGCAGCTCACCAAGTAGGGAATCACAGGCCTGACCGTGTGTTCCATCACTCAGTGTATTGGAGGCCCAGGAAACTGTATCCTTTGTAAGCTCACATTTAATTACATATCTGTTTACCAAATAGAGCGCCCGCCACATTCCGCATCTGACAGAGCTGCCAGGTGGAGTTAACTCATGGACAAAGCACCTCTTATGAACTGTAAATCGATCCTGTTAAACTAGTGCACACCCACAAGCAGGGTGCAAGAGCTTCTGTTCCTGCTGCAGCGCAGGACTACAGGAGCCTTAGTTGGTTTCTTAACCCCATTGTATTTGTGGCATCTAATGATGGTTTGAGACCTAAAGGGACTTGTCGCTATTGAGTAACAGCTGAACCAAGTTCCTTTACTGGACTCCCTTCCCCTGCATACATTTTCATGGAGCACAGACAATGTCCATCCAAAATTCATTTGCGTGCAAGAAATGAGTGAACTCATTGACAGGTAATGGTGAGCTGCTTTTCTAAAAAGGCATCGCAGGTTGTTCGAAATGTACCGGGACGACCAGTGAGGTCGCGGACAAAGTACAATCTGCAACGGTGGAATTATGAGGTTGTTGCATTTGTCAAAAGAGTTGGACATCCTCTTAGACTGATGGGATGTCATCAGTGATTGGTGGGAAAGAGGCAAGATGGTGAGGTCATGAGGTCACCACTAGAAAAGGGAAGGCTGAGGGGTGACCTGATAGAGGTCTTTAAAATTATGGATGGATTCAATAGGGTAGATGTAGAGAAGATGTTTCCACTTGTGGGGAAGTCCAAAACTAGGGGTCATAAATATAAAAGAGTCACTAATAAATCCAATAAGGAATTCAGGAGAAACTTCTTTACTCAGAGAGTGATGAGAATGTGGAACTTGCTACCTCATGGAGTAGTTGAGGCAAATAGCACTGATGCATTTAAAGGGAAGCTAAATAAGTGCATGAGGGAGAAAGGAATAGAGGGATATGTTGATAGGGTTAGACGAAGAGGGGAGGGAGGAGGCTCGTGTGGAGCACAAACACCTGTTGGGCCGAATGGCCTGATTCTGTGCCGTAAAATTCTATGTAATTCTATTTAAATTGGAAATGATCCTGTGATGTGCACAGCTAAGGTGTGGGCCCCACAGCGGATTAAATATCCAGCAGCTAACATAGCCACTGTGAACACAGAGCCTGACACAAGGCTAGTCCATGAATTGTGTCCGTGGAAAAACTCTCCAAAAGGGCGACAATGCCCCATAATGCAGTACATCTACATCGATGTGAGGAACAGAGCAGAGGTCGTCTCTGCACATAAGTGCTGTACAGAACAGATGTGCACACATGTGCTGTACCGAACAGATGTGCACGCAAGTGCTGTACCGAACAGATGTGCACGCAAGTGCTGTACCGAACAGATGTGCACGCAAGTGCTGTACCGAACAGATGTGCACGCAAGTGCTGTACCGAACAGATGTGCACGCAAGTGCTGAACAGCACAGATTTGCACGCAAGTGCTGTCCAGAATGATGTGCACACAAGCGCTGTCCAGAATGATGTGCACATAAGCGCTGTACAGAATGATGTGCACACGAGCGCTGTACAGAATGATGTGCACACGAGCGCTGTACAGAATGATGTGCACACGAGCGCTGTACAGAATGATGTGCACACGAGCGCTGTACAGAATGATGTGCACACGAGCGCTGTACAGAATGATGTGCACACGAGCGCTGTACAGAATGATGTGCACACGAGCGCTGTACAGAATGATGTGCACACGAGCGCTGTACAGAATGATGTGCACACGAGCGCTGTACAGAATGATGTGCACACGAGCGCTGTACAGAATGATGTGCACACGAGCGCTGTACAGAATGATGTGCACACGAGCGCTGTACAGAATGATGTGCACACGAGCGCTGTACAGAATGATGTGCACACGAGCGCTGTACAGAATGATGTGCACACGAGCGCTGTACAGAATGATGTGCACACGAGCGCTGTACAGAATGATGTGCACACGAGCGCTGTACAGAATGATGTGCACACGAGCGCTGTACAGAATGATGTGCACACGAGCGCTGTACAGAATGATGTGCACACAAATGCTGTACAGAACAGATATGCAATTTTCTAACTTCACACTCTTGTCTGGGAGCGCGCCCATTGGGAGCTGATATCAATAATGTGGGTGTGCGGAGCTTTCCAAATGATTGGAAAATTGCACTCAACATAGGAGAGGCTCCCTGTCAAGTTGGAAAAATATCCCCATATTCCAGCGTAAAGTGATACAATAGTTACAGAACTAGTCAGTCAGTCTGAGATTGGTGGACGAGGGGGCCGGGAGGGGGGGCAAGTCAATTTAAATACTAACATCTTGTGCATTTCTTCCAATATGTGTTTGATTGGTACATTTATTTTTGAATTTAAGAGCGTGTTATTTAATTCTGCTTGGTCCCAGTCATATGTTTGCATGTGTGAGAAAAAGCAAGAACCACTACATAAGATTACTTCTCTCATAGTTTAGCACAGCAGTTGTGAACTATTTATTATTTTCTAGCAGAAGCTATTCAAACTTATTAACCACTGTAAAAGTATATGTCGTGTTACTCATTATTCGTTTGTCCTTGTACTGTTCAACGAATATGTTCGGCAGTCAAAGACCAGGAGGATCACGGGAGGGTACGTAATAGAGGAGGTAGCTGAAATACCCAGGAGTGCATTCTCTGGGCATGTTATAAAGTCGCCTCGGTATCTGGGTAAATGAAAAGACATTCTTTTGGACATGAGGAGCTGTGGCTCACCAATGAGAATAGACAGAAACATAGAAACCACAGTGCAGTGACCAACTGTACGCAATAATATTACAGTGCAAAGGCCAACCTTACAAAACACTATTATAGTGTAATGACCAACTTTACACAACACTATTACAGTGCAGTGACCAACCTTACACAACACTATTACAGTACAATGACCAACCTTAAACACTATTACAATGCAACGGCCAAACTTACACAACACTATTATACTGCAATGAACAACCTTACATATCACAATTACAGAGCAATGACCAAGTTTACACATCACTATTATAGTGCAATGACCAAGTTTACACATCACTACTTTAGTGCAATGATTAACTTTACACAACACTATTATGCTGCTGCAACCAACTTAACACAATACTATTACAGTGCAATGTCCATCTTTACACAACTCCATTACAAGGCAATGACAAATTTTACACAAACCTATTACAGTGCAATGACCAACCTTACTCAACACTATTACAGTGCAAGGACAACTTTACACTACACTATTAAAGTGCAGTGACCAACCTTACACAACACTATTACACTGCTGTAATAGCTACACTATTATAGTACAACGACACTACTTACAGTACATTATTATGTGCATTGACCAACCATATACAATACTATCATAGCGAAATAATACTTACACAACACTATTACAGTGCAATGACCAACATTATACAACAACATTAGTGCAATGACCAACCTTACATAACTCTATTACAGAGCAATGACCAAACATGCCGAACACTATTACTGTTCTATCACCAACTGTACACACTATTACAGTGCAACAACCAACCTTGCACAACACTATTACAGTGCAATGACCAGCCTTACACAATATTACAGTGCAATGACCAGCCATACACATTACAGAGCAATGACCAGCCATACACATTACAGAGCAATGACCAGCCATACACATTACAGAGCAATGACCAGTCATACACATTACAGAGCAATGACCAGCCATACACAATATTACAGTGCAATGACCAACTTTACACAACACTATTACACTGCTGTGACCAATCGTACGCTATACTATTACAGCGAAATGACCAACCTTGTGCAACATTATTACAGTGCAATGACCAATTACACAATATCAGTGCGAGGACCAGCCATACACAACACTACTACAGTGCTGTCGCCAGCCGTACACAACATTATTATAGTGAAATGACCAATCTTACACAACATTGTTACACTGCAATGGCCAACCTCACACAACCCTATTACAGTGCTGTGACCAACATTACACAACACTATAGCAGTGCAATGATCAAGCTTACACAACACTATTACAGTGCTGTGACCAACATTACACAACACTATAGCAGTGCAATGATCAAGCTTACACAACACTATTACAGTCCTGTGAACAAACTTTACATAACACTATTACAATGCAATGACCAACCTTATATAATGTCACAGCGCAATGACCAAACATACACAACACTATTACAGTGCAATGACCAACCATACACAATGCTATTACAGTGCATTGACGAACCATACACAATGCTATTACAGTGCAATGATCAACCATACACAACGCTATTACAGTACAATGACCAACCATACACAACACTATTACAGTGCAATGACCAACCATACACAACGCTATTACAGTGCAATGACCAACCGTACACAATGCTATTACAGTGTAATGACCAACCTTACACAACACTATTACAGTGTAAAATCCAACCATACACAACACTATTACAGTGCTGTGATCAACCGTACACTACACTATTACAAAGCAATCACCAACCTTCCACACACTTTTATAGTGCAATGACCAACCTCACAGAATAATATCACAGTGTAATGACCATGCTTACACAACCCTATTACTGGGCGATGACCAACCTTACACTAGTACAATGGCCAAACTTACAAAACACTACAACAAAAGCAAAATACTGCGGATGCTGGAAAACTGAAATAAAAACAGAAAATGATGGAGAAGCTCAGCAAGTGAGGCAGCATCTGTGGAGAAAGAAACAGAGTTAACGTTTCAGGTCGAAGGCCTTTCGTCAGAACTGGAAGATGTGAAAGAGTTAACAGTTTTGAAGCAAGTACAGAGCCAGGGAAAGAGGTGGGGGGGGGGGGGAAGGAGGGAGGGGAGGAAAAAGGGAAGGACTGTGATACAGTAACGGTGATTAAATGACAAAAGGGATGATGGTGCAAGGCAAAGAGGGTGGTTATGGGATTAGAGGAGCATTACCAGCACCTGCAGTGCCACAAACAAAATATGGGAGCAGTGGTTATGATCTGAAGTTAGTGAAATCAATGTTGAGTCCAGAAGGTTGTAAATTGCCTCATCGAAAGATGAGGTGCTGTTCCTCGAGCTTCCACTGAGCTTCATTGGAACAGTGTAACAGGCCGAGGACAGAGAGATCAGAGTGGGAGTGGGACGGGGAATTAAAATGGTGAGCGACCGGAAGGTCAGGGTCACACTTGCGGACAGAGCGGAGATGCTCAGCAAAGCAATCTCCCAGTCTGCGTTTGGTCTCCCCAATGTAGAGCAGACTGCATCACGAGAGTGAATACAGTATAACTAAATTGAAAGAAGTACAAGTAAATCACTGTTTCACATGGAAGGAGTGTTTGGGGCCCTGGACGGTGGGAAGGGAGGAGGTGAAAGGGCAGGTGTTGCATCTCCTGCGCTCACATGGGAAGGTGCCGTGGGGAGGAGAGCAGGTGTTGGGGGTGATGGAAGAGTGGACCAGGGAGTCGCGGAGGGAGCGGTCCCTTCGGAACGCTGAAAGGGGAGGGGAGGGGAAGATGTGTTTGGCGGTGGGATCGCGCTGGAGGTGGCGGAAATGGCAGCGGATGATACATTGAACGTGGAGGCTGGTGGGTTGGAAGGTGAGGACAAGGGGGACCCTATCGTGGTTCTGGGAGGGAGGGGAAGGGGTGAGGGCAGAAGTGCGGGAAATAGGACGGACACGGTCGAGGGCTCTGTCAACTACAGTGGAGGGGGATCCTCGATTGAGGAAAAAGGAAGACATATCGGAAGCACTGGTGCGGAAGGTGGTAATCGTCAGAACAGATGCGACGGAGAAACTGGGAGAAGGGAATGGAGTCCTTACAGGAAGCGGAGTGGGAGGAAGTGTAATCAAGGTAGCTGGGGGAGACGGTTGGCTTATAATAGATATTGGTTGACAGCCTATCCCCAGAAATGGAGATAGAGAAGTCGAGGAAAGGAAGAGTCGGAGATGGACCATGTGAAGGCGAGGGAAGGGTAGAAATTGGAAGCAAAGTTGATGAAATTTTCCAGTTCGGGGCGAGAGCAGCAAACGGCACCAATACAGTCATCAATGTACTGGAAAAAGAGGTGAGGGAGGGGACCTGAGTAGGACTGGAACAAGGAATATTCCACTTATCCCACAAAAAGGCAGGCATAGCTGGGACCCATACGGGTTCCCATAGCGACACTTTTTATTTGGAGGAAGTGAGTGGAATCAAAGGAGAAGTTGTTCAACGTAAGAACAAGTTCAGCCAGGCAGAGGAGGGAGGTGGTGGATGGGGACTGGATGGGCCTCCGTTCAAGGAAGAAGTGGAGGGCCCGCAGGCCATCCTGTTGGGGGATGGAGGTGTAGAGGGACTGGACGTCCATGGTGAAAAGGAGACGGTTAGGGCCGGCGAGCTGGAAACTGTTAAAGTGGCGGAGGGCGCCAGAAGAGTCGCAGATGTAGTTTGGAAGAGACTGGACAAGGGGAGAAAGAAGAGTAGAGAGAGGAGGAAATAAGTTCCGTGGGGCAAGAACAGGCTGAATCGATGGGTCTCCCGAGGCAGTCCTGTTTGTGGATCTTGGGAATCATAGAAAGTTACAGCACAGAAGGAGGCCGTTTGGCCCATTGTGTCTGTACCGGCCAAAAAAGAGCTATCCAGCTTAATCCCACTTTCCAGCACTTGGTCCGTAGCCCTGTAGGTTACGGCACTTCAGGTGCACATCCAGGTACTTTTTAAATGTGCTGAGGGTTTCTGCCTCTACCACCCTTTCAGGCAGTGAGTTCCAGACCCCCACCACCCTCTGGGTGAAAACATTTCTCCTCAGCTCCCCTCTAATCCTTCTACCAATTACTTTAAATCTATGCCCCCTGGTCACTGACCCCTCTGCTAAGGAAAATAGGTCCTCCCTATCCACTCTATCTAGTCCTGTCATAATTTTATACACCTCAATTAAATCTCCCCTCAGCCTCCTTTGTTCCAAAGAAAACAACCCCAGTCTATTCAATCTTTTCTCATAGCTAAAATTCTCCAGTCCTGGCAACATCCTCATAAATCTCCTCTGTACCCTCTCTAGTGCAATCACATCTTTCCTGTAATGTGGTGACCAGAACTGTACGCAGTATTCAAGCTGTGGCCTAACCAGTGTTTTATACAGTTCTAGCATAACCTCCCTGCTCTTATATTCTATGCCTTGGCTAATAAAGGAAAGTATCCCATATGTCTTTTTAACCACCTTATCTACCGGTTCCTGCTATCTTCAGGGATCTGTGGACATGCACTCCACGGTCCCTCACTTCCTCTATACCTCTCAGTATCCTCCCATTTTTTGTGTACTCCCTTGCCTTGTTTGCCTTCCCCAAATTACCTCACACTTCTCTGGATTGAATTCCATTTGCCACTTTTCTGCCCACCTGACTATTCCATTGATATCTTCCTGCAGTCTACAGCTTTCCTCCTCACTATCAACCACACGGCCAATTTTTGTATCATCTGCAAACTTCTTGATCAAGCCCCCCACATTCAAGTCCAAATCATTAATATATGCCACAAAAAGCAAGGGACCCAGTACTGAGCCCTGTGGGACCCCACTGGAAACAGCCTTCCAGTCGCAAAAACACCCGTCAACCATTACCCTTTGCTTCCTGCCACTGAGCCAATTTTGGATCCAACTAGCCACTTTCCCTTGGATCCCGTGGGCTTTTACTTTTTCGACCAGTCTGCCAGGTGGGACCTTGTCAAAATCCTTGCTAAAATCCATGTAGGCTACATCAAACACGTTACCCTCATCGACCCTTCTTGTTAGGGAATGAGGTGGATGCGGGCTGTGCGGGTTGGGGGACTATGAGGTTGGAGGCCGTCAGGGGGGGGAAGATCTCCAGAGGAGATGAGGTCAGTGACGGTCTGGGATACTATGGCTTGATTTTCGGCGGTGGGGTCATGGTCCGGGGGAGGTAGGAGGAGGTGTCGGAGAGATGGCGTTCAGCCTCCACAAGGTAGAGATCTGTTCACCACACAACAGGCCGCCCTTGTCAGCATGTTTAATGACAATGTCAGGGTTGGACCCGGGAGTTAACGGAGCGCTGCGAGTTGAGAGGGAGGTAGGTTGGAGTGAGTGAGGGGAGTAGAGAAATTGAGACGGCCGATGACACACCAGCAGTTCGCAATGAAAAGATCAAGAGGCCAGAGGGAGGGGTCCAGGTGGAAGGAGAACTCTGAAGACGGGAGAAAGGGTTCATTGTGTGGTGGGGGGGGGGTGGGGGGGGGAAGACTCCTGGCCAAAGAAGTGGGCGCAGAGGCGAAGGTGACAGAAGAAGAGCTCAGTATCGTGTCGAGCTTGAAATTCATTGAGGTGGAGGCGCAAGGGAGTGAAGCCAAGGCCTTTGCTGAGGACTGATCGCTCGGGGTCAGAGAGGGGAAGGTCAGAGGGGATAGCGAAAACACGACCAAGGGTGAGATTGGAGGGAGGGACGGGGTCAAAGGAAAGTGAAGGGGAAGAAGGAGGGGTGTTGGTATTTAAGAGTTGTTGAAGCTTGCGATCCTTAAAGGAAGAAGTTTTTTGTTAAAGCGCCGGATGAGATAAGAATGAAATGGAACTGTGGACCAGGAGAACTCAGAAACAGAGTGAGTCGGTGCTGCTGGACAGAGGCCGAGAGCAGGCATGTGACAGCGTATGAGCGGTGAGAGCAGTGGTTCAAGGAACGCTGACTATCATGGAGATATCTGTAATCGTGGGTGGATCCGAAACATGAAGGGTGGAATTTAAGTTGGAAACCACTTGGAATAAGTCGGAGCCGGAGACAGTTGCGGTGAAAGGGAGTTTTAGAAGAAAGCTGATCAAACAATGAGGAGGGAAACGGAAAGCAATGAAGGCGAACAAGGGAAAAGAGACAAACGGAAAATCCCGTCGGAGAGAAGAGCAGAACTTCTTCAAGGTGGGAATTACTGGAGGGGAAGAGGCCGTGAATTAAACACTGAATCAAAACACCGCGGATGCTGGAATTCGGAAATAAAAACTGAAAATGCTGCAGAAGTTCAGCAAGTCAGGCAGCGTCTGTGGAATCATAGAATCAGAGAAGAGTTTACAGCATGGAAGCAGGCCATTTGGCCCATCGAGTCCATGCCGGCTCGATGCAAGAGCAATCCAGCTGGTCCCACTCCACCTCCCTGTCTCCGCAGCCCTGGAAATCTTTTACTTTCAGGTACTTATCCACTTCCCTTTTGAAGGCCATGATTGAATCTGCCTCCACCACCCCCTCGGGCAGTGCATTCCAGATCCTAACCACTCAATGTGTAAAAAAGATTGGTTTTGCCAATCACCTTAAATCTATGTCCTCTGGTTCTTCACCCTTCCATAGAACCATAGAAAAGATACAGCATAGAAGGGGGCCATTCGGCCCATCGTGTCCGTGCTGGCTCGAAGAACAACCAGGTGCCCATTCTAATCCCACCTTCCAGCACCCGGTCCGTAGCCCTGCAGCTTACAGCACTTTAGGTGCAGGTCCAGGTACTTTTTAAAAGAGTTGAGGGTCCCTGCCTCTACCACCAATTCGGGCAGCAAATTCCATACACCCACCACCCTCTGGGTAAAAAAGTTTTTCCTCATGTCCCCTCGAATCCTTCCACCAATCAGCTTAAATCTATGTCTTCTAGTTCTTGAACTCTCCGCTAGGGGAAACAGGTACTTCCTGTCTACTCTTTCAGGCCCCCTATAATTTTGTACACCTCAATCAAGTCTCCCCTCAGCCTCCTCTGCTCCAAGGAAAACAACCCCAGCCTGTCCAATCTCTCCTCATAGGTGCAATTTTCAAGCCCTGGCAACATTCTTGTAAATCTTCTCTGCACTCTCTCCAGAGCAATTACGTCCTTCCTGTAATGTGGTGACCAGAATTGCGCACAATACTCCAGCTGAGGCCTTACCAGCGTTTTATACAGTTCCATCATTACATCCCTGCTTTTGTATTCTATACCTCGGCTAATAACAGAGAGCATTCCGTATGCCTTCTTCACAACCTTATCTACCTGTACTGCCACCTTCAGGGACCTGTGCACATGCACTCCAAGGTCTCTCACTTCCTCTACCCCTCTCAATATATTCCCGTTTACTGAGTATTCCCTTTTACTGTTTGCCCTCCCTAAGTGCATTACCTCACACTTCTCCGGGTTGAACTCCATTTATCACTTTTCCGCCCACTCCACCAACCCATTGATATCTTCTTGGAGTCTACAGTTAGCCTCTTCACTATCAACTACACGGCCAATTTTTGTGTCTTCTGCAAATTTGCCAATCATGCCCCCTACATTCAAGTCCAAATCATTAATATATACCACAAACAGCAAGGGTCCCAACACTGAGCCCTGTGGCACACCACTGGAAATGGATTTCCATTCGCAAAGACATCCATCGACTTTTACCCTTTGTTTCCTGTTACTGAGCCAATTTTGGATCCAATTCGCCACATTTCCCTGTATCCCATGGGCTTTTACCTTTCTGACCAGTCTGCCATGTGGGACCTTGTCAAATGCCTTACTAAAATCCATGTAGACAACATCCACTGCACTACCCTCATCAATCCTCCTTGTCACTTCCTCAAAGAATTCAATCAGATTTGTAAGGCATGACCTTCCCTCAACAAATCCATGCTGACTATCCCTGATTAAACCATGCTTTTCCAAGTGACAGTTTATTATCTCTCAGTATTGATTCTAATAGTTTGCCCACTACCGAGGTAAGACTGACCGGCCTATAATTGTTCGGCCTTTCCCTCGTACCCTTTTTAAACAATGGTACCACGTTTGCAGTCTTCCAGTCCTCCGGTACCTCCCCTGTATCTAGTGAGGATTGGAAAATGATCCTCAGAGCATCTGCTATTTCCTCCCTGGCTTCCTTCAATAGCCTAGGAAACAATCCATCCGGCCCTGGTGACTTATCAACTTTCAAGGATTCCAGTCCCTCTAGTACTTCCTCTCTCGTTATGTTTACCTTATCCAATATTTCTCACCTCTCCTCTTTAACTACTACGTCCGGATCATCCCTTTTCTTTGTGAATACGGAGACAAAATATTCATTTAAAACCCTACCCACATCCTCTGCTTCTACGCGCAAGTTACCCTTATCCCTGATAGGTCCCACCTTTTCCTTGGCTTTCCTCTTGTTCTTAAGGTACTGATAAAACATCTTTGGGTTTTCTTTAATCTTACTAGCTAATATTTTTTCATGCCCTCTCTTTGCTTTCCTTATTTCCTTTTTTATGTCATCCCTGTACTTTCTATACTCCTCTAGACTTTCTGCAGTATTTAGTTTTCTGTGACAGTCATAAGCTTTCTTTTTCTGCTTTATCTTGCCCCGTATACTTCCAGACAACCAGGGGGCTCTAGATTTGGCAGTGCCACCCTTTTTCTTTGAGGAGACGTGTCTGCATTGTACCCGTAGAATTTCACTTTTTAGTGTCTCCCACTGGCTTGCCACTGATTTCTCCTCAAGTAGTTGTGTCCAGTCCACTTCTGCCAAATCACCTTAGTTCTGTAAAATTTGCCTTCCCCCAATTTAAAACATTTACTCCTGATTTAACTCTGTCCTTTTCCATAATAATGCTAAAACTAACTGAATTGTGGTCACTATCCCCAATATGGTCACCCACTGTCACTTCACCCACTTGCCCATCTTCATTTCCCAGGACTAAATCTAGAATCGCATCCCCTCTTGTTGGGCTTGTCACGTACTGACTAAAAAAGTTCTCCTGGACACCGATCAAGAATTTTGCCCCTCTGTGCCCCTCACACTATTTGAATCCCAGTTGATGTTAGGCTAGTGTCCTAGGCCCAACCATCTTCAGCTGCTTCATCAATGACCTTCCCTCCATCATAAGGTCAGAAATGGGGATGTTCGCTGATGATTGCACAGTGTTCAGTTCCATTCGCAACCCCTCAGATAATGAAGCAGTCCGAGCCTGCATGCAGCAAGACCTCGACAACATCCAGGCTTGGGCTGATAAGTGGCAAGTAACATTCGCGCCAGATAAGTGCCAGGCAATGACCATCTCCAACAAGAGAGAGTCTAACCACCTCCCCTTGACATTCAACGGCATTACCATCGCCGAATCCCCCACCATCAACATCCTGGGGGTCACCATTGACCAGAAACTTAACTGGACCAGCCATATAAATACTGTGGCTATGAGAGCAGGTCAGAGGCTGGGTATTCTGCGGCGAGTGACTCACCTCCTGACTCCCCAAAGCCTTTCCACCATCTACAAGGCACAAGTCAGGAGTGTGATGGAATACTCTCCACTTGCCTGGATGAGTGCAGCTCCAACAACACTCAAGAAGCTCGACACCATCCAAGATAAAGCAGCCCGCTTGATTGGCACCCCATCCACCACCCTAAACATTCACTCCCTTCACCACTGGCGCACTGTGGCTGCAGTGAGTACCATCCACAGGATGCACTGCAGCAACTCGCCAAGGCTTCTTCGACAGCACCTCCCAAACCCGCGACCTCTACCACCTAGAAGGACAAGGGCAGCAGGCGCATGGGAACAACACCACCTGCACGTTCCCCTCCAAGTCACACACCATCCCGACTTGGAAATATATCGCCGTTCCTTCATTGTCGCTGGGTCAAAATCCTGGAACTCCCTTCCTAACAGCACTGGGAGAACCGTCACCACACGGACTGCAGCGGTTCAAGAAGGCGGCTCACCACCACCTTCTCGAGGGCAACTAGGGATGGGCAATAAATGCCGGCCTTGCCAGCGACGCCCACATCCCGTGAACGAATAAAAAAAAAAATTTTTTGAAAGTTGAAGTCCCCTACAATTAGTGCCCTCTTATTTTTGCACTCAGAAATTTGCCTACATATTTGTTCTTCTATCTCCCTTTCGCTATTCGGGGGTCTATAGTACACTCCTAGTAATGTGACTGCCCCTTTTTTATTTCTTAGCTCAACCCATATGGCCTCGATTGATGATCCGTTTAGCATATCATCCCTTCTCACAACTGTAATTGATTCTTTAACCAATAATGCTACCCCTTCTCCTTTTTTATCACCCACTCTATCCTGCCTAAAAACTCTATATCCAGAGATATTGAGCTGCCAATTATCCCCCTCTTTAAGCCAGGTTTCCGTTATAGCAATGATATCATGCTGCCATGTGTCTATCTGTGCCCTTAGCTCATCTGCTTTGTTTGTAATACTCCTTGTATTGAAGTATATACCCTTTAACCCCGTCAAATTCCTGTGCTGAACATTATTTAACCTTTGCTTCTTTTGCCTTTGAGTCACTAACTACGTCACTAACTGCTTTTCTACTTCCCGTTTCCTGGTCTGAATTTGTCCTATCTGTACCTGACCTTTGGTTCCCATCCCCTTGCCATACTAGTTTAAACCCTCCCCAACAGAACTAGCAATTGCCCCCGCGAGGATATTGGTCCCGGTTCTGCTTGGGTGCAGCCCGTCCAGCTTGTACAGGTCCCGCCTTTCCCAGAATCGGTCCCAATGCCTCAGGAATTTAAACCCCT
Source organism: Heptranchias perlo (assembly GCF_035084215.1). Lineage (NCBI taxonomy): Eukaryota > Metazoa > Chordata > Chondrichthyes > Hexanchiformes > Hexanchidae > Heptranchias > Heptranchias perlo. The sequence goes on from NC_090362.1 coordinate 4,444,696, forward strand.
CCCTCCTACACCATCTCTCAAGCCACGCATTCATCTGGTCTATTCTCCTATTTCTGCTCTCGCTAGCACGTGGCACTGGGAGTAATCCTGAGATTACTACCTTAGAGGTCCTGTTTTTTAATTTATCTCTTAACTCCCTATATTTTGCTTGCAGGACCTCATCCCTTTTTTTACCGATGTCTTTGGTACCGATATGGACCACGGCCTCTGGCTGTTCACCCTCCCCCTTCAGAATGCCCTGCAGCCGCTCCGTCACATCCTTGACCCTAGCACCAGGGAGGCAACATATCATCCTGGAGTCACGTCTGCAGCCGTGGAAACACCTATCTGTTCCCCTTACAATGGAATTCCCTATCACTATTGCTCTCCCATTCTTTTTCCTCCCCTCCTGTGCAGCTGAGTCACTCGTGGTGCCACGGTCTTGGCTCTTGCTGCATTCCCCTGATAAGCCATCTCCCCCAACAGTATTCAAAGCGGAATATCTGTTTGAGAGGGAGATGGCCCCAGGGGACTCCTGCTCTACCTGCCTGACGGTCACCCATTTCTTTTCTGCCAGCGTAATCTTTACCTGCGGTGTGACCACCTCACTGAACGTGCTATCCACGGTAATCTCAGCATCGCGGATGCTCCACAGTGAATCCACCCGCAGCTCCAGCTCCGAAATGCCGTTAGCCAGTAGCTGCAGCTGGACTCACTGGTTAAACTGACCGGCCTGTAGTTGCTGGGTTTATCCTTTCACCCTTTTTTGAACAAGGGTGTAACATTTGCAATTCTCCAGTCCTCTGGCACCACCCCCGTATCTACAGATGTTTCGAAGATTATGGCCAGTACCTCCGCAATTTCCACCCTTACTTCCCTCAGCAACCTAGGATGCATCCCATCCGGACCGGGTAACTTATCTACTTTAAGTACAGCCAGCCATTCCAGTACCTCCTCTTTATCAATTTTTAGCCCATCCAGTATCTCAACTAGATCTTCCTTTACTGAGACTCTGACAGCATCTTCTTCCTTGGTAAAGACAGATGCAAAGTACTCATTTAGTACCTCGGCCATGCCCTCTGCCTCAATGAGTAGATCTCCTTTATGGTCCCTAATTGGCCCCACCCCTCCTCTTACTACCCGTTTACTGTTTACATGCCTGTAGAAGACTTTTGGATTCCCTTTTATTATTGGCCGCCAGTCTATTCTCATACTCTCTCTTTGCCCCTCCCATTTCCTTTTTCACTTCTCCTCTGAACTTTCTATATTCTGCCTGATTCTCACTTGTATTATCAACCTGACATCTGTCATACGTCCCTTTTTTTCCGTTTCATCTTACTCTCTATCTCTTTTGTCATCCAGGGAGCTCTGGCTTTAGTTGCCCTACCTTTCTCCCTCATGGGAATGTACCTAGACTGTACCCGAACCATCTCCTCGTTAAAGGCCGCCCACTGTTCAATTGCAGTTTTGCCTGCCAATCTTTGATTCCAATTTACCCGGGCCAGATCTATTCTCATCCCACTGAAATTGGCCCTCCTCCAATTGAGTATTTTTACTTTAGAGTGGTCCATGTCCTTTTCCATAGCTATTCTAAACCTTATGATACTATGATCGCTGCTCCCTAAATGATCCCCCACTGACACTTGCTCCACTTGGCCCGCCTCATTCCCTAGAACCAAGTCCAGCAATGCCTCCTTCCTCGTTGGGCCTGAAACGTACTGGTCAAGAAAGTTAACATTTCAGGTCGAAGACCTTTTATCAGAACTGGAAGATGTTAAAGAGTTAACAGTTTTTAAGCAAGTACAGGGACAGGGAAAGGGGGGGGGGGAATGGTAGGAAACAACAAAAGGGAAGGTCTCTGATAGGGTAGGGGGCAAGAATGATTAAATGACAAAAGGGATGATGGTGCAATGAGTGTGGTAATGGGACATGTTAAGAAACAAAAGATCAGCCTAGAGGAGCTGTAAATGGCAACAGCAGAATACTATTACAATGCAATGACCAACCTTACACATTATTACAGTGCAAGGATCAACCATACACAATATTACAGTGCAATGACCAACCATATCCAATACTATTACAGTGCTGTCAGCAACCAAACAACACAATTACAATGCAATGACCAACCTTACACAATATTACAGTGCAATGACCAATCTTACACAACACTATTATAGTGCAATGAACTACTATACACATTAAAACAGTGCAATGACCAACCTTACACTGCACTATTACAGTGCAATGGCCATTTTTATACATCATTAATACAGTGCAATTACAGATTTTGTACAACACTATTACATTGCAACGATCAACCCTACAAAATAATTTTTCAGTGTAATGACCAACTTTGCACATTATTACAGTGCTATGACCAAGCTTAGACAACACTATTACAGTGCAATGACCAACCTTACAAAACACTATTACAGTGCAATGACCAACCTTACAAAACACTATTACAGTGCAATGACCAACCTTACAAAACACTATTACAGTGCAATGACCAACCTTACAAAACACTATTACAGTGCAATGACTAACCATTCACAACACTATTACCGTGCTGTAAACAATCTTACATAACACTATAACAATGCAATGGCCAAACTTACACAACATTATTGCAGTGAGATGACAAATCTTCCACAAAACTATTACAGTGCATTGAACAACCTTAAATAATACTATTGCAGCGCAATGACCAACTTTACATTATTACAGTGTAATGACCAACCATACACAACACTGTTACAATGCTGTGAACAAACTCACATAACACCATTTCAGTGCAATGGCCAAACTTACACAACATTATTACAGAACAATGACTAACCTTACACAAAACTATTACAGTGCATTGACCAACCTTAACCTACACTATTACAGTGCAATAAACAACCTTACACAATACTATTATAGTACAATGACCATACGTACACAACACTATTACAGTGCAGTGATTAACTTTACATATTATTAGTGCATTGACCAACCTTACACAATAATATCACAGTGCAATGACCAACCGCACATAACACTATTACAGTGCAATAACCAACCATGCCCAACACTATTACAGTGCTGTCACCAACTGTACACAAGACTATTACACTGCAGTGACCAATCTTACACCATAAATACAGTGAATTGACCATACTTACACAACACTATTACAATGCAACGTACACACTATTATAGTGCAATGACCAACTTTACACAACACTGTTACAGTCCAATAACCAACCTTACACACTATTACAGTGCAATGACAAACTTTACTCAATAATGTTACAGTGGAATGTCCAACTATACACAACTCTATTAGTGCTGTGACCAACCTTACTCAACACTATTACAGTGCAATGACCAATCTTGCACAACACTATTACAGTGCAATGACCAACTTGTACAACACTATTACAGTGCAATGACTAACTTTACACACTATTATAGTGCATTGAACAACCTTACTCTACACTATTACAGTACAATGACCAACCTTACACACCACTATTACAATGCAATGATCGACCATACCCAACACTATTACAGCGCACTGACCAACCTTAAACACTATTACAGTGCTGTGACCAACCGTACACACTATTACAGTGCAATGACCAACTTTACACAACACTGTTACAGTCCAATGAGCAACATTACACTACACTATTATAATGCAATGATAAACCTTAAACAACACTATTATGGCCAAACTTACACTACAGTATTACAGTGCAATCAAACCTTACACAATATTACAGTGCAAAGGCCAACTTTACACTACACTATTACGGTGCAATGACCAACCTTACCCAACACTATTACAGTGGATTGAGCAACCTAACACAATAATATTAAAATGCAATTACCAACCTTACACAAACCAGTGACTGAGTGAGACCGCAGCGACTGAGTGAGACCGCAGCGAGTGAGTGAGACCGCAGCGAGTGAGTGAGACCGCAGCGAGTGAGTGAGACCACAGTGAGTGAGACGGCAGCGAGTGAGTGAGACCGCAGCGAGTGAGTGAGACCGCAGCGAGTGAGTGAGACCGCAGCGAGTGAGTGAGACCACAGTGAGTGAGACGGCAGCGAGTGAGTGAGACCACAGTGAGTGTGAGTGAGATGGCAGCGAGTGAGATGGCAGCGAGTGAGTGAGACCGCAGCGAGTGAGATGGCAGCGAGTGAGTGAGACCACAGTGAGTGTGAGTGAGATGGCAGCGAGTGAGATGGCAGCGAGTGAGTGAGACCGCAGCGAGTGAGATGGCAGCGAGTGAGTGAGACCACAGTGAGTGTGAGTGAGATGGCAGCGAGTGAGATGGCAGCGAGTGAGTGAGACCACAGTGAGTGTGAGTGAGATGGCAACGAGTGAGTGAGACCGCAGTGAGTGAGATGGCAGCGAGTGAGTGAGACCGCAGTGAGTGAGTGAGTGAGATGGCAGTGAGTGAGATGGCAGTGAGTGAGTGAGACCGCAGCGAGTGAGTGAGACCGCGAGTGAGTGAGACCGCAGCGAGTGAGTGAGTGAGACGGCAGCGAGTGAGTGAGTGAGACGGCAGCGAGTGAGTGAGACCGCAGCGAGTGAGTGAGTGAGACGGCAGCGAGTGAGTGAGTGAGACGGCAGCGAGTGAGTGAGTGAGACCGCAGTGAGTTGGGGTTTGAGTTGATTAGAGGCTGCCCTGAGGTTTCGCTGGCTGTTGGAGTTTACGATAGACCCTGTGCTGAGGGCCACTCGGAGAGTCTCCTACGATTGTCTGCGGTCTGAGTCCAGCCTTTTGCAGCTGGCACATTAAAACTAGTCGGACCACAGAGGCATTATTTTTAGGCAATTGCAAACCAAATGAGGGATATAAACCTTTTAAATATAGATCCACACCGAGCCATTTTTGAAAATAAACTGACCTGTTTATTTTGGGTTTTGAAGGTAATGTGATCAGTGTTAACAGCGAACGTGTCTTTATGATGTGATTCCATTTTCAAAACTAATAAAGGCAATTTTAATGAGGAATGAGGAAGGACATCTGCACTCCAGCTGTAGCGTAGCTACGAGGCAGTTCCACCTCACACTGATGCCACAGTTACAATGTAAAGGCTGCCCATGTTCACTTTATTGGTACTGCAAATATAATCACATTTCAGCTTTCAGCGAGCAGTGCAACGTGGATCAGATCCGGAGTGAGGTGTGTAGACAGAGTTAGGCCAGGTGGGGAAAGACTAATAACTTTATTAAACATTTCTCAATATTAAAGACACTTACACATGTTAAAACTAAGAACCTGCAAAGACAGACATGGTTTGTCCTCGGCAACGAGCTAAATGACCCGAGGAGATGATCAGGAGACTTACGAATACAATAGACTAGTTGGGAAAGGATGGGCTAGTAAGGTACAAACCATGAGAACGGCAATGATAGTTTCACGCAGTCACACTAAAGAGGACAAGACTTAGTGGGTTAACGTGTTATGTATTCATTAAAAATAACCAGAATGTGTTGACATGTTATCATCACATTAGCAAGACGTTACTAACGCTATAAATGGCACAACACACCAAAGCTCAGGGGAACGTGAACTGCTGGCTTTGACCAGAGTATGCAGATTAGAACAACACCAGTATAACCTTTCCTGATGGGTCCCCCTGTGAGTATCTATCTGTACCAATAATCTCATGGTAGTGGGCTGTGTAATATGATTTAAAAAGCACTAAACTGATGTCTCATTGTTTCCAAGTTTTCGAGTTTGTTTAAAAGGGTATCCTGTGAAAACCCAATGTATATTTAGCCTACTAGAGGGCAAAAACCTAACAGGGTGGAGGTAGTTCCACTGGACTCCACTACACTGCATCTGATGTACACTGCCCAGATTTAACGGAGTCTACAACACACCCAGACTTTGTAGCGTGAAAGCGACAGTTAGACACTTCATGCAAGCAACACCCGCATTTAACTGCAGTATGACTGCTACAGTAATGTAGTAGCAGCAATGTACAGTGTGAGAGCGCCAGTGTACAGTGTTAAAGCATCCAGTGTGCGGTGTGAGATGCCACTGTAGAGTGTGAGAGCATCCAGTGTGCGGTGTGAGATGCCACTGTAGAGTGTGAGAGCATCCAGTGAGCGGTGTGAGATGCCACTGTAGAGTGTGAGAGCATCCAGTGTGCGGTGTGAGATGCCACTGTAGAGTGTGAGAGCATCCAGTGTGCGGTGTGAGATGCCACTGTAGAGTGTGAGAGCATCCAGTGAGCGGTGTGAGATGCCACTGTAGAGTGTGAGAGCATCCAGTGAGCGGTGTGAGATGCCACTGTAGAGTGTGAGAGCATCCAGTGTGCGGTGTGAGATGCCACTGTAGAGTGTGAGAGCATCCAGTGTGCGGTGTGAGATGCCACTGTAGAGTGTGAGAGCAGCCAGTGCGCGGAGAGGGAGCAGCCAGTGCGCGGAGAGGGAGCAGCCAGTGCGCGGAGAGGGAGCAGCCAGTGCGCGGAGAGGGAGCAGCCAGTGCGCGGAGAGGGAGCAGCCAGTGCGCGGAGAGGGAGCAGCCAGTGCGCGGAGAGGGAGCAGCCAGTGCGCGGAGAGGGAGCAGCCAGTGCGCGGAGAGGGAGCAGCCAGTGCGCGGAGAGGGAGCAGCCAGTGCGCGGAGAGGGAGCAGCCAGTGCGCGGAGAGGGAGCAGCCAGTGCGCGGAGAGGGAGCAGCCAGTGCGCGGAGAGGGAGCAGCCAGTGCGCGGAGAGGGAGCAGCCAGTGCGCGGAGAGGGAGCAGCCAGTGCGCGGAGAGGGAGCAGCCAGTGCGCGGAGAGGGAGCAGCCAGTGCGCGGAGAGGGAGCAGCCAGTGCGCGGAGAGGGAGCAGCCAGTGCGCGGAGAGGGAGCAGCCAGTGCGCGGAGAGGGAGCAGCCAGTGCGCGGAGAGGGAGCAGCCAGTGCGCGGAGAGGGAGCAGCCAGTGCGCGGAGAGGGAGCAGCCAGTGCGCGGAGAGGGAGCAGCCAGTGCGCGGAGAGGGAGCAGCCAGTGCGCGGAGAGGGAGCAGCCAGTGCGCGGAGAGGGAGCAGCCAGTGCGCGGAGAGGGAGCAGCCAGTGCGCGGAGAGGGAGCAGCCAGTGCGCGGAGAGGGAGCAGCCAGTGCGCGGAGAGGGAGCAGCCAGTGCGCGGAGAGGGAGCAGCCAGTGCGCGGAGAGGGAGCAGCCAGTGCGCGGAGAGGGAGCAGCCAGTGCGCGGAGAGGGAGCAGCCAGTGCGCGGAGAGGGAGCAGCCAGTGCGCGGAGAGGGAGCAGCCAGTGCGCGGAGAGGGAGCAGCCAGTGCGCGGAGAGGGAGCAGCCAGTGCGCGGAGAGGGAGCAGCCAGTGCGCGGAGAGGGAGCAGCCAGTGCGCGGAGAGGGAGCAGCCAGTGCGCGGAGAGGGAGCAGCCAGTGCGCGGAGAGGGAGCAGCCAGTGCGCGGAGAGGGAGCAGCCAGTGCGCGGAGAGGGAGCAGCCAGTGCGCGGAGAGGGAGCAGCCAGTGCGCGGAGAGGGAGCAGCCAGTGCGCGGAGAGGGAGCAGCCAGTGCGCGGAGAGGGAGCAGCCAGTGCGCGGAGAGGGAGCAGCCAGTGCGCGGAGAGGGAGCAGCCAGTGCGCGGAGAGGGAGCAGCCAGTGCGCGGAGAGGGAGCAGCCAGTGCGCGGAGAGGGAGCAGCCAGTGCGCGGAGAGGGAGCAGCCAGTGCGCGGAGAGGGAGCAGCCAGTGCGCGGAGAGGGAGCAGCCAGTGCGCGGAGAGGGAGCAGCCAGTGCGCGGAGAGGGAGCAGCCAGTGCGCGGAGAGGGAGCAGCCAGTGCGCGGAGAGGGAGCAGCCAGTGCGCGGAGAGGGAGCAGCCAGTGCGCGGAGAGGGAGCAGCCAGTGCGCGGAGAGGGAGCAGCCAGTGCGCGGAGAGGGAGCAGCCAGTGCGCGGAGAGGGAGCAGCCAGTGCGCGGAGAGGGAGCAGCCAGTGCGCGGAGAGGGAGCAGCCAGTGCGCGGAGAGGGAGCAGCCAGTGCGCGGAGAGGGAGCAGCCAGTGCGCGGAGAGGGAGCAGCCAGTGCGCGGAGAGGGAGCAGCCAGTGCGCGGAGAGGGAGCAGCCAGTGCGCGGAGAGGGAGCAGCCAGTGCGCGGAGAGGGAGCAGCCAGTGCGCGGAGAGGGAGCAGCCAGTGCGCGGAGAGGGAGCAGCCAGTGCGCGGAGAGGGAGCAGCCAGTGCGCGGAGAGGGAGCAGCCAGTGCGCGGAGAGGGAGCAGCCAGTGCGCGGAGAGGGAGCAGCCAGTGCGCGGAGAGGGAGCAGCCAGTGCGCGGAGAGGGAGCAGCCAGTGCGCGGAGAGGGAGCAGCCAGTGCGCGGAGAGGGAGCAGCCAGTGCGCGGAGAGGGAGCAGCCAGTGCGCGGAGAGGGAGCAGCCAGTGCGCGGAGAGAGAGCAGCCAGTGCGCGAGTTTCCAGTGTACAGTGTATGATGTGAAATATGTACAAATCAGACTGTAACTGGTAAAAAAACAAAAAGCACTCACCAGTATAACTCCAATCAGAGGCTGTAAAAGAAATATGAAAAACATTAATGATGCTCTGAATATTCACATTCGGGATGAGGTTCGCACATCAAACACGATGTTTTGCCTTAAGACAGGATCTTCAGAGAGGAATTTGAATCCAATTAAGCAGGAATCCCTCATGCAGCAACAGCCAATGTCTTCGTGTGATCAGAACCCCCTTACTGCAGGTCCACAATAAAACATTCCTCAGCACTTCAGTAACTCCACACTCTACAGAGCATCTGGCCATATACACAGACCCATTTATCCATTAAACCCCGGGTAATATACACAGACCCATTTATCCATTAAACCCCGGGTAATATACACAGACCCATTTATCCATTAAACCCCAGGTAATATACACAGACCCATTTATCCATTAAACCCCAGGTAATATACACAGACCCATTTATCCATTAAACCCCAGGTAATATACACAGACCCATTTATCCATTAAACCCCAGGTAATATACACAGACCCATTTATCCATTAAACCCTGGGTAATATACACAGACCCATTTATCCATTAAACCCTGGGTAATATACACAGACCCTAATTGCCCATTTAGAAAATGAAGAACCTGCAAGCTGAGTGAAGTGTCCTGTATTTAATTGTCCTGTATTTAGATGTCCTGTATTTAATTGTCCTGACCATGGTCATTCCTGCCCATTAACCCAACCCTGGGCCGGGATGAAACGGTTCTGAAGTTAATGATGAAACCTGAGTCGAAGGCACGTTTTCAGCGGGAGCCCCAGAGGCTTTGTCCGTCTCACAGCCACAGATTAGTTGTGACCGCCATATTTTCAGCCTGAAGACCCTGCAACTTGAGTGAAAACCCTGCCCTTAACAATGAAGCCCTCCCAACCTGTTAAAGACTCCCGCACTGAAATGTGAAGACCCCCAACCCGAGTGAAGATAGCCGGATCTAAGTGGAGACCCCTGCGCTTATAAATGAAGCTTCGCCAACCCGAGAGAAAACACCCACAATTAAATTGAAGACCCCCTAAACTGAGTGAAACCCTGAAGACCCTCAACCCTGAGTAAAAACCTCACAATTAAATTGAAGACCCCCTAAACTGAGTGAAACCCTGAAGACCCTCAACCCTGAGTAAAAACCCCACGATTAAAAGTGAAGACCCCCTAATCTGAGTGAAACCCTGAAGACCCTCAATCCTGAGTAAAAACCCCACGATTAAAAGTGAAGACCCCCTAAACTGAGTGAAACCCTGAAGACCCTCAATCCTGAGTAAAAACCCCACGATTAAAAGTGAAGACCCCCTAAACTGAGTGAAACCCTGAAGACCCTCAATCCTGAGTAAAAACCCCACGATTAAAAGTGAAGACCCCCTAAACTGAGTGAAACCCTGAAGACCCTCAATCCTGAGTAAAAACCCCACGATTAAAAGTGAAGACCCCCTAAACTGAGTGAAACCCTGAAGACCCTCAATCCTGAGTAAAAACCCCACGATTAAAAGTGAAGACCCCCTAAACTGAGTGAAACCCTGAAGACCCTCAATATTGAGTAAAAACCCCACGATTAAAAGTGAAGACCCCCTAAACTGAGTGAAACCCTGAAGACCCTCAATATTGAGTAAAAACCCCACGCTTAAAAGTGAAGACCCCCTAAACTGAGTGAAGCCCTGAAGACCCCCCTCACTTACCTCCAGACCCCGCCAGTACGTGGCTCCTCAGCTCCATCAGCTGCAACATCACCAGTGCCGAGCCCCAGAGCCGTGGTCCGTGACCCAGGGACATGGCTCAGGCTCCCGGTCAGGTCTCAGGTCTCCGGTCTCCGTCCCTGGGCGAGCGCTGAGCGAGTGTGTGACTCCGGCTCTCGGCTCGGGCTCCTTATAGATGCCGGTGCTGGAGGCTGGGCTGGCGTCACGGGGCGTCGCTTTGTGGAACTGCCGGACACCCGGGAGCTCCGGCTCCCGTCGGACCGGTTCAGCGCAAAAGTTAGAATCCCATCTCATTCATTAAACAGGGAGGGAAGGACGGGGCAGTCTGTCCAACCAGAGCCCCAGATCACAGGCAGCCCGTCCAATTAGATCCCCAGATCCCAGGCAGCCTGTCCAACGAGATCCCCAGATCCCAGGCAGCCTGTCCAATTAGATCCCCAGATCCCAGGCAGCCCGTCCAACTAGATCCCCAGATCCCAGGCAGCCTTTCCAACTAGATCCCCAGATCCCAGGCAGCCTGGCCAACCAGAACCCCAGATCCCAGGCAGCCTGTCCAATTAGAGCCCCAGATCACAGGCAGCCTGTCCAATTAGAGCCCCAGATCACAGGCAGCTTGTCCAACTAGATCCCCAGATCACAGGCAGCCTGTCCAACTAGATCCCCAGATACCAGGCAGCCTGTCCAACTAGATCCCCAGATCCCAGGCAGCCTTTCCAACTAGATCCCCAGATCCCAGGCAGCCTGGCCAACCAGAACCCCAGATCCCAGGCAGCCTGTCCAATTAGAGCCCCAGATCACAGGCAGCCTGTCCAATTAGAGCCCCAGATCACAGGCAGCTTGTCCAACTAGATCCCCAGATCACAGGCAGCCTGTCCAACTAGATCCCCAGATACCAGGCAGCCTGTCCAACTAGATCCTCAGATACCAGGCAGCCTTTCCAACTAGATCCTCAGATCACAGGCAGCCTGTCCAACCAGAACCCCAGATCACAGGCAGCCTGTCCAGCCAGATCCCCAGATCCCAGGCAGCCTGTCCAGCCAGATCCCCAGATCCCTGACAGCCTGTCCAGCCAGACTCCCACCCCACTGATCACAGCAGCTTCTCCTCTTAGTGAGTGGGGACTGGGAGCTTCAGAGGGTGGAGTGGAGGGAGGGGGGGATGTGCTTTGACTCAGGCAGTCTCTCCACTCCCATCCCCCATTGTCTTTCATCCACTTCACTGAGCTCCTGTTTGCAGTCACTTTCTGTTGATCTCTCTCACGCCCCACAGTCACCGATTCTCCTAGTAGTTTCAGAAAACTTTCCAGAACAAAATGCTTGAATCACCAGTGTAACAAACCCTGGCTTCTCAATAGAGGGAGGGAAAAACAACTTTGAAATTAGGGGGAAAGCACAGAAACAGTAAAGGGTTCAGCCGACTGAGTAAAAGGGGCAATACCGAATGGCCATCCGTTATACACATTATATCGACTTCAATAGAAAGGTAAATCGAGTGGGAGGCTAATTCAATATCGCCCGTTTCACACCGGTGCCCAGAGTTAAAATTACCCCCAGCAGGTCAGTCAGCATCTGTGGAGAGAACAGACAATTTAAAGGTTAGAACTAGAAGAAATTATAGATAAAGAGAAAGGGGGGGACACATAAACAAACACAGAAATACACACAGAAATACACACAGGCACACAGAAATACACATAGAAATACACACACAGAAATACACAGAAATACTCATAGAAATACACACACAGGCACACACAGGCACACAGAAATACACACAGGCACACAGAAATACACAGAAATACACACAGGCACACAGAAATACACACAGGCACACAGAAATACACACAGAAATACACACAGGCACACAGAAATACACAGAAATACACACAGGCACACAGAAATACACACAGAAATACACACAGGCACACAGAAATACACAGAAATACACACAGAAATACACACAGGCACACAGAAATACACACAGGCACACAGAAATACACATAGAAATACACACACACACACACAAAAATACACACAGAAATACACACAGGCACACAGAAATACACATAGAAATACACACACAGAAACACACAAAAATACACACAGGCACACACACAGAAATACACACAGGCACACAGAAATACACACAGGCACACAGAAATACACACAGAAATACACACAGAAATACACATAGAAATACACACACAAAAATACACACAGGCACACACACAGAAATACACACAGGCACACAGAAATACACACAGAAATACTCATAGAAATACACACACAGGCACACACAGGCACACAGAAATACACACAGGCACACAGAAATACACAGAAATACACACAGGCACACAGAAATACACACAGGCACACAGAAATACACAGAAATACACACAGAAATACACACAGGCACACAGAAATACACACCGAAATACACACAGGCACACAGAAATACACACAGAAATACACACACACTTAGAAATATACACATACTCAGAAACACACACAGGCGCACAGAAATACACAGACAGAAATACACATACACAAACACATACAGAAACAGACACACAAACACACACACACATGAGAAGAAATAAAGTGACCTGTGAAGGGCTTAACAGGGAAACGAATGAAGATGAACTGGCTGAAGTGATATTAACACGAGATAGGAGGCAGAATGAGAGAAATATACCAGATGTACAGAACGTGTGACTTGCAGGTGGGGATGAGGCAGGGAAAACTGGCAAAGTGAAGGAGGCTCCAGAATCCCAGGAGTAGCTCAATAGCAGGTAGATAGGATGAGTGTGCACTGTCCCACTAGCATAAAAAGAGAAAATGCTGGACAGGCTTAACAGGTCAGATAACACATGTAGAGAGAGAGAGACAGGTTAACAGTTTAGGTAAAAGCCTGGGAAAGAGCTGAGCTCTTTTGTCTTTTGTCGGGTTCTCTTTCAAGGACAGCAAACGTTGGCCAGTGGTAAAATATTACTGGGAGCACAAAAAGCAGTGAGGCCAGCTTCACTTGACCCAGTGAGCATTATCCCTCCAGTCAGGTTTCTTGTGAATTTATTAAAGCTGGCAGGTTTTGTAAGGAGCAGGCGAAGTGAGAGCTGAGAGCATCTTCACTACATCGAGAGGCCGCAGCAAACAGCCAGCAAGATCAGAGAGGAAAATTCTGCTATTTGCAGAGATCCCACTCGTTTCATTTAAATATCGGTCTTTTGTTAATTTCTAATTGCATTTTTTAAGACACATGAATTAGAAATTCGAACCCCCGTTTGAATTCAAGGGTAAATTGGGTGGGGTCTAAAATGAGCATCCAACACGAACCCACCCCATTCCCACCAGGCAGCTAGGTTAAAATCGGGGCTATAAACTTTATATTAACAGCAAGTGTCCTGTGGCATTGCTCACAGTGGATGTACTATCTTAGAAGGACAGTATCCTAATATCAGGCTAAACACTCCATTATTTTTCTGCTAAAGTGTAGATTTTGTATCCATTTAAGGCCAGAAAGTCTCATTGCTGTTAAGTAAACACTGAATGAGTTGATACAGAGGTCAATTAGGAAGCTGCAGATATACTGGAATAGACTTTCCTCTTTCGCACTTGGATGTGAAGCATTGAACATAGAGGAATCTCCGGTGAAAAGGATGGCTTACTGGTGACCGAGTCCGCCCGATTATCCTCCATGTGCTCTGCCCAGTGATACGTAACCCTAGCGCTAACGAGGAAAATCTTCCCCCCACCCCCCGCCCTGAGTTCTGGTATTCAAAGACATTGCCTTCGGGTGACAAACGTTTCTGGAGCATTCCTTTGTTTCCACATAATGTTTGTTGAAATGTGATGCCAAAATGTATTTGACAATTGACGTGCGACAGAGAAATGTGACAGACAGGAAATGGACAGTTTTTATAACAGATATGTGCAAGGAAAAGGCTCCTTCAAACACCTGTCCCTTCACTTAGAGAATCATTGCTGAGCTGTAATTACATAAAAATGAAATGTTTATCTTAAGAAGCTACTTTAAATTAACTGTATTTAATTTGAACAGTTATCTTGTCTGTCAACCGAAGGCAATGTCTTTGATTTATTGCACTGTCACCTATCAAAGAGAAGATGAGTAATGCAAGCTAAATATAGTGAAAAGCTGAGGCGCTAGTACAGATCGCTGGGGGACACCACTAGTCACATCCCGCCAATTGGAGTACAGACCCATTATCCCCACTCTGTCTCCTATCTCCTGACCAATTCCCTATCCAAGTCAATAGGTTGCCCCCAATTCCATGCACTCCCATTTTTGTTAATGTGGGACCTTGTTGAATGCCTTCTGGAATTCCATATAAATAACATCCATAGACGCTCCTGTATCTTTAACGTTAATGACTGCCTCAAAAAATTTAACTAGGTTTGTTAGACATGACCTACCCTTTACAAATCCACTCTGGCTCTCTCTGATCAGCTCATATTTGGCCAAATGCTCAGTCACTCGGTTCCTAAAAATAGTTTCTAGTAAATTCCCCACAACCGACGATAAACTAATAGGTCTATAATTTTCTGGTTTCTATCTCCCACCCTTCTTAAATAGTGGAGTGACGTTGGTAATTTTTCCATCCAAGGGGACAATTCCTGAATCAAGGGAGTTTTGGAAACTCATGACTAACACATCAACAATTTCCTCAGCTAATACCATGGGATGGGAACCATTGGATCCAGGGGATTCGTCAATCTTCAGTCTTATTATTTTATCCATTACCATTTTTTAAACTTATATATTAAATCTAGTAAGTTCCTCCTTTTGATTTATTTTTAGTTTTCCTTGTATTTCTGGTATTCATCCTCGTCCTCCACTGTGAACACTGATACAAAGGAGTTGTTTAGCAAGTCTGCCATTTCCTTGTTTTCGATTGGAATATCACAACAAAGGTGGAGTTCCCATGTGACAATAACTTAAAAGAGAAACAGCAAGCAGGTAGCTGAAGGGAAGGTGCTGACTGATGAACCTCCTCGACTTCTTTCACACTGGTAATCCTGTCTATAACACTGGTGATCCTGTATATAACACTGGTGATCCTGTATATAACGCTGGTAATCCTGTATATAACGCTGGTAATCCTGTATATAACGCTGGTGATCCTGTATATAACACTGGTGATCCTGTATATAACGCTGGTAATCCTGTATATAACGCTGGTAATCCTGTATATAACGCTGCTAATCCTGCATATAACACTGGTGATCCTGTATATATAAAACTGGTGATCCTGTATATAAAACTGGTGATCCTGTATATAAAACTGGTGATCCTGTATATAACACTGGTGATCCTGCACATAACACTGGTGATCCTGTACATAACACTGGTGATCCTGTACATAACACTGGTGATCCTGTATATAACCCTGGTAATCCTGTATATAACACTGGTGATCCTGTATATAACACTGGTAATTCTGTATATAAAACTGGTGATCCTGTATATAACACTGGTAATTCTGTATATAAAACTGGTGATCCTGCATATAACACTGGTGATCCTGTATATAACACTGGTGATCCTGAATATAACACTGGTGATCCTGTATATAACCCTGGTGATCCTGTATATAACACTGGTGATCCTGTATATAACACTGGTAATCCTGCATATAACACTGGTGATCCTGTATATAACACTGGTAATTCTGTATATAACACTAGTGATCCTGTATATAACACTGGTGATCCTGTATATAACACTGGTGATCCTGTATATAACATTGGTAATTCTGTATATAAAACTGGTGATCCTGTATATAACACTGGTAATTCTGTATATAAAACTGGTGATCCTGCATATAACACTGGTAATTCTGTATATAACACTGGTGATCCTGTATATAACACTGGTATTTCTGTATATAAAACTGGTGATCCTGTATATAACACTGGTGATCATGTATATAACACTGGTAATCCTGTATATAAAACTGGTGATCCTGTATATAACACTGTTGATCCTGTATATAACACTGGTGATCCTGTATATAACACTGGTGATCCTGTATATATAACACTGGTGATCCTGTATATAACACTGGTGATCCCGTATATATAACACTGGTGATCCTGTATATAACACTGGTGATCCTGTATATAACACTGGTGATGCTGTATATATAACACTGGTGATCCTGTATATAACACTGGTGATGCTGTATATATAACACTGGTGATCCTGTATATAACACTGGTGATGCTGTATATATAACACTGGTGATCCTGTATATAACACTGGTAATTCTGTATATAACACTGGTGATCCTGTATATAACACTGGTGATCCTGTATATAACACTGGTGATGCTGTATCTAACACTGATTTGTGTTGTTAGATTTTAAATGGATGGGAACGGGGTCGGGTCACTCATTCCCGATATTTGAACTACCTTCCCCCCCAATCCTCTTCCTTCAATCAAGGCGGGGGTTGGGGGGATTAAAATGGTGGCCTAAGTCTCCAAAATGCCCATTGCACACCTGCTCTGAATGGATCTGTGACACCACTGGAATAATTGCTCACATATCCAAAGAACTTCTGGCAAAGTGTCTCCTGGCCTGTTCAGCCACCAGGAGCACTCACTGAAGGAGAGGTTGGTGCTCATCAGCACTTTGCAGGCTCTGTTTGTCTCTCTCGTGTCCTTAATTTCCTTAAACGCTTCTTTCCATTGTCTGACCTACAGATCGTCTCAGTCTTTTAACCATCTCCTGTTCTCCTTTCCACCTGTATGCCCTCTCTGTGCTTCATCCCTCTCCCCCTCCTTTTCGTTCCGATTCTATTATACTGCTTGTTCATTTCTCAGATGAAGTCTCGGAGCTCGAAACATGAGCCAGCTCTGATGAAGCAATAACTTGAGTACTCTCTCCACAGATGACCATCGTCCAGTTTCGTGTCCCAGCATTTTCTGGTTTGATTTCCGATTTCTTGCAGTTTCACTTCTTTGGCCTTCTTTTTTTATTTGCTGTTGTTTTAAAAGTTTAAAATCTACGTTGGGTTTGGAGTTTGTTTCAGAAAGTTATAACACTGTTAGAATAATCTCCAAATGTCTTTGATCAGATAATCTGTATAAGGTTCAAACAATACCAGGCGACAGCTTTAATTAAATAAATTTATTGGTCCTGAAAATTGCAGAATTAGGCATCAGAGGGGGTGAAGTTTTTATAATGACCGAGAAGTGTAGACAATGTATTCTTCAAACTTTTTCTGAATGCAGCTCTCAGATCGCCTTTCATATAATGATTGACGATGGGTAATCAATATAGGCTTGACCTGTTCTCAATAACTGGAGGTTTTTTTCCCTCTAAAGCTTTTACAGATTGCCTGAAGGGAAATGGACTCTCTTCACAAAAGTTTAACTCTGATTCTCAGTGTCACTGGGGGAGAAACGGCGAGCAATCGAAATGTAAAGATTCTTTACATTTGTCAACCCCAGTCCATCACCGGCATCTCCACATTTAGTGATGATGGTTGAGGGGTAAATATTGAGTGACAGGGGTTTGGGGAGCTGAGCATTCTGCTTGTTGGACTATGGAATTCAGGAACAGAGGATAAAAAAAACACTCGGACTGTTGTCCTATTGATTGATTGAGAATAGAATAGTTTATCAAGCGCTTTCAGGCCAGACAAAGGCAGTCTTTACGGTCTTCAGTGAGGACAAAGCCTGACTCAGTGAGTGGCTGCTCAGAGTTTAGATATTAGCAGACACCTGAATAATGAGGATTGTTGGGATTCCTGCATTCAGAGCCACAATAGGGGAGGTCGGTCAGAATTCCAGGAGGCAAAGGGATAATGCTTTTAGGTTCCTTTTACGTGCCTTACATTTCAGAGAGGGATTAACGCTCCCAGGCCTGGTGCAGCGAGGAGTGTACACACACAGTTTGGTGGCATGATAGTCAATTTGGGGACAAGACCCATGCCTGTCATTTTTGGAGGTGAAGTTACTGATGAGGATTAAACACAGATGAGTTCATTTTATGGGTTCGCTTAGTCAGCCGGGAGTCTCACCAAACCGTCAGCACACATTAGATATTCGGGCTTGGGGTGCCCACAATTTAATGGCCAGAAAATCGTGGGCAGCATGCAACATGGTGCCTCTTTGTGAAGCTCTGCGCCAGCAGTGCGAATCTGTAAAATATCCCCTTAACCACTCCCGTGTAACCCACGCCCGTATAACCCACTCCCGTATAACCCACGCCCGTGTAACCCACGCCCGTGTAACCCACGCCCGTGTAACCCACTCCCGTATAATCCACGCCCGTGTAACCCACTCCCGTGTAACCCACTCCCGTATAATCCACGCCCGTGTAACCCACTCCCGTATAACCCACTCCCGTATAACCCACGCCCGTGTAACCCACTCCCGTGTAACCCACTCCCGTATAATCCACGCCCGTGTAACCCACTCCCGTATAACCCACTCCCGTATAACCCACGCCCGTGTAACCCACTCCCGTGTAACCCACTCCCGTATAATCCACTCCCGTATAATCCACGCCCATGTAACCCACTCCCGTATAATCCACTCCCGTATAACCCACGCCCGTGTAACCCACTCCCGTATAACCCACGCCTGTGTAACCCACTCCCGTATAACCCACTCCCGTATAATCCACGCCCGTGTAACCCACTCCCATATAATCCACTCCCGTATAATCCACGCCCGTGTAACCCACTCCCGTATAACCCACGCCTGTGTAACCCACTCCCATATAATCCACTCCCGTATAACCCACGCCCGTGTAACCCACTCCCGTATAATCCACTCCCGTATAATCCACGCCCATGTAACCCACTCCCGTATAATCCACTCCCGTATAACCCACGCCCGTGTAACCCACTCCCGTATAACCCACGCCTGTGTAACCCACTCCCGTATAACCCACTCCCGTATAACCCACGCCCGTGTAACCCACGCCCGTGTAACCCACTCCCGTATAACCCACGCCTGTGTAACCCACTCCCGTATAACCCACTCCCGTATAACCCACGCCCGTGTAACCCACTCCCGTATAACCCACGCCTGTGTAACCCACTCCCGTATAACCCACTCCCGTATAATCCACGCCCGTGTAACCCACTCCCGTGTAACCCACTCCCGTATAACCCACTCCCGTATAACCCACTCCCGTGTAATTTACGCCCGTATAACCCACGCCCGTGTAACCCATGCCCGTATAATCCACATCCGTGTAACCCACGCCCGTATAACCCACTCCCGTATAACCCATGCTTGTATAACTCATGCCCGTGTCACTCATGCCCATGTAACCCACACCCGTGTAACCCATGTCCATTTAACCCATGCCCGTGTACAGTCCCCATTACTGTTACACACTGGTGCCCATAAATTTATGTTTAACAATAACGCCAACTTGCATTTATACAGTGCCTTTAACATAGAGAAATGTCCCAGGGCACAGCACGGGAGCGTAATCAGACATACAGACCGTGATGTCCCAAAACGCTTTACAGCCAATGAAGTACTTTTTGAAGTGTAGTCACTGTTGTAATGTAAGGAACTCGGCAGACAATTTACCCACAGCAAGATCCCCCAAACAGCAGAGATAATGGCCCGTTAATCTGTTCTTAGTGAGTAGAGGCCCAGGACACCGGGGAGAACTCCCCTGCTCTCCTTCGAAATAGTGCCATGGGATCTTTTACATCCACCTGAGGGGGCAGACGGGGCCTCGGGTCAGTGTCTCATCTGAAAGACGGCACCTCCGACAGGAAGCAACACACTTCTAATATAACGAGCCGAGCATGCATTAATGTGTCTGGACAGTGAACGTTTGCAGCACCCGAGGAGCAGCAGTCCAGGTGCCAGGTGTCAGCGGCGCAGTGAGTTCAAGTCCCACTCCCGAGACTTTAGCCCATGGTCTAAGCTGACGTTCCAGTGCTGCACTGTCGGAGGTGCCGTCTTTCGGATGAGATGTTAAACCGAGGCCCCTCCTGCCCTCTCAGGTGGATGTAAAAGATCCCAGCGCACTATTTGAAGAAGAGCAGGGGAGTTCTCCCCGGAGTTCAGGCCAATATTTATACCTCGGGTGACACCAGTAAGCATTTATTTAGTTTCTGTAGACATTGAATGGATGAGACCTCGACAGTGTCTCATTATTGCTGTCGAATATTCAAGGATACAGGGCTCGGGAAGCTCACTGGATGGGGGGGTGGGTTGGAGGTGTGAGGTGGTCCTGTGAATTCTTTCCGCGACCAATTCACACCCCGTCGAGCAGTACAATCACTCACAGGATTTACCCTCTAGTCTTTTACATCACCGCCCCCTAAACCCCACCCTCACCCACCGTCCCCTCACCCACCGCCCCAAACCCACCGCCCCCTAAACGCACCGCCCCCTAAACCCCACCCTCACCCACCGTCCCTCACCCACCGCCCCCTAAACCCCCACCCCTCACCCACTGCCCCGAAACCCCCACCTTCACCCACCATCCCTCACCCACCAACCCACACCCACCAACCCACACCCACCGCCCCCAAAACCCCACCCTCACCCACCATCCCTCACCCACCGCCCCAAAACCACCACCCCCTAAACCCCCTAAACCCCCACCCCTCACCCACCGCCCCTTAAACCCCCACTCTCACCCACCACCCCCTAATCCCCCACCCATCGCCCCCTAAAGCCCCTCCCTCACCCACCGCCCCTAAACCCCCACCCATCGCCCCCTAAACCCCACCCTCACCCACTGCCCCGTGCTCCCTGGCTGATCTCTGCCAAGTACCAAACTGCTGCAATTAATGGGGAGAATCAGACAGCGTCCTCACTCCTGATTGCTATCTAGTGACCTCTGCTGGAAAGTGCATGTACGTGGTGAAGGTAAGGTCAGGGCCAGCAATGATTGTCCCCACCACTGATGCCCAAACGGCTTTCTGGCGCTCGTTGTCTGTGTGTGTGTCTGTGTGTGTGTGTGTCTGTGTGTGTGTGTGTCTGTGTGTGTGTGTGTGTCTGTGTGTGTGTCTGTGTGTGTGTCTGTGTGTGTGTGTGTGTCTGTGTGTGTGTGTGTGTGTGTCTGTGTGTGTGTGTGTGTCTGTGTGTGTGTCTGTGTGTGTGTGTGTGTCTGTGTGTGTGTCTGTGTCTGTGTGTGTCTGTGTGTGTGTCTGTGTCTGTCTGTGTCTGTGTGTGTGTGTGTGTCTGTGTGTGTGTGTCTGTGTGTGTGTCTGTCTGTGTGTGTGTGTGTCTGTGTGTCAGATTATCTCTATATATGTGAAATCAAAAGCAAAATACTGCGGATGCTGAAAATCTGAACTAAAAACAGAAAATGCTGGAAACACTCAGTATCTGTGGAGAGAGAAACAGAGTTAATGTTTCAGGTCGATGACCTTTCGTCAGAACTGGAAGATGTTAAAGAGTTAACAGTTTTTAAGCAAGCACAGAGCCAGGGAAAGAGGGGGAGGGAGGGAGGGTAGGAAAGAACAAAAGGGAAGGTCTCTGATGGGGTAGAGGTGACGACTGATTAAATGACAAAAGGAATGATGGTACAAGGCAAGGAGGGTGGGAATGGGACAAGTAAAGAAAAAAAGATGGGTCTAGAGGAGCTGTAAATGGCAACAGCAGAACCATTACCAGCACCTGCTGTCCCACAAAAACAATGGAAAATGGGAGCCGTGGTTATGATCTGAAGTTATTGAAATCAATGTTGAGTCCAGAAGGTTGTAAATTGCCTCATCGAAAGATGAGGTGCTGTTCCTCAAGCTTCCGTTGAGCTTCATTGGAACAGTGCAAGAGGTCAAGGACAGAGAGGTCACAGTGGGAGAGGGACGGAGAATTAAAATGGCAAGCGACCGGAAGGTCAGGGTCACACTTGTGGACAGAGCGGAGATGCTCAGCAAAGCAATCTCCCAATCTGCTTTTGGTCTCCCCAATATAGGGGAGACCGCATCATGAGTAGCGAATACAGCATACTAAATTAAAAGAAGCACAAGTATGTATTTGTGTGTCTGTGTGTTTGGGTGGTGGGTGAGGGTGGGGGTTTAGGGGGCGTTGGGTGAGGGGTGATGGGTGAGGGTGGGGGTTTGGGGGGTGGTGGGTGAGGGGTGATGGGTGAGGGTGGGGGTTTAGGGGGTAGTGGGTTTGGGGCGGTGGGCTTTGGTGGCCAATAACCTGCTCACCAATGCTCAGTTTGAGTTCCATCAGAAGCCCTTGGCTCCAGACCTCATTACAGCTTTGGTCCAAACATGGACACAACAGCTGAATTCCAAAGGTGAGGTGCGAGTGACTGCCCTTGACATCAGTAACATTTGACCGAGTGTGGCATCAAGGAGTCCGTGTAAAACGGAAGTCAATGGGGATTAGGGGGAAACTCTCCAGTGGCTGGAGTCAGCTAGCACAAAGGAAGATAGTAGTGGTTGTTGGAGGCCAATCATCTCAGCCTCAGGACATCACTGCAGGAGTTCCTCAGGGCAGTGTCCCTCCATCATAAGGTCAGAAGTGGGGATGTTCGCTGATGTTTTCAGTGTTCGGTTCCAGTCACAATTCCTCAGATAATGAAGCAGTCCATGCCAACATGCAGCAAGTCCTGGACAACATCCAGACTTGGGCTGATAATTGGCAAGAAACATTTGCATTACACAAGTGCTAGATAATGATCATCTCCAACAAGAGAGAGTCTAACCACCTCCCCTTGACATTCAAAGGCATTACCATCGCCGAATCCCCCACCATCAACTTTCTGGAGGTCAGCATTGACTAGAAGCTGAACTGGACCAGCCACATAAATACTGTGGCTACTAGAGCAGGCTATCATCCTCTGTAATTTCAATCTTCATCTCAGCTCCCCTTGCCCTCTCTCCTCTGAATTCACTACCCTCCTGACCTCCCGAAACCTCTTGCTCCACTTAAAATCTCCGGCCTACATTAATGGCCAGACTCTCAATCTTGCCCTCTCCCATGGGCTCTCTATTCCCATGGCAAGGCCATCTTCAACCATTCCCTTGTATCACTCACCATCCAGAGCCCCCAACTTCCTTCCAATCCCACTTCCTTCTGTGTCCGTCCCTGGAAACAATTCTTGCCCAAGGCATTTCTAACTGCTCCTTCTAAATCCACCCCTTGGCCCTCCATTCACCACAGTGATGCTGCATCCATCAATTTGCTCAACCCCCTCCCTCACCTCAGCCTTTGACACTCTTGTCCGCAGAGAAACCTTTAAATATCTGCCATCGTGGACGATCCCCCTGGTATGGCCTTCATTTTCACTCCTGCGAATGTACAACTGGTTCAGCTATCCATCATCAGAGCTGGTGGGACCACATCAATCGGGCCTCACTCTCCTCTGGAAAACCACCCACTAGTCCAGGATCGCCATGAAGAACAAAGAAACCCCTGGCTTCATTTCTCCACCATCAACATCTCTTTAAACCCCTCTCCCCTGCTCCCTCCATCCTTACTCCAACAACAAGTTTGAGGGACTGATGGATTTTGATGACTAAAATGGGACCACCCATTCAGCCCCCTCCGCTGCATCCCCTCCTCCTTCCCCTAGCTCACCAAGTCGAACCGACCCCCGGGACTCCCTGGCCCTAGCCCTGAACCTGCATCTCTCTCTCTAATTTCTCTTCCACCTCTCCTCATGACCTCTGAGCTCATATTGTCCATGAGACCCACCCCCTGCTCCCTTGACCCCATTCCCACTAAACTGCTGACCACTCAACTTCTCTTCCTGGCCCCCATGCTAGCTGACATTGTAAATGGTTCCCTCTCCTCAGGTACTGTCCCCCTCTCTTTCAAAACCACCATTATTACCCTACTCCTCAAAAAACCCACCTTTGACCCCTCTGTCCTTGTAAAGTGTCACCCCATCTCCAACCTCCCTTTCCTCTCAAAAATCACTGAACTTGTTGTCTCCCAAACGCAGTCTGGCTGCAGGTCGAATTTCCCAGGCTATAAGTTACTGTACTATGGTCATTATTGCCTCACCCGCTGAATAGTGACTGTGTCAGTCAACCAAGTGTAGAAAAGAGCTTTCCCTCGGGGCTGTCTGACACACTGGGGCTGAGAATGGATCGGTGGGTACTGGTATTCTCGGGCATGGAGGCCCAAGGCCTACAGCGAGCCCAGAGTGCTCAGTGCATCAAGCTGTGCACCAGGCTGCATTAGAGATGACAGTAGAGGCGTCCCCCACTCCAGTCACTCAGCACTCACTAATAATGGGAGCATGACGGAGGCTAGTGGGACTGTAAGATAGTTTTTATCATCGAATTACATCAAGTCTACAAGCCATTCGGCCCAACAGGTCCATGCCGGCATTTAAGCTCCACATGAGCCTCCTCCCTCCCTACTTTATCTCACCCTATATCCTTCAGTTCCTTTCTCCCTCATGTGCTTATCAATCAAACACGTGGATTACTCTATCTGATTCCTACAAGCAGGCATAATGCAAAAGCAAGTAACACATACAACCTCTATAAAACATCAAGGCAGCCATCTAGATGTAGGGTGTCGATCGCTGCGGCAACAGGTGCGTCATTGAGGGATGTGTCGAGTGATGTGTCGAGTGATGCGTCGAGTGATGTGTCGAGTGATGTGTCGAGGTTCTTTGTCTTCTCATCATTTGTCGAAGTTCAGAAGCAAAGTGTGGAGGAGCTCATTGTTGGAGGAACTCATACCGCAGTGGTTGTTCAACTGTTACTCCTGCAACTGTTGACTGTTGAAGCTTCTATGATGTTCTATCTTTATATGGTTTTTAGCTGATAGGGTGTGCTCCGAGTTACGAGAAGGCCCAGTTTGGCCACTTATCCATCGTTGCATTAATGATGGATGGTTGGTTGGACCACTCAAGAACCGTGTGAATCCACTGTATCTTCTTCTCCGTGTGAATCCAGGTGCATTTACGAGCTCTTTTGTTTTGAGAACCAGGTTGCTGTTGAGTATCAAAGATGTCCTGAGAACTGATGTTGTTAGAACCTTTACAGAGCTTCTTTACAGCTGTCGCCTGATGTCCAAATCCTTAAAGGGACTAGTGAACCCTTTAAATTGAGTCGGCCAGCAGTTCAAAAGAGTAAAATGGGGTCTGACTTTTTTTTTATTCGTTCATGGGATGTGGGCGTCGCTGGCGAGGCCGGCATTTATTGCCCATCCCTAATTGCCCTTGAGAAGGTGGTGGTGAGCCGCCTTCTTGAACCGCTGCAGTCCGTGTGGTGACGGTTCTCCCACAGTGCTGTTAGGAAGGGAGTTCCAGGATTTTGACCCAGCGACAATGAAGGAACGGCGATATATTTCCAAGTCGGGATGGTGTGTGACTGGGAGGGGAACGTGCTGACTGAAAGGTTCAATACCCTTACACCTATTGGATTTATCAGTGACTCTCTTATATTGATGACCCCCAACTTTGGACCCCCCCCCCCACAAGTGGAAACATTTTCTCTGCATCTACGATATCAAACTCTTTCATTATCTAGTCACCCTTCAGCCCTCTATTTTCTAGAGACAGGAGCCCCAGCCTGTACAGTCTTTCCTGATAAGTATAACCTCTCAGTTCTGGTATCATTTTTGTGAATCTTTTTTTGCATCTTCTCCAATGCCTCTACATCCTTTTTATAATACGGTGACCTTCTCCTTGACATAGAGACGCCCCTGCTTGTTCCCCCAAAATGGTGGCTATGAGCAGTTGCTGGCTCCAACAGTCTGTCCCCCCTCCCACGGCGGGTGCTGAGCGGCCATCAAATGATGTCACCAAGATGCCCTCATGAAATGCTGCCAGATGAGCTTATTTGGGCACAGGTGCAGTCAATGCCGGGCACTGTACAGCCAGCGTCGTATTTACCAGCCCCACTGAGTCAGGAAGCAGTGTCACACTGTACTGACAAAGCTCTGAATCCTTCCCCATTGAGCATTCTCAGACTAAGCTCTGGAATTCCCTCTCTAATCCTCTCTACCTCTCTCTCCTCCTTTAAGACGCTCCTTAAAACCCACCTCTTTGACCAAGCACTTCCTAATATCTCCTTAAGTGGCTCGTTGTCAAATTTTGTTTGATAATCGCTCCTGTGAAGGGCCTTGGGACGTTTTACTATGTTAAAGACTACTATATAAATGGGAGTAGTAGTAGTAGTAGTAGTAGTAGTTGTTGTTGTTGTTGTTGGTGGTGGTGATGATGATGATGATGATGATGATGATGATGATGATGATGATTGAAGCCCCATATCAGGTGCTGAGTTCCGTTCCGAATAATCGTTAGAATTTGTTTTTTGTTTATTCTCAGGATGTGGGCATCGCTGGCAAGGCCGGCATTTATTGTCCATCCCGAGTTGCCCCTTGAGAAGGTGGTGGTGGGACGCCTTCTTCTTGAACCACTGCAGTCCGTGTGGTGAAGGTTCTCCCACAGAATGTGGCCAGTCAGTCTCCTTGTTACGACCTGGTGTTGTCCAGGTCCTTTCCTTGTAGATTACGTAGAATTACATAGAACAGCACAGAAATAGGCCATTCGGCCCAACTGGTCCATGCGGTGTTTATGCTCCACACGAGCCTCCTATTACCCTACTTCATGTAACCCTTATCAGCATATCCTTCTATTCCTTTCTCCCTCATGTACTTATCTTGTTTCCCCTTAAATGCTATTCGCCTCAACTACTCCATGTGGGAGCGAGTTCCACATTCTAACCACTCTCTGGGTAAAGAAGTTTCTCCTGAATTCCCGATTGGATGAACAGGGAATCTTACCCCATGACCTTTCCTGTGGTGAGGCCTTGAATACATGAACACACTGAGTGATTGTTATGTTTCTCCATCCTTCCTTTGGCCCTCTCTCCTTCCTGAATGCTCTGTGTGTTATATTTACTCTCATGGAATGAGCCTTTGGCTCAGTGGTAGCATTCCCAACGCAGAGTTAGAAGGTGCAGGGTTCAAACCCCACACCAGACAGTCCCAGTGAGCAGAGACCGGAGCTCCAGACAGTCTGGGCAAGTGGAGACCGGAGCTCCAGACAGTCTGGGCAAGTGGAGACCGGAGCTCCAGACAGTCGCAGAGACCAGAGCTCCAGACAGTCTGGGCAAGTGGAGACCGGAGCTCCAGACAGTCGCAGAGACCGGAGCTCCAGACAGTCTGGGCAAGTGGAGACCGGAGCTCCAGACAGTCTGGGCAAGTGGAGACCGGAGCTCCAGACAGTCGCGGAGGTCGGAGCTCCAGACAGTCCAGGCAAGTGGAGACCGGAGCTTCAGACAGTTGCGGAGACCGGAGCTCCAGACAGTCTGGGCAAGTGGAGACCGGAGCTCCAGACAGTCGCAGAGACCGGAGCTCCAGACAGTCTGGGCAAGTGGAGACCGGAGCTCCAGACAGTCTGGGCAAGCGGAGACCGGAGCTCCAAACAGTCCGGGCAAGTGGAGACCGGTGCGCCAGACAGTCTGGGCAAGTGGAGACCGGAGCTCCAGACAGTCACGGAGACCGGGGCTCCAGACAGTCTGGGCAAGTGGAGACCGGTGCGCCAGACAGTCACGGAGACCGGGGCTCCAGACAGTCCGGGCAAGTGGAGACCGGTGCGCCAGACAGTCCGGGCAAGTGGAGACCGGTGCGCCAGACAGTCACGGAGACCGGGGCTCCAGACAGTCCGGGCAAATGGAGACCGGAGTCCCAGGGAGTGGAGACCAGAGCTCCAGCTCTGAATTCTAGGTTGACATCCAGCACCGTACAGGACTAACCCACCTTGGGCTGGTATAAAGACGGTTACAGCCAGGGAGGGAGTGTTCACGTCAGACTGTTAATCAGCCACTTACCTCACACTATTCTCCAAGGGAAGAGTTTGAAGATATGAAAACAACGTTTACTGTTATTGTAATTATCAGTTACCAGCGGACCCTCTAATTCCACCATTTCATTTTAAATACTCTGGCACTCATTCATTCATATATCCCTCTCATTTTGGTCTTTGTCCCCTTAACCGCCTTATCTGACTACCTGGTTTCACAGTCTGCCCATTACGCCTGCACAAACGCTGTTTATGCCAGGAGTTGTTGATGGACTTTGTTTTGTGTCTCTTGCACCATATACTGGGCTAATGATTAACTCCCTGTTAGCCTCAGCCCTTTGTCTTGTACTGCACTCATTCCCAAGAATGATATCACACATCGTCCCTGTTTCAATTTCCTGCCTATTCCCACTAATCTGTCTTTGAGGCCCTTTTCTCCTTATCTCGTTCCCTCCTACAGGCAGTCACCAGTCCTGTTTGTGTCCATCGATCTCACCTGGTGTTGGGCAAGGACAGCGTTGGTTCAGAAGTGATGCCTGTGTGGGGGAATAGCATGCAGAAACTCACCGTCAAGGGTCATGGATGAGCCACGGCAACTTGGACAATACATCGGTGGGAGGGGGACTGACTATGCACCAACGAAGAGGAGTGACAGGGAGAAAATGGACAAGTATATAAAATAAACCTATGGAGGTGCCATGGGTCAGAGGCTAATGAATTGGGCAGAAGAATGTTTTCCGTATGGTACAGTCCCCACACTTATAGTGAGCGTGTTGGTGCTAACACAATTCTCCTGCTTTAAGTGTTGGACGGTGAACCTTCTTTAAGTGCGAACAGGAACAGAGAAAGAAAGAAAAGCCTGACTGGATTCCAATTCTCTGCTGTCTGCTCCAGTTCCAATTGGGAATCTACCGATGGCTTGTCCGGGATTTAAACCAAGGGTTTTCCAATGTTCCCAAATGGTGATGAATCGGGAGCTGGTAAAATGCAGGAGGGATGGTATTCCTTAAGTCTTTGCAGCAGTTACTAGCAATGAGAGAGATCGTGGGCTCGACACAGACGCACAATGTTCCGTGGAGGGATTTAGATACAAATATGAGAATGAGGTGCGAAGAAGTTATTGAACTTCCTGAAATAGTTAGCGTGCTTCATAGGTTTTGTAATTGACGCCTGCGGTGATGGCAAATAGTTAGCACCGTTTGCCCGATATAGGCGGCTGCTCGTGATAATTGTGGACAGTGTAAGTGGTGAGGACTGTACATGGTGAGGACTGAACATGGTGAGGATTGTACATGGTGAGGATGTACACGGTGAGGACTGTACAGGGTGAGGACTGTACATGGTGAGGACTGTACATGATGAGGACTGTACATGGTGAGTATTGTACATGGTGAGGATTGTACACGGTGAGGACTGTGCACGGTGAGGACTGTACATGGTGAGGACTGTACATGGTGAGGATTGTACATGGTGAGGACTGTACATGGTGAGGATTGTACATGGTGAGGATTGTACATGGTGAGGACTGTACACGGTGAGGATTGTACACGGTGAGGATTGTACACAGTGAGGACTGAACATGGTGAGGACTGTACATGGTGATGACTGTACATGGTGAGGATTGTACATGGTGAGGATTGTACATGGTGAGGACTGTACAGGGTGAGGATTGTACATGGTGAGGATTGTACACGGTGAGGACTGTACATGGTGAGGATTGTACACGGTGAGGACTGTACATGGTGATGATTGTACATGGTGGGGATTGTACATGGTGAGGATTGTACATGGTGAGGACTGTACAGGGTGAGGATTGTACATGGTGAGGATTGTACATGGTGAGGACTGTACATGGTGAGGATTGTACACGGTGAGGACTGTACATGGTGAGGATTGTACATGGTGAGGATTGTACATGGTGAGGACTGTACACGGTGAGGATTGTACACGGTGAGGACTGTACATGGTGAGGATTGTACATGGTGAGGATTGTACACGGTGAGGACTGTACACGGTGAGGACTGTACACGGTGAGGACTGTACACAGTGAGGATTGTACACGGTGAGGACTGTACACGGTGAGGATTGTACATGGTGAGGATTGTACACGGTGAGGATTGTACATGGTGAGGACTGTACACGGTGAGGACTGTACACGGTGAGGACTGTACATGGTGAGGATTGTACACGGTGATGATTGTACACAGTGAGGATTGTACACAGTGAGGACTGTACACGGTGGGGATTGTACACGGTGAGGATTGTACACGGTGAGGATTGTACACAGTGAGGACTGTACACGGTGGGGATTGTACATGGTGAGGATTGTACATGGTGATGATTGTACACGGTGAGGATTGTACACGGTGAGGACTGTACACGGTGAGGATTGTACATGGTGATGATTGTACACAGTGAGGACTGTACACGGTGAGGATTGTACACGGTGAGGATTGTACACAGTGAGGACTGTACATGATGAGGACTGTACACGGTGAGGATTGTACACGGTGAGGACTGTACACGGTGAGGATTGTACATGGTGAGGACTGTACATGATGAGGATTGTACACGGTGAGGATTGTACATGGTGAGGATTGTACACGGTGAGGATTGTACACGGTGAGGATTGTACACGGTGAGGACTGTACATGGTGGGGATTGTACACGGTGAGGATTGTACACGGTGAGGACTGTACATGGTGAGGACTGTACACGGTGGGGATTGTACACGGTGAGGATTGTACATGGTGAGGATTGTACACGGTGAGGACTGTACATTGTGAGGACTGTACATGGTGAGGATTGTACACGGTGGGGATTGTACATGGTGAGGATTGTACACGGTGAGGACTGTACATGGTGAGGACTGTACATGGTGGGGACTGTACACGGTGAGGATTGTACACGGTGAGGATTGTACACGGTGAGGATTGTACATGGTGAGGACTGTACACGGTGAGGATTGTACACAGTGAGGACTGTACACGGTGAGGATTGTACACGGTGAGGACTGTACAAGGTGAGGACTGTACATGGTGATGACTGTACACGGTGAGGACTGTACACGGTGAGGACTGTACATGGTGAGGATTGTACACGGTGAGGACCGTACACGGTGAGGACTGTACATGGTGAGGATTGTACACAATGAGGATTGTACACGGTGAGGATTGTACACGGTGAGGATTGTACATGGTGAGGATTGTACACGGTGAGGATTGTACATGGTGAGGATTGTACACAGTGAGGACTGTACACGGTGAGGACTGTACATGGTGAGGATTGTACACGGTGAGGATTGTACATGGTGAGGATTGTACGTGGTGAGGACTGTACACGGTGAGGATTGTACACGGTGAGGATTGTACATGGTGAGGATTGTACATGGTGAGGACTGTACACGGTGAGGATTGTACATGGTGAGGATTGTACACGGTGAGGATTGTACACGGTGAGGACTGTACACGGTGAGGATTGTACACGGTGAGGACTGTACACGGTGAGGATTGTACATGGTGATGATTGTACATGGTGAGGACTGTACACGGTGAGGATTGTACACGGTGAGGACTGTACACGGTGAGGATTGTACATGGTGAGGACTGTACATGGTGATGACTGTACACGGTGAGGATTGTACATGGTGAGGACTGTACATGGTAAGGACTATACATGGTGAGGATTGTACATGGTGAGGATTGTACATGGTGATGACTGTACATGGTGAGGATTGTACATGGTGAGGACTGTACATCGTGATGACTGTACACGGTGAGGATTGTACATGGTGAGGACTGTACATGGTGAGGACTGTACATGATGAGGATTGTACATGATGAGGACTGTACATGGTGAGGATTGTACACGGTGAGGATTGTACATGGTGAGGACTGTACATGGTGAGGACTTTACACGGTGGGGATTGTACATGGTGAGGATTGTACACGGTGAGGATTGTACATGGTGAGGACTGTACATGGTGAGGACTTTACACGGTGAGGATTGTACATGGTGAGGATTGTACATGGTGAGGATTGTACACGGTGAGGACTGTACATGGTGAGGACTTTACACGGTGGGGATTGTACATGGTGAGGATTGTACATGGTGAGGACTGTACACGGTGAGGACTGTACACGGTGGGGATTGTACCTGGTGAGGATTGTACATGGTGAGGACTGTACATGGTGAGGACTGTACACCGTGAGGATTGTACACGGTGAGGACTGTACATGGTGAGGATTGTACATGGTGAGGATTGTACATGGTGAGGACTGTACATGGTGAGGATTGTACATGGTGAGGATTGTACATGGTGAGGACTGTACACGGTGAGGACTGTACACGGTGAGGACTGTACACGGTGGGGATTGTACAGGGTGAGGATTGTACATGGTGAGGATTGTACACGGTGAGGATTGTACACGGTGAGGATTGTACATGGTGAGGACTGTACACCGTGAGGATTGTACATGGTGAGGACTGTACATGGTGAGGATTGTACATGGTGAGGATTGTACATGGTGAGGACTGTACATGGTGAGGATTGTACATGGTGAGGATTGTACATGGTGATGACTGTACATGGTGAGGATTGTACATGGTGAGGATTGTACATGGTGATGACTGTACATGGTGAGGATTGTACATGGTGATGACTGTACATGGTGATGACTGTACATGGTGATGACGGTACATGGTGAGGATTGTACATGGTGAGGACTGTACATGGTGAGGACTGTACACCTTGAGGATTGTACACGGTGAGGACTGTACATGGTGAGGATTGTACATGGTGAGGATTGTACACGGTGAGGATTGTACACGGTGAGGACTGTACATGGTGGGGATTGTACACGGTGAGGATTGTACATGGTGAGGACTGTACATGGTGAGGACTGTACACGGTGGGGATTGTACACGGTGAGGATTGTACATGGTGAGGATTGTACACGGTGAGGACTGTACATGGTGAGGACTGTACATGGTGAGGATTGTACACGGTGGGGATTGTACATGGTGAGGATTGTACACGGTGAGGACTGTACATGGTGAGGACTGTACATGGTGGGGACTGTACATGGTGAGGACTGTACACGGTGAGGATTGTACACGGTGAGGACTGTACAAGGTGAGGACTGTACATGGTGATGACTGTACACGGTGAGGACTGTACACGGTGAGGACTGTACATGGTGAGGATTGTACACGGTGAGGACCGTACACGGTGAGGACTGTACATGGTGAGGATTGTACACAATGAGGATTGTACACGGTGAGGATTGTACACGGTGAGGATTGTACATGGTGAGGATTGTACACGGTGAGGATTGTACATGGTGAGGATTGTACACAGTGAGGACTGTACACGGTGAGGACTGTACATGGTGAGGATTGTACACGGTGAGGATTGTACATGGTGAGGATTGTACGTGGTGAGGACTGTACACGGTGAGGATTGTACACGGTGAGGATTGTACATGGTGAGGATTGTACATGGTGAGGACTGTACACGGTGAGGATTGTACATGGTGAGGATTGTACACGGTGAGGATTGTACACGGTGAGGACTGTACACGGTGAGGATTGTACACGGTGAGGACTGTACACGGTGAGGATTGTACATGGTGATGATTGTACATGGTGAGGACTGTACACGGTGAGGATTGTACACGGTGAGGACTGTACACGGTGAGGATTGTACATGGTGAGGACTGTACATGGTGATGACTGTACACGGTGAGGATTGTACATGGTGAGGACTGTACATGGTAAGGACTATACATGGTGAGGATTGTACATGGTGAGGATTGTACATGGTGATGACTGTACATGGTGAGGATTGTACATGGTGAGGACTGTACATCGTGATGACTGTACACGGTGAGGATTGTACATGGTGAGGACTGTACATGGTGAGGACTGTACATGATGAGGATTGTACATGATGAGGACTGTACATGGTGAGGATTGTACACGGTGAGGATTGTACATGGTGAGGACTGTACATGGTGAGGACTTTACACGGTGGGGATTGTACATGGTGAGGATTGTACACGGTGAGGATTGTACATGGTGAGGACTGTACATGGTGAGGACTTTACACGGTGAGGATTGTACATGGTGAGGATTGTACATGGTGAGGATTGTACACGGTGAGGACTGTACATGGTGAGGACTTTACACGGTGGGGATTGTACATGGTGAGGATTGTACATGGTGAGGACTGTACACGGTGAGGACTGTACACGGTGGGGATTGTACCTGGTGAGGATTGTACATGGTGAGGACTGTACATGGTGAGGACTGTACACCGTGAGGATTGTACACGGTGAGGACTGTACATGGTGAGGATTGTACATGGTGAGGATTGTACATGGTGAGGACTGTACATGGTGAGGATTGTACATGGTGAGGATTGTACATGGTGAGGACTGTACACGGTGAGGACTGTACACGGTGAGGACTGTACACGGTGGGGATTGTACAGGGTGAGGATTGTACATGGTGAGGATTGTACACGGTGAGGATTGTACACGGTGAGGATTGTACATGGTGAGGACTGTACACCGTGAGGATTGTACATGGTGAGGACTGTACATGGTGAGGATTGTACATGGTGAGGATTGTACATGGTGAGGACTGTACATGGTGAGGATTGTACATGGTGAGGATTGTACATGGTGATGACTGTACATGGTGAGGATTGTACATGGTGAGGATTGTACATGGTGATGACTGTACATGGTGAGGATTGTACATGGTGATGACTGTACATGGTGATGACTGTACATGGTGATGACGGTACATGGTGAGGATTGTACATGGTGAGGACTGTACATGGTGAGGACTGTACACCTTGAGGATTGTACACGGTGAGGACTGTACATGGTGAGGATTGTACATGGTGAGGATTGTACACGGTGAGGATTGTACACGGTGAGGACTGTACATGGTGGGGATTGTACACGGTGAGGATTGTACATGGTGAGGACTGTACATGGTGAGGACTGTACACGGTGGGGATTGTACACGGTGAGGATTGTACATGGTGAGGATTGTACACGGTGAGGACTGTACATGGTGAGGACTGTACATGGTGAGGATTGTACACGGTGGGGATTGTACATGGTGAGGATTGTACACGGTGAGGACTGTACATGGTGAGGACTGTACATGGTGGGGACTGTACATGGTGAGGACTGTACACGGTGAGGATTGTACACGGTGAGGATTGTACACGGTGAGGATTGTACACGGTGAGGATTGTACATGGTGAGGACTGTACACGGTGAGGATTGTACACAGTGAGGACTGTACACGGTGAGGATTGTACACGGTGAGGACTGTACAAGGTGAGGACTGTACATGGTGATGACTGTACACGGTGAGGACTGTACACGGTGAGGACTGTACATGGTGAGGATTGTACACGGTGAGGACCGTACACGGTGAGGACTGTACATGGTGAGGATTGTACACAATGAGGATTGTACACGGTGAGGATTGTACACGGTGAGGATTGTACATGGTGAGGATTGTACACGGTGAGGATTGTACATGGTGAGGATTGTACACAGTGAGGACTGTACACGGTGAGGACTGTACATGGTGAGGATTGTACACGGTGAGGATTGTACATGGTGAGGATTGTACGTGGTGAGGACTGTACACGGTGAGGATTGTACACGGTGAGGATTGTACATGGTGAGGATTGTACATGGTGAGGACTGTACACGGTGAGGATTGTACATGGTGAGGATTGTACACGGTGAGGATTGTACACGGTGAGGACTGTACACGGTGAGGATTGTACACGGTGAGGACTGTACACGGTGAGGATTGTACATGGTGATGATTGTACATGGTGAGGACTGTACACGGTGAGGATTGTACACGGTGAGGACTGTACACGGTGAGGATTGTACATGGTGAGGACTGTACATGGTGATGACTGTACACGGTGAGGATTGTACATGGTGAGGACTGTACATGGTAAGGACTATACATGGTGAGGATTGTACATGGTGAGGATTGTACATGGTGATGACTGTACATGGTGAGGATTGTACATGGTGAGGACTGTACATCGTGATGACTGTACACGGTGAGGATTGTACATGGTGAGGACTGTACATGGTGAGGACTGTACATGATGAGGATTGTACATGATGAGGACTGTACATGGTGAGGATTGTACACGGTGAGGATTGTACATGGTGAGGACTGTACATGGTGAGGACTTTACACGGTGGGGATTGTACATGGTGAGGATTGTACACGGTGAGGATTGTACATGGTGAGGACTGTACATGGTGAGGACTTTACACGGTGAGGATTGTACATGGTGAGGATTGTACATGGTGAGGATTGTACACGGTGAGGACTGTACATGGTGAGGACTTTACACGGTGGGGATTGTACATGGTGAGGATTGTACATGGTGAGGACTGTACACGGTGAGGACTGTACACGGTGGGGATTGTACCTGGTGAGGATTGTACATGGTGAGGACTGTACATGGTGAGGACTGTACACCGTGAGGATTGTACACGGTGAGGACTGTACATGGTGAGGATTGTACATGGTGAGGATTGTACATGGTGAGGACTGTACATGGTGAGGATTGTACATGGTGAGGATTGTACATGGTGAGGACTGTACACGGTGAGGACTGTACACGGTGAGGACTGTACACGGTGGGGATTGTACAGGGTGAGGATTGTACATGGTGAGGATTGTACACGGTGAGGATTGTACACGGTGAGGATTGTACATGGTGAGGACTGTACACCGTGAGGATTGTACATGGTGAGGACTGTACATGGTGAGGATTGTACATGGTGAGGATTGTACATGGTGAGGACTGTACATGGTGAGGATTGTACATGGTGAGGATTGTACATGGTGATGACTGTACATGGTGAGGATTGTACATGGTGAGGATTGTACATGGTGATGACTGTACATGGTGAGGATTGTACATGGTGATGACTGTACATGGTGATGACTGTACATGGTGATGACGGTACATGGTGAGGATTGTACATGGTGAGGACTGTACATGGTGAGGACTGTACACCTTGAGGATTGTACACGGTGAGGACTGTACATGGTGAGGATTGTACATGGTGAGGATTGTACACGGTGAGGATTGTACACGGTGAGGACTGTACATGGTGGGGATTGTACACGGTGAGGATTGTACATGGTGAGGACTGTACATGGTGAGGACTGTACACGGTGGGGATTGTACACGGTGAGGATTGTACATGGTGAGGATTGTACACGGTGAGGACTGTACATGGTGAGGACTGTACATGGTGAGGATTGTACACGGTGGGGATTGTACATGGTGAGGATTGTACACGGTGAGGACTGTACATGGTGAGGACTGTACATGGTGGGGACTGTACATGGTGAGGACTGTACACGGTGAGGATTGTACACGGTGAGGATTGTACACGGTGAGGATTGTACACGGTGAGGATTGTACATGGTGAGGACTGTACACGGTGAGGATTGTACACAGTGAGGACTGTACACGGTGAGGATTGTACACGGTGAGGACTGTACAAGGTGAGGACTGTACATGGTGAGGACTGTACATGGTGAGGATTGTACATGGTGAGGATTGTACATGGTGAGGACTGTACATGGTGAGGATTGTACATGGTGAGGATTGTACATGGTGATGACTGTACATGGTGAGGATTGTACATGGTGAGGATTGTACATGGTGATGACTGTACATGGTGAGGATTGTACATGGTGATGACTGTACATGGTGATGACTGTACATGGTGATGACGGTACATGGTGAGGATTGTACATGGTGAGGACTGTACATGGTGAGGACTGTACACCTTGAGGATTGTACACGGTGAGGACTGTACATGGTGAGGATTGTACATGGTGAGGATTGTACACGGTGAGGATTGTACACGGTGAGGACTGTACATGGTGGGGATTGTACACGGTGAGGATTGTACATGGTGAGGACTGTACATGGTGAGGACTGTACACGGTGGGGATTGTACACGGTGAGGATTGTACATGGTGAGGATTGTACACGGTGAGGACTGTACATGGTGAGGACTGTACATGGTGAGGATTGTACACGGTGGGGATTGTACATGGTGAGGATTGTACACGGTGAGGACTGTACATGGTGAGGACTGTACATGGTGGGGACTGTACATGGTGAGGACTGTACACGGTGAGGATTGTACACGGTGAGGATTGTACACGGTGAGGATTGTACACGGTGAGGATTGTACATGGTGAGGACTGTACACGGTGAGGATTGTACACAGTGAGGACTGTACACGGTGAGGATTGTACACGGTGAGGACTGTACAAGGTGAGGACTGTACATGGTGATGACTGTACACGGTGAGGACTGTACACGGTGAGGACTGTACATGGTGAGGATTGTACACGGTGAGGACCGTACACGGTGAGGACTGTACATGGTGAGGATTGTACACAATGAGGATTGTACACGGTGAGGATTGTACACGGTGAGGATTGTACATGGTGAGGATTGTACACGGTGAGGATTGTACATGGTGAGGATTGTACACAGTGAGGACTGTACACGGTGAGGACTGTACATGGTGAGGATTGTACACGGTGAGGATTGTACATGGTGAGGATTGTACGTGGTGAGGACTGTACACGGTGAGGATTGTACACGGTGAGGATTGTACATGGTGAGGATTGTACATGGTGAGGACTGTACACGGTGAGGATTGTACATGGTGAGGATTGTACACGGTGAGGATTGTACACGGTGAGGACTGTACACGGTGAGGATTGTACACGGTGAGGACTGTACACGGTGAGGATTGTACATGGTGATGATTGTACATGGTGAGGACTGTACACGGTGAGGATTGTACACGGTGAGGACTGTACACGGTGAGGATTGTACATGGTGAGGACTGTACATGGTGATGACTGTACACGGTGAGGATTGTACATGGTGAGGACTGTACATGGTAAGGACTATACATGGTGAGGATTGTACATGGTGAGGATTGTACATGGTGATGACTGTACATGGTGAGGATTGTACATGGTGAGGACTGTACATCGTGATGACTGTACACGGTGAGGATTGTACATGGTGAGGACTGTACATGGTGAGGACTGTACATGATGAGGATTGTACATGATGAGGACTGTACATGGTGAGGATTGTACACGGTGAGGATTGTACATGG
Organism: Heptranchias perlo; assembly: GCF_035084215.1. Classification (NCBI taxonomy): domain Eukaryota; kingdom Metazoa; phylum Chordata; class Chondrichthyes; order Hexanchiformes; family Hexanchidae; genus Heptranchias; species Heptranchias perlo. The sequence continues at coordinate 4,483,836 of NC_090362.1, forward strand.
TGAGGACTGTACATGGTGAGGACTTTACACGGTGGGGATTGTACATGGTGAGGATTGTACACGGTGAGGATTGTACATGGTGAGGACTGTACATGGTGAGGACTTTACACGGTGAGGATTGTACATGGTGAGGATTGTACATGGTGAGGATTGTACACGGTGAGGACTGTACATGGTGAGGACTTTACACGGTGGGGATTGTACATGGTGAGGATTGTACATGGTGAGGACTGTACACGGTGAGGACTGTACACGGTGGGGATTGTACCTGGTGAGGATTGTACATGGTGAGGACTGTACATGGTGAGGACTGTACACCGTGAGGATTGTACACGGTGAGGACTGTACATGGTGAGGATTGTACATGGTGAGGATTGTACATGGTGAGGACTGTACATGGTGAGGATTGTACATGGTGAGGATTGTACATGGTGAGGACTGTACACGGTGAGGACTGTACACGGTGAGGACTGTACACGGTGGGGATTGTACAGGGTGAGGATTGTACATGGTGAGGATTGTACACGGTGAGGATTGTACACGGTGAGGATTGTACATGGTGAGGACTGTACACCGTGAGGATTGTACATGGTGAGGACTGTACATGGTGAGGATTGTACATGGTGAGGATTGTACATGGTGAGGACTGTACATGGTGAGGATTGTACATGGTGAGGATTGTACATGGTGATGACTGTACATGGTGAGGATTGTACATGGTGAGGATTGTACATGGTGATGACTGTACATGGTGAGGATTGTACATGGTGATGACTGTACATGGTGATGACTGTACATGGTGATGACGGTACATGGTGAGGATTGTACATGGTGAGGACTGTACATGGTGAGGACTGTACACCTTGAGGATTGTACACGGTGAGGACTGTACATGGTGAGGATTGTACATGGTGAGGATTGTACACGGTGAGGATTGTACACGGTGAGGACTGTACATGGTGGGGATTGTACACGGTGAGGATTGTACATGGTGAGGACTGTACATGGTGAGGACTGTACACGGTGGGGATTGTACACGGTGAGGATTGTACATGGTGAGGATTGTACACGGTGAGGACTGTACATGGTGAGGACTGTACATGGTGAGGATTGTACACGGTGGGGATTGTACATGGTGAGGATTGTACACGGTGAGGACTGTACATGGTGAGGACTGTACATGGTGGGGACTGTACATGGTGAGGACTGTACACGGTGAGGATTGTACACGGTGAGGATTGTACACGGTGAGGATTGTACACGGTGAGGATTGTACATGGTGAGGACTGTACACGGTGAGGATTGTACACAGTGAGGACTGTACACGGTGAGGATTGTACACGGTGAGGACTGTACAAGGTGAGGACTGTACATGGTGATGACTGTACACGGTGAGGACTGTACACGGTGAGGACTGTACATGGTGAGGATTGTACACGGTGAGGACCGTACACGGTGAGGACTGTACATGGTGAGGATTGTACACAATGAGGATTGTACACGGTGAGGATTGTACATGGTGAGGATTGTACACGGTGAGGATTGTACATGGTGAGGATTGTACACGGTGAGGACTGTACATGGTGAGGATTGTACATGGTGAGGATTGTACATGGTGAGGATTGTACATGGTGAGGATTGTACACGGTGAGGATTGTACACGGTGAGGACTGTACACGGTGAGGATTGTACATGGTGAGGACTGTACACGGTGAGGATTGTACACGGTGAGGACTGTACACGGTGAGGATTGTACATGGTGATGATTGTACATGGTGAGGACTGTACACGGTGAGGATTGTACACGGTGAGGACTGTACACGGTGAGGATTGTACATGGTGAGGACTGTACATGGTGATGACTGTACACGGTGAGGATTGTACATGGTGAGGACTGTACATGGTAAGGACTGTACATGGTGAGGATTGTACATGGTGAGGATTGTACATGGTGATGACTGTACATGGTGAGGATTGTACATGGTGATGACTGTACATGGTGAGGATTGTACATGGTGAGGACTGTACATCGTGATGACTGTACACGGTGAGGATTGTACATGGTGAGGACTGTACATGATGAGGATTGTACATGATGAGGACTGTACATGGTGAGGATTGTACATGGTGAGGATTGTACACGGTGAGGATTGTACATGGTGAGGACTGTACATGGTGAGGACTTTACACGGTGGGGATTGTACATGGTGAGGATTGTACATGGTGAGGACTGTACATGGTGAGGACTGTACACGGTGAGGACTGTACACGGTGGGGATTGTACCTGGTGAGGATTGTACATGGTGAGGACTGTACATGGTGAGGACTGTACACGGTGGGGATTGTACATGGTGAGGATTGTACATGGTGAGGATTGTACACGGTGAGGATTGTACACGGTGAGGATTGTACATGGTGAGGACTGTACATGGTGAGGACTGTACACCGTGAGGACTGTACACGGTGAGGACTGTACATGGTGAGGATTGTACATGGTGAGGATTGTACATGGTGAGGATTGTACATGGTGAGGATTGTACATGGTGAGGATTGTACATGGTGATGACTGTACATGGTGAGGATTGTACATGGTGATGACTGTACATGGTGATGACTGTACATGGTGATGACGGTACATGGTGAGGATTGTACATGGTGAGGACTGTACATGGTGAGGACTGTACACCTTGAGGATTGTACACGGTGAGGACTGTACATGGTGAGGATTGTACATGGTGAGGATTGTACATGGTGAGGATTGTACATGGTGAGGATTGTACATGGTGATGACTGTACATGGTGAGGATTGTACATGGTGATGACTGTACATGGTGAGGATTGTACATGGTGATGACTGTACATGGTGAGGATTGTACATGGTGAGGATTGTACATGGTGAGGATTGTACATGGTGATGACTGTACATGGTGAGGATTGTACATGGTGATGACTGTACATGGTGAGGATTGTACATGGTGATGACTGTACATGGTGATGACTGTACATGGTAATGACTGTACATGGTGAGGATTGTACATGGTGAGGACTGTAAATAGTGAGGATTGTACATGGTGAGGACTGTACATGGTGAGGATTGTACATGGTGAGGATTGTACATGGTGATGACTGTACATGGTGAGGATTGTACATGGTGATGACTGTACATGGTGAGGATTGTACATGGTGATGACTGTACATGGTGAGGATTGTACATGGTGAGGATTGTACATGGTGAGGATTGTACATGGTGATGACTGTACATGGTGATGACTGTACATGGTGAGGATTGTACATGGTGAGGACTGTAAATAGTGAGGATTGTACATGGTGAGGACTGTACATGGTGAGGATTGTACATGGTGAGGATTGTACATGGTGATGACTGTACACGGTGAGGATTGTACATGGTGAGGATTGTACATGGTGATGACTGTACATGGTGAGGATTGTACATGGTGATGACTGTACATGGTGAGGATTGTACATGGTGAGGACTGTACATGGTGAGGATTGTACATGGTGAGGATTGTACATGGTGATGACTGTACATGGTGAGGATTGTACATGGTGAGGATTGTACATGGTGAGGATTGTACATGGTGATGACTGTACATGGTGATGACTGTACATGGTGAGGACTGTACATGGTGATGACTGTACATGGTGAGGACTGTACATAGTGAGGATTGTACATGGTGAGGATTGTACATGGTGAGGACTGTAAATAGTGAGGATTGTACACGGTGAGGACTGTACATGGTGAGGATTGTACATGGTGAGGATTGTACATGGTGATGACTGTACATGGTGAGGACTGTACATGGTGAGGATTGTACATGGTGAGGATTGTAAATAGTGAGGATTGTACATGGTGATGACTGTACATGGTGAGGACTGTACATAGTGAGGATTGTACATGGTGATGACTGTACATGGTGATGACTGTACATGGTGATGACTGTACATGGTGATGACTGTACATGGTGAGGATTGTACATGGTGAGGACTGTAAATAGTGAGGATTGTACATGGTGAGGACTGTACATGGTGAGGATTGTAAATAGTGAGGATTGTACATGGTGATGACTGTACATGGTGAGGACTGTACATGGTGAGGATTGTACATGGTGAGGACTGTAAATAGTGAGGATTGTACATGGTGAGGATTGTACATGGTGAGGATTGTACATGGTGAGGACTGTAAATAGTGAGGATTGTACATGGTGAGGATTGTACATGGTGAGGATTGTACATGGTGAGGATTGTACATGGTGAGGATTGTACATGGTGAGGACTGTACATGGTGAGGATTGTACATGGTGAGGACTGTACATGGTGAGGACTGTAGATGGTCAGCAGTGGGGAAAGTCCCAGCCCCAGTCAGCCAGGGAGGTGAAAACCTCACATAGCAACATCTTGAGATTTTGCTCAACGTTGGTCTAGACGTTACTGTTGGTGTTTGAGATTAATGTCGGCATCGAGTGTGTGAAAGTGGCCAACAATATTGAGAGTGCAGTGTGACGCTCGCTTACTGACCCCACAAAACTGGTGAATGAAGAATTTTTATTATTAATTTAATCAGTCAATTTGTGCAGAAAATCAACTAACCACAGATTGAGCACTCGAGAGTGAAGTGGCCTAAATTGGAGCAGTAAACACATCGCTGGCTTATGTTAATCCCTCTCTGTCTCTCTATAGTACATGTTCTGCTATCACATTTCAAGTTCTGGAATTCCCTCCCTCAAGCAGACAAACTTCCATTGAGAATTACTGAGGATGTGACGGCAGTGTATCAGGCAGCAAAGAAGCCACCAATAAAGGAAGGACCCAATCAAATCGCTCAAAGAACTTGTGAGCTTCGGTTTGAGTCACTGGGGGAGTTTCCCCAACAGGATCACGGCAGAGAACGAGCAACAATTTGGGCGGTGAAGCTTTTTGGCCACTGACCCCCTTGGCCGTGATTTTGCTTCCCTGAACGCCGCTCGTACCCACCTGCTGTATCCAGATGGGAGGGGTCGGTCCTAGACCTCGGAGGATTTCCCTCCCGTCGGCTTTACGTACCCACTGTTTTCCAAGGCGGCCACGAAGCCCCCCCTCCCCCACCCCCACCCCCGGGAAGAGGTAGTAAAGTCCCTCGAGGTCCCTCTGTGGAGGGAGAGAGCCTTGTGGCAGCCTCCTCTCCCTCCAGTCTGACCTAAAGGCCTTACCTGCTGTAGGCCCTGGTCTTAGCCAATGCTTTTGGTGGGACAGCTGATCTGATCTGATCTTCGGGGTTCTTCTGCCCCTTTGAGATCCCTCACTGCTTCTTCTGGTGTTGCAGCGGCTTCCCCTGCACACTGGCGGGTTCCCCTGCACACTGGTGGGTGCCCCTGCGCACTGGCTAGTTCCCCTGTGCACTGGCTGGTTCCCCTGCGCACTGGCTGGTTCCCCTGTGCACTGGTGGCTTCCGCTGCACATTGGCTGGTTCCCCTATGCACTGGCTGGTTCCCCTGCACACTGGCTGGTTCCCCTGTGCACTGGATGGTTCCCCTGTGCACTGGCTGGTTCCCCTGTGCACTGGCAACATCCCCTGCGCACTGACGGGTTCCCCTGTGCCCTGGGGGGTCCCCTGCGCACTGGCTGGTTCCTCTGCACACTGGCAGCTTCCCTCTGTCTGTGAATCCTGCTGGGAGCCAGTGTGTCTATTGGACCTTTAAATTTTATAATATAATCTGTTACGCGTTCAGAATCTGCCTTATTTTGCTTATACTGAGAAATAAAAAGCAGCAATTGTTCGTGCAAACAAGCATCCCAAAAGTCCTGGGTGTGCAACAGGTGTGAGTTATATTTACACTGGAAAACTTTCGGAAGGATGTCAAGGCCTTAGAGAGGGTGCAGAGATTTACTAGAATGGTACCAGGGATGAGGGACTTCAGTTATGTGGAGAGACTGGAGAAGCTGGGGTTGTTCTCCTCAGAGCAGAGAAGGTTGAGAGGAGATTTACAAAGGTGTTCAGAATTATGAAGGATTTTGATAGAGCAAATAAGGAGAAACTGTTTCTAGTGGCAGAAGAGTTGGTAACCAGAGGATACAGATTTAAGATAATTGGCAAAAAATCCAGGGGGGAGATGAGGAGAATTTTTTGTGCAGCGAGTTGTTCTGATCTGGAATGCGCTGCCTGAAAGGGCGGTGGAAGCAGATTCAATAATAACTTTCAAAAGGGAATTGGATAAATACTTGAAACGGAGAAATTTGCAGGGCTATGGAGAAAGAGCAAAGGAGATGGGACTAATTGGATGGCTCTTTCAAAGAGCCAGTACAGGCACAATGGGCCGAATGGCCTCCTTCTGCGCTGCACGGTTCTACAATTAAACTTAAACTGTGTTAACTGAGCAAGAATTTGTCTTTATGGTCTTAAAGGAACACAACTCTACCTTATCAGCAGAATAATACACTAATGTCCTTATAAAACAATGGGGCAGATTTTCAACTTGCCACCCGGGTGTGAAACTGACGATGCGGATCGGCCGCCCGTCACAGAAAGAGCCCGGTTTTCGTTTCCGTTGATTTCCTGGGCGGCAAGTTGAAAATGTTCCCTGTTGTATCACCTTGACTTACAGCGAGCGACGTCACGGGGGAGCTGCTAGTATATCCCAGGCACTGCATGGGGGCAGGGAGGAGCCAGGATATTGCTTGAAATATTGCATGTGGCTCCTCCACTCTCATTCAAGTAAATAGAGATTCAAAAGGCAACAGTGATCTGACAGCTCAGGATAATTGCTTTGGCACTGCAGGTAGGTCTCCAACATTGTATCTCGACTCAGTGGGTGGCTTTCTCGCCTCTGAATCAGAAGGTTGAGGGTTCGCTAACCCCCTGCAGAGGCTTGAGCTCATAATCAGTGTAGTGCTGAGGGAGTGCCGCACTGTCGGAGGTGCCATCATTTAGACGAGGTGTTAAACTGAGGTCCCACGTTGCTATCTGAAGGACGGCAAATCATTCTCGCAGTGTCCTGGCCAACATTTCACCCCTCAGCTAACACCACCTTGCATCTCCATAGTGCTTCTCACAGTTTCATGACGTTCCAAAGCACTTTACAGCCAATAGGAAACGCAGCAGCCAAATTGCGCACAGCAAGATCCCACAAACAACAATCTGATAATGACCAGATCATCTGTTTTAGGTGTTGGTTGAGGGATAAATATTGGCCAGGACACCTGGGAGAACTCGCCTACTCTTCTTTGAAATAGTGGCCGTGGGATCTTTTACATCCACCTGAGAGGGCAGACGGGGCCTCGGTTTAACGTCTCATCTGAAAGGCGGCACCTCCGACAGTGCAGCACTCCCTCAGTACTGCGCTGGGAACGTCAGCCTGGATTTTGTGCTCAAGTCTCTGGAGTGGGACTTGAACCCATGACCTTCTGACTCAGAGGCGAGTTTATACTTTCGGTATAAATTCTGATTTTTGAATTATTGCTATGAATTATGTTCTGGTCAAATATTAAACAGTTCATTATCATATTTCATTATTTACCAATGAACTCCTCTCTCTTTATCTGACAGGAACAAAGGTCACTGCTCTCATCGAAATGTTTCACTCTCGGACGGTAGCTGTCTTTCGGAGATTTACCTTCGAGCGGTCATATTGTTTTTAGCTTCTTTTAAAACAAAAACTGAATTTAAAAAGTAAGGAGTACAGGCGGAGGATCCGTTTATAGCATCATGTGGAATCTGTACACTGCTGCTCGAAACTTGGGGCTGATTGCCATTCATTTCATTGCCTTCACCGTAGGACAAAGACCGTCAGGTAAGTTCCACCAGCAGTGAGGATAGGAAGAATGTGACCCAGATAATCAATGGTAAAGTTCATGAGGGAATTATAGATACATAAAACATCTTTACATCATAAAACATTCCTGTTTGACTAAAATTAAGAAAGACATGCATTTATATAGCGCCTTTCACAACCTCAGGATGTCCCAAAGCGCTTTACAGCCAATTAAGTACTTTTGAAGTTTAGGAAACGCGGCAGATAATTTGTGCACAGCAAGATCCCACAAACAGCAATGTGGTAACAACAAGATAATCTGTGTTAATGATGTTGGTTGAGGGATAAATATTGGCCAGGAGAACTCCCCTGCTCCTTTTCAAATATTTCCATAGGATATTTTAACCTTCACCTTAGTGGGTAGATGGGGGCCTAGATTTAACATCTCCTCTGAAAGGCAGCACCTCTGCCTCAGTACTGTACTGAGAGTGTCAGCCTAGATTTTGTGCTCAAGTCTCTGGAGTGGGACTATGAACCCATGACTTTCTAACTTGAGAGACCAAGAGTGCTACCCACTGAGCCACAGCTGGCATCTATGGTGACTTCTGTATTGTACTAACCTCATCGATGACTTAATTAATGCATTACTCATGTCCTGCTACTGAAGGATTGGATCCTCGAGGGATACGTGACAGCTACGATCGAGTTTAAGTTCATCTGGCGAGTGGCGGTAGCAAGGGCGGGACAGGAGTCTGTTGGTTCAGTGGGATAGGGGGACAGATTAAAATAAATTACATGGCCTGCACAGCATGGAGACGACATAGTTAACGGAAAATGGCAAACTTTTACAACTACAAAAAATTATACAGAACAAGTATATTCTGAAGAGAAATAACCGGGAACTAAACGAGCAGGCCAGGAATTTCCTGATCTACTGGGGGTGTTAGCAGGGTGGGGGGGACCTACTGGGAGTGGGAATTGGGGGAGGACATGGTTTTCTGGGGTCAAATAGGAGGAAATTCAGGCGGGAAATTGGAGAATAAGCTTTAAAGTAATTATTTTTTCAAACAAACCCCACCAATCGCTGCTTCAAGTGAAATAATTCACCTCACTTCCATTTATTAGAAACATAGGAACAGGAGGAGGCCATTCAGCCCCTCGAGCCTGTTCCGCCATTCAATTAGATCATGGCTGATCTGTATCCGAACTCCATTTACCCGCTCAATTCAGACTATAAATAATAACGATCATTTTCAGTAAGTGCCCACAAATCAAATCGGAAATGTGAGCTATCGAGTATTGCATATTAATTATGTCTTTCTAAAAGATTCTGAGGGGGCTGAGAATATGTCTGAATTCTAACGAAAAGGACTTTTCTGCCAGCCATATTTTCAGCACTGCCTATCCCGCAGTGTTTGTAATTATCACTCAGCTCCTGTGTCTCTAGGAGTGGTTTCGTTATTTATTGTTTTATTACCGTTGTTTCCTGTGACAACTATTTGTTTACATAATAGGCCCGGTTGCACAGAGGGCAAAGGCCAGCGGCCCAGTTTCGTTTGGAATAAAGTTCCTTTTTCCACCGGTCGATGTTTTTGGCCCAACTTGTGTGTGGTTGCATGCGAGAGTGGGAGTGAGGTTTATATGAGGCGACTCCCTCGCTATGCCCTCGGCAATGCCAGGTGCAATGGAATCCCGCATGTCACTGGCGCCCAGCGTTGCTAAGGGTGACCGAGGCTTCTGAACTGTTGAAAGCCCATCTGTGATCGATTGCAGGGGGAAAAGCGGCCAATTGTAACCAGGCAGGGGATTCTTCTGGTCAATTTCTTTGGGCCTGCTCACTATTGGCATGACTGGCCCACTATTGCCGAGACTGGCCCACTATTGCCGAGACTGGCCCACTATTGCCGAGACTGGCCCACTATTGCCATGACTGGCCCACTATTGCCGAGACTGGCCCACCATTGCCGTGACTGGCCCACTATTGCCGAGACTGGCCCACTATTGCCGAGACTGGCCCATTATTGCCGAGACTGGCCCACTATTGCCGTGACTGGCCCACCATTGCCGCAACTGGCCCACTATTGCCGAGACTGGCCCACTATTGCCGAGACTGGCCCACTGTTACAGAGACTGGCCCACTATTGCCGAGACTGGCCCATTATTGCCGAGACTGGCCCACTATTGCCGCAACTGGCCCACTATTGCCGAGACTGGCCCACTATTGCCGAGACTGGCCCACTGTTACAGAGACTGGCCCACTATTGCCGAGACTGGCCCACTATTGCTGAGCCCGGCCCACTATTGCCGCAACTGGCCCACTATTGCTGAACCTGGCCCACTATTGCCGAGACTGGCCCACTATTGCCGAGACTGGCCCACTATTGCCGAGACTGGCCCACTATTGCCGAGACTGGCCCACTATTGCCGAGACTGGCCCACTATTGCCGAGACTGGCCCACTATTGCCGAGACTGGCCCACTATTGCCGTGCCAGGCTCCTGCTATAGATTCCCGAGGCGCGCGGCCCACTTCCTCTGATTGTGGCCAGAATGCCGCTCACTTTATGTAAACGCCCGGGGGTTCCAAAGGGGTCGAGCCATCGGGATGCGGTTCTGCCCCGCTCCCTGCCCCCTGCCCCCCTGCCCTACCCCCTACCCTCCACCCCCACTTTGCCCCGCTCTGCCCCACAGGTACAAAGTCCCAGGCCTCGCTAACTCTTTCAGAGTGATCGAACATCAAAGTCACATCAACAACGAGCAGACTGAAATAATCGGGCATTTTAATTTATTGATAGAACTTTAAAATATTTTGGGGTGGGGTAAGTTTATGATTATGGAAGAAAGATTAGATTACATCCCCCAACCGCCAGTGCAGAAACTCCCAATGAAACGCTTTCCACATATGTCACAGTCATTAAACCTGTTCAAATGTGATACAAGGGGAGTTTATAATAAGGTGGAGACACTCTGGACTGGGAGTTGAAGCTCAGTAAAAATTGTCGCCAATCATTAGATTTTATATTATATATTTATATTATCTGACTTACATTTTACACATCAAAAAATATGAGTAACAGAAACATTTGATACTTGTGCTGTATTCATTGTCTCATTCAGGAGATTAAATTTATTGGGGAGTGTTCAGAGTGTAATTTATATGTGGGAGAGGGTGTTCTGCAGGTCACTCTGTGGTATCGACATTGTGAATGTATCAGGAAGATTTCCGATGTTTGCAATCACTAGCAAAATGTTACAGCTGAGTGAGAAAAGAGACCAGAAAAATCTGCCCATATATCCCGCACCCATATCACATGCTCATATATCACATGGCCATATATCACATACTCATATATCACATGTCCATATATCACATACTCATATATCACATGTCCATATATCACATACTCATATATCACATGGCCATATATCACATACTCATATATCACATGACCATATATCACATGCTCATATATCACATGTCCATATATCACATACTCATATATCACATACTCATATATCACATGTCCATATATCACATGTCCATATATCACACACTCATATATCACATACTCATATATCACATGTCCATATATCACATACTCATATATCATATGTCCATATATCACATAATCATATATCACATACTCATATATCATATGTCCATATATCACATAATCATATATCACATGCTCATATATCACATGTCCATATAATCACATAATCATATATCACATGTCAATATATCACATGCTCATATATCACATGTCCATATATCACATGCTCATATATCACATGACCATATATCACATACTCATATATCACATGTCCATATATCACATGCTCATATATCACATGTCCATATATCACATGCTCATATATCACATGTCCATATATCACACATTGGTACAATTTTATTGCGTGTGCAGGAACAGAGAGGCCTGGGGTGAACGTACACAAATCTTTGAAGGTGGCAGGACAAGTTGAGAAGACTGTTAAAAAGACATACGTGATCCTTGGCTTTATAAATAGAGGCATAGAGTACAAAAGTAAGGAAGTTATGCTAAACCTTTATAAAACACTGGTTAGGCCTCAGCTGGAGTATTGTGTCCAGTTCTGGGCACTGCACTTTAGGAAGGATGTCAAGGCCTTAGAGAGGGTGCAGAAGAGATTTGGTACCAGGGATGAGGGACTTCAGTTATGTGGAGGGACTGGAGAAGCTGCCCAGATATCAGCTCCAAAGTGTTTCATATTCAGGTCTATTCTATTCTGAGGGAACCCTAATGGAGATGGTGCTGGTGGTGCCATTTTATTATTAAAAGGATCATTCAGTGATCATGGGGAAACTAAGGACAGTTTGCCAGGGATAAGACAAAAGTAAATGGGGAACGGCTCTGACTGGTAACTGTAAGAATGAGCCTGAAGGTTTAAAAATTACTTCAAGCTTAGAAAGGAAAACCAACTGGATTGGGTGAACGCATATTTGCTGAGAGAGGAAATTGTGGATATTTAGTGCTCTATCCCAGTGTCTGGGAATGACCAGGGAAATGATGATGTGGAGATGCCGGTGATGGACTGGGGTTGACAATTGTAAACAATTTTACAACACCAAGTTATAGTCCAGCAATTTTATTTTAAATTCACAAGCTTTCGGAGGCTTCCTCCTTCGTCAGGTGAACGATGTTTCACCTGACGAAGGAGGAAGCCTCCGAAAGCTTGTGAATTTAAAATAAAATTGCTGGACTATAACTTGGTGTTGTAAAATTGTTTACAACAGGGAAATGATAACACAGGACTGAATGGATTGGGGCATGGAAACCCATTCTTAGAATAATTAAAATCAAACAAAGGTCAATGCCCTGTGGGTGGCGGAGAGGGCCCAGGGGCTATGTGGCCGGGTCCTGCTCCGACTTCTTGTGTTCTTTAGATTTGTGGTTGGGATCAGATCAGCCATGATCTTATTGAATGGCGGAGCAGGCTCGAGGGGCCGATTGGCCTACTCCTGCTCCTATTTCTTATGTTCTTATTGTTCTTATGTTGAAACAGGGAGAAAGGAATGTGTGGAGAGCTTTATCCCAGCAATAAACTGTCTGGACAAACACTGTGCCTGTTGTACTCTGTGTGACCCAATGATTTGCAACTGTACTGTGAGGTGAGAGGTCACAGTTAGAGCCTGAATGAAGCTTTAGTAAAGCCGTATCTCAGACTGAGGTTATCGAGAAGCAACCAGGAACGATCAGGCAGAAACTCGTAGCGGATCAAACGTGACCAATATGGAAACGTGGCAGTCCGGGAAACACTTGGGTCAAACTTTAATCTCGAGCAGAACTAGAGAGAGGGAGAAAGTGAAAGAGAGAGAGACTTAAAAATAGGGACAGAGAGAGGGAGAGGGAGAGAAAGAAAGAGAGAGAGCAAGTGAGAGAGAGAGACTTAAAAATAGGGACAGAGACAGAGAGAGGGAGAGAAAGAAAGAGACAGAGAGATAGAGAGAAAGAGAGAGCAAGTGAGAGAGAGAGAGATAAAAATAGAGGCAGAGGCAGAGAGAGGGAGAGAAAGAAATAGACAGAGAGATAGAGAGAAAGAGAGAGAGCAAGTGAGAGAGAGAGAGAGAGAGACTTAAAAATAGGGACAGAGACAGAGAGAGGGAGAGAAAGAAAGAGACAGATAGAGAGAAAGAGAGAGAGCAAGTGAGAGAGAGAGAGAGACTTAAAAATAGGGACAGAGACAGAGAGAGGGAGAGAAAGAAAGAGACAGAGAGATAGAGAGAAAGAGAGAGCAAGTGAGAGAGAGAGATAAAAATAGAGGCAGAGGCAGAGAGAGGGAGAGAAAGAAAGAGAGATAAATAGAGACGGAGGGGGAGATTTGGAGGCATCTCGCCTGTGAATGACTCACTGCCCCATTCCCACCATCAGTGTAGCTGCTGTGATCCTCTACCAGCTCATCGCAGGGTGACAGGTATTTCTGCCTGTTTCCCGCAGACGGCCCTATGAATTTGCAAATCAGAAAACTCCGATTGCCATGTTAGGACAGTAGTGGGCGGAGCTAGCGCCGCGTGGCTCCGCCCAGTATTAGCTGGTAGTCCAGCCGATGGGGGGCCCACGGCTAAGTATAACGTGGGCCCAGGAGGAGCAGGGGTACCAGGCTGGGTCCTCAGGGGGACTTCCCTCCCACCTGCCCCGCTTACCATTGCTTCCTGGGGCCCAAAGCCATCTTCCAATGCGGTGGTCCCAGGAACTGTTTCAGAGAGAGGGAGAGAGGGCCTCGCAGAGGGAGAGAGGGCATCAACTCAGCCCCTCAAACACTTACCCGCTGAAGTCATTTACAGCGAGCCCCGAGCGAGGGGTAATGTAGGGCTGAAGAGGCGGGTGGAATTTCTGCCCCACCAGAACTCTGCCCGAAGAGGAGAATTCGCCCCTCCTCCTCAAGCCCCTCTCCCCCCCTCCCCTCACCGCTGTCCCTCCCCCTCCCACCTCCCCTCACCCTCCCCTAACCCCCTCCCCCACATGTGAAGGGGGTGAATGTTTAGGGTGGTGGATGGGGTGCCAATCAAGCGGGCTGCTTTGTCCTGGATGGTGTCGAGCTTCTTGAGTGTTGTTGGAGCTGCACTCATCCAGGCAAGTGGAGAGTATTCCATCACACTCCTGACTTGTGCCTTTTAGATGGTGGAAAGGCTTTGGGGAGTCAAGAGGTGAGTCACTCGCTGCAGAATACCCAGCCTCTGACCTGCTCTTGTAGCCACAGTATTGAAATGGCTGGTCCAGTTAAGTTTCTGGTCAGTGGTGACCCCCAGGATGTTGATGGTGGGGTTTCGGCGATGGTAATGCTGTTGAATGTCAAGGGGAGGTGGTTAGACTCTCTCTTGTTGGAGATGGTCATTGCCTGGCACTTGTCTGGTGCGAATATTACTTGCCACTTATCAGCCCAAGCCTGGATGTTGTCCAGGTCTTGCTGCATGTGGGCACGGACTGCTTCATTATCTGAGGGGTTGCGAATGGAACTGAACACTGTGCAATCATCAGCGAACATTCCCATTTCTGACCTTATGATGGAGGGAAGGTCATTGATGAAGCAGCTGAAGATGGTTGGGCCTAGGACACTGCCCTGAGGAGCTCCTGCAGCAATGTCCTGGGGCTGAGATGATTGGCCTCCAACAACCACTACCATCTTCCTTTGTGCCAGGTATGACTCCAGCCACTGGAGAGTTTTCCCCCTGATTCCCATTGACTTCAATTTTACTAGGGCTCCTTGGTGCCACTCTTGGTCACTCCCACCTCACCTCTTTTGTCCATGTTTGGACCAAGGCTGTAATGAGGTTCGCTCACCACCTGCCACAGGTCCAGCCTGGCAGCTATGTCCTTCAGGACTCGGCCAGCTCGGTCAGTAGTGGTGCTACTGGAGCCACTCTTGGTGATGGACATTGAAGTCCCCCACCCAGAGTACATTTTGTGCCCTTGCTACCCTCAGTGCTTCCTCCAAGTGGTGTTCAACATGGAGGAGGACTGATTCATCAGCTGAGGGAGGACGGTAGGTGGTAATCAGCAGGAGGATTCCTTGCCCATGTTTGACCTGATGCCATGAGATTTCATGGGGTCCGGAGTCAATGTTGAGGACTCCCAGGGCCACTCCCTCCTGATTGTACCGCTACCTCTGGTGGGTCTGTCCTGCTGGTGGGACAGGACACACCCAGGGATGGTGATGGAAGAGTCTGGGGCGTTGGCTGAAAGGTATGATTCTGACAGTATGGCTATGTCAGGCTGTTGTTTGACTAGTCTGTGGGACAGCTCTCCCAATTTTGGCACAAATCCCCAGATCTTCGAGAGGAGGACTTTGCAGGGTTGACTGGGCTTGGTTTGCCTTTGTAGTGTCCGGTGCCTAGTGGTCCGTCCGGTTTTATTCTTATTATGACTTTCTTTGGCGAGATTTTACAACTGAGTGGCTTGCTAGGCCATTTCAGAGGGCGATTAAGAATCAACCACATTGCTGTGGGTCTGGAGTCACAGATAGGCCAAACCGGGTAAGGACGGCAGGTTTCCTTCCCTAAAGAGCATTAGTGAACCAGATGGGTTTTTAAGACAATCCGGTAGTTTCATGGCCACCATTACTGATACTGGTTTTTTTAAATACTAGATTTTATTTAATTAGTTGAATTTAAATTCCCCAGCTGCCATGGCGGGATTTGAACTCATGACTCCGAATTATTAGTCCTCTGGATTAGTAGTCCACTATGCGACCGTACTCAGAATACTCCCCTCATTATACTCCCCTCACGTTATACACCCCCCGTTATACTCCCCCATTATACTCCCCCCTCATTATACTCCCCCTCATTATACTCCCTCCCATTATACTCCCTCCCATTATACTCCCCCCCATTATACTCCCCCCTCATTATACTCCCCCCATTATACTCCCTCCCATTATACTCCCCTCCCATTATACTCCCTCCCATTATACTCCCCCCTCATTATACTCCCCCTCATTATACTCCCTCCCATTATACTCCCTCCCATTATACTCCCCCCCATTATACTCCCCCCTCATTATACTCCCCCCATTATACTCCCTCCCATTATACTCCCCCCCATTATACTCCCTCCCATTATACTCCCTCCCATTATACTCCCCCCCATTATACTCCCCCCTCATTATACTCCCCCCATTATACTCCCTCCCATTATACTCCCCCCCATTATACTCCCCCCTCATTATACTCCCCCTCATTATACTCCCCCCATTATACTCCCTCCCATTATACTCCCCCCTCATTATACTCCCCCTCATTATACTCCCCCCATTATACTCCCTCCCATTATACTCCCCCCCATTATACTCCCTCCCATTATACTCCCCCCCATTATACTCCCTCCCATTATACTCCCTCCCATTATACTCCCTCCCATTATACTCCCCCCCATTATACTCCCCCCTCATTATACTCCCCCCATTATACTCCCTCCCATTATACTCCCTCCCATTATACTCCCTCGCATTATACTCCCCCCCCATTATACTCCCTCCCATTATACTCCCTCCCATTATACTCCCCCCCAATTATACTCCCTCCCATTATACTCCCCCCCATTATACTCCCCCCTCATTATACTCCCCCCCATTATACTCCCTCCCATTATACTCCCTCCCATTATACTCCCCCCCATTATACTCCCCCCTCATTATACTCCCCCCATTATACTCCCTCCCATTATACTCCCCCATTATACTCCCCCCTCATTATACTCCCCCTCATTATACTCCCCCCATTATACTCCCTCCCATTATACTCCCCCCCATTATACTCCCTCCCATTATACTCCCCCCCATTATACTCCCTCCCATTATACTCCCTCCCATTATACTCCCCTCCCATTATACTCCCTCCCATTATACTCCCCCCCCATTATACTCCCCCCCATTATACTCCCTCCCATTATACTCCCTCCCATTATACTCCCCCCCATTATACTCCCCCCTCATTATACTCCCCCCATTATACTCCCTCCCATTATACTCCCCCATTATACTCCCCCCTCATTATACTCCCCCTCATTATACTCCCCCCATTATACTCCCTCCCATTATACTCCCCCCCATTATACTCCCTCCCATTATACTCCCCCCATTATACTCCCTCCCATTATACTCCCCTCCCATTATACTCCCTCCCATTATACTCCCCCCCCATTATACTCCCTCCCATTATACTCCCTCCCATTATACTCCCCCCCCATTATACTCCCTCCCATTATACTCCCTCCCATTATACTCCCCTCCCATTATACTCCCATTATACTCCCCCCCATTATACTCCCATTATACTCCCCCCCCATTATACTCCCATTATACTCCCTCCCATTATACTCCCTCCCATTATACTCCCCTCCCATTATACTCCCCCCCCATTATACTCCCATTATACTCCCCCCCCCATTATACTCCCATTATACTCCCTCCCATTATACTCCCCTCCCATTATACTCCCTCCCATTATACTCCCTCCCATTATACTCCCCTCCCATTATACTCCCCTCCCATTATACTCCCCCCCATTATACTCCCTCCCATTATACTCCCCTCCCATTATACTCCCTCCCATTATACTCCCCCCCCATTATACTCCCATTATACTCCCCCCCCATTATACTCCCATTATACTCCCTCCCATTATACTCCCCTCCCATTATACTCCCTCCCATTATACTCCCCTCCCATTATACTCCCTCCCATTATACTCCCCTCCCATTATACTCCCTCCCATTATACTCCCCTCCCATTATACTCCCCCCCCATTATACTCCCATTATACTCCCCCCCCCATTATACTCCCATTATACTCCCTCCCATTATACTCCCCTCCCATTATACTCCCTCCCATTATACTCCCTCCCATTATACTCCCCTCCCATTATATTCCCCTCCCATTATACTCCCCTCCCATTATACTCCCTCCCATTATACTCTCTCCCATTATACTCCCCTCCCATTATACTCCCTCCCATTATACTCCCCTCCCGTTATACTCCCCTCCCATTATACTCCCTCCCATTATACTCCCCTCCCATTATACTCCCCTCCCATTATACTCCCTCCCATTATACTCCCCCCCCATTATACTCCCATTATACTCCCCCCCCCATTATACTCCCATTATACTCCCTCCCATTATACTCCCCTCCCATTATACTCCCTCCCATTATACTCCCTCCCATTATACTCCCCTCCCATTATACTCCCTCCCATTATACTCCCCTCCCATTATACTCCCCCCCATTATACTCCCTCCCATTATACTCCCCCCCCATTATACTCCCCCCCCTTTATACTCCCTGCCAGATATTGAGTTCTATTTGGATCTGAATAACAGGTGACTGATGCGACACTGTCCAGTCAGCTCTGCCGCCCAAGATGGATGTCTACCCCAAGGAATTTAAAGTAATGCTAAGATTTAAGGACTTTTTTAATCTACTGATTTTTCCTGCTTCTGTATAATTTTATGTTTTAATAAATATAAATAAATAACCTGGTTTATATTATAATAACTCTAACCTGGATAGAGTTATAATAACCCTCTTCTGCATTTGATTATAACAACCAGAACCTAATTTTTACATTGAATTTACAGCACAGAAACAGGCCATTCGGCCCAACTGGTCCATGCTGGTGCTTATGCTCCACACGAGTCTCCTCCCTCCCTACTTCATCTAACCCCATCAGCACATCCTTCTATTCCCTTCTCCCTCACATGTTTATCTAACTTTCCCTTAAATGCATCTATGATATTCGCCTCACCTCAGTGTGGTGACAAGATCCACATTCTCACCACTCTCTGAGTAAAGGCGATCAAAAGAATATTTTTAAGGCTGAGTTCGATAGATTCCTGATTAACGAGGGAGTCAAAGGTTATAGTAGGTAAACGGGAAAGTAGGGTTGAGGTCGCAATCAGATCAGCCATGATCTTATCAAATGGCAGAGCAGGCTCGAGGGGCCGAATGGCCTACTCCTGCTCTTAATTCGTATGTTCTTAAAGAAGTTTCTGTGCTATCATAATTTTTTTTTAACCCGTGTTGCAGCTTGTGATGTTCCAATGGATGAAGGACAACTCGGAGACAACCCCTCAATGAAATTTTATTACAATGCAGTGACTGACCATTGTAACATCTTTGCATATCGAGGGGCAGGAGGAAACGCAAACCGATTTTTCACTGATAAGTACTGCATGAAGAACTGTTCAAGGATCGCAGATGAGGTCTATCCAGATGATGGTAAGCCTGGTTCTAAGTGGAGGTTCAGTGTCTCAAACCACACCCAAAGGCGAATCCACACTTCTTATGACCCAGGGGGTGCCTCTACCTACTCGATATCAAAGTAATTTTATAGTGAGCACAGGGATCGAACAGAAAGCCTTTGTTATACAATGATTTTAACTAGGGGGACGTTCAGGGCAGGCGGGGGTTATGGGACAGGAGGGGAATTCCCACTGAGCCTCGTTCAACTATTCCAGGACCATCTCCCACGCTAAACCAGCCAAAAATTATATGGGGTTTCGATAGTGTAGATAAGGAGAAACTGTTTCCAGTGGCAGAAGGGTCGGTAACCAGAGGACACAGATTTAACATAATTGGCAAAAGAACCAGAGGGGAGGTGAGGAGAATTTTTTACGCAGCGAGTTGTTCTGATCTGGAATGCGCTGCCTGAAAGGGCGGTGGAAGCAGATTCAATAATAACTTTCAAAAGGGAATTGGATAAATACTTGAAAAGGAGAAATTTGCAGGGTTATGGGGAAAGAGCAGAGGAGTGGGACTAATTGGATAACTCTTTCAAAGAGCCGGCACAGGCACGATGGGCCGAGTGGCCTCCATCTGTGCTTTACGGTTCTATGATTCTATGAGTGACATCAAGGCCGGCGGACGGGAACAGAAATAGGGTCGAGGCACCGGGGACACAAGGGGACGGTTCCTCGCACGACTGGGGCTTGGGAGAGGGCCTTACAGGAGGGCTGGGTGCTCTGCACTGAGGGTCTCACCTCCTGATCCCTGAAAGGTTCACCACTGAGCTCACAAGGCAGAAGTGTGATGGGATTCTCACCACTTGCCTGGACGGTGGCAGCTACAACAACCCTTAGGGAGCTCAATCTTATTTTAGTGTGATTCATTTTGCAGTGCATTTCATCCATTTAGGAATATGGGAACAGGAGGAGGCCATTCAGCCCCTCGAGCCTGCTCTGCCATTTAATGACTGGTCTGTACCTCAACTCCTTTTACCTGCCTTTGATCTATATCCCTTGATACCCTCACCCAATAAAAATCAATCCATGTCAGCTTTCATTGTCATTTTACACACTCGTTTTATTCCAGTGTGCCTGTGAGCTTATTCCCTCCGTGGCCTCGCCCCTCCCTATCTTTGTAATCTCCTCCAGCCCTACAACCCTCCGAGATCTCTGGCCTCTTGCGCATCCCTGATTTTAATCGCTCCACCATTGGCGGCCGTGCCTTCAGCTGCCTGGGCCCTAAGCTCTGGAATTCCCTCTCTAAACCTCTCCGCCTCTCTCTCTCCTCCTTCAAGATGCTCCTTAAAACCTACCTCTTTGACCAAGCTTTTGGTCACCTGTCCTAACATCTCCTTATATGGCTCAGTGTCAAATTTTGTCTGATTACGCTCCTGTGAAGCGCCTCGGGTCGTTTTACTGCGTTCAAGGCGCTATATAAATGCAAGTCGTTGTTGTTTACTGTGGTTGGTCCAGTCCAATGATCTGATCCATTTCAGTTTTCACTGGTGGATCTATCCTGGCTTTGCCCATGTAACGTCTGGAGAAGGCCAATTGCCTTCAGTGCCTCAGTGCCACTGGAGGTATCGGTGTGGGGGAATCGGCAGTTGCTGGGGCTTATGAAGCCCCATCTAGTGGTAGAGGT
Organism: Heptranchias perlo; assembly: GCF_035084215.1. Classification (NCBI taxonomy): domain Eukaryota; kingdom Metazoa; phylum Chordata; class Chondrichthyes; order Hexanchiformes; family Hexanchidae; genus Heptranchias; species Heptranchias perlo. The sequence goes on from NC_090362.1 coordinate 4,504,982, forward strand.
GTGCAGCTGCAGGCGTGACACGTGTCACAGAACGGTGATGCCCAAGTGCGACATTTCGAGCAAATTTAACAATATATTCTAGGTGTTTGACCTATTTCCCTGTGCTTTCTGAATAGAATCAAAACTTTATGTTGAACAGTATCCACACTGTTGGGGGGTGGGGTCTGAGCTGGAATCTGTAGCAGTATAAAATAGATAAGGGGGAACCAGGGGATGTGGTGTATTTGGATTTTCAGAAGGCTTTTGATAAAGTCCCACACAAGAGGTTAGTGTGTAAAATTAAAGCACATGGGATTGGGGGGAATATACTGGCATGGATTGAGAATTGGTTGACAGACAGGAAACAGAGAGTGGGAATAAATGGGTCTTTTTCCGGGTGGCAGGCAGTGACTAGTGGGGTACCGCAGGGATCAGTGCTTGGGCCCCAGCTATTCACAATATAGATCAATGATTTGGATGAGGGACGGAATGTAACATTTCCAAGTTTGCAGACGACACAAAGCTGGGGTGGAATGTGAGCTGTGAGGAGGATGCAAAGAGGCTCCAATGTGATTTAGACAAGTTGGGTGAGTGGGCAAGAACATGGCAGATGCAGTATAACGTGGACAAATGTGAGGTTTGGGTGTAAAAACAGAAAGGCAGATTATTATCTGAATGGTGATTGATTGGGAAAAGGGGAGGTGCAACGAGACCTGGGTGTCCTTGTACACCAGTCGCTGAAAGCAAGCATTCAGGTGCAGCAAGGCATATGTTATGTTGGCCTTCATTGCAAGAGGATTTGAGTACAGGAGCAGGGATGTCTTACTGCAGTTATACAGGACCTTGGTGAGACCACATCTGGAGTATTGTGTGCAGTTTTGGTCTCCTTATCTGAGGAAGGATGTCCTTGCCATGGAGGGAGTGCAACGAAGGTTTACCAGACTGATTCCTGGGATGGCAGGACTGATGTATGAGAAGAGATTGGGTCAACTAGGCCTATATTCACTAGAGTTTAGAAGAATCAGAGGTGATCTAACAGGACTAGACAGACTAGATGCAGGGAGGATGTTCCCGATGGCTGGGGAGTCCAGAACCAGGGGTCACAGTCTCAGGATATGGGGTATGCCATTTAGAACCGAGATGAGGAGAAATTTCTTCACTCAGAGGGTGGTGAACCTGTGGAATTCTCTACCACAGAAGGCAGTGGAGGCCAAGTCATTAGATGTATTCAAGAAGGAGATAGATATATTTCTTAATGCTAAAGGGATCAAGGGATATGGGGAAAAAGCGGGAACAGGGTACTGAGTTAGACGATCAGCCATGATCATTTTGAATGGCGGAGCAGGCCCGAAGGGCCGAATGGCCTACTCTTGCTCCTATTTTCTATGTTTCTATGTTTCTAGTAGGGGGTGAAATTCACCTGGGGGCAGTAACGCAAACCAGGCGATAGCGAATCGGCAGCCGGTTTTACACCTTATCCGTCCACTTCATTGGAAAACAAAATCGGGCAGGGTGTAAAACGGCGGCTGATTTGTTAGCGTCCGTTCTACCCTAAGGTGAATTTCACTCCCGCAGTTGTTAGGGTTTGGAATGGGTGACAAAAGACAGACCGGTGCCATAGCCTGAAGGTAGAAAGCTGTGCTCAGCATTACCTGGTGCCAATTGTCTATTCCCTCAGTGTGATAGAGATGGACTTTATTGATGAGGACGCCTCCTGTGTTCTTTCTACAGACCGGGCTTGCCTGCTGCCAGTGGACGCAGGTGACTGTAAAGGACGTCTTTTGCTCTTTTACTTCGACAGCTCAAAGAAGAAGTGCAAACCTTTCTTATACGGAGGATGTGGAGGAAATGGAAACAGATTCATCCTACCGAAGATTTGCAACTCCTTCTGTGCCAGTAAAATGGGTGAGGCTCCTTTCAAGTGGGTGCATTCGAGATGACACCAGGGTCAAACTAACAGGGTTAACATTCCACTTGTGCCCGCCCTGCCCCCGCTGGCTGGAGCCTGGCCCCTTCCCCCACCCAGCGCAGGTCAGGGAATCACAGGGACGATTCCCGGCACGGTCTTCCGGGAGCGGATCATTTACAAGTGGGTCAAGCCAGCAGCGGATAAAATCCAGCCAAGTTCAAGGTGTCACATGTTGGATAGAGGCATGAATTACATGGGGAGATAGGTAAAGGTGAGGGAGGGAGGGAGGGAGGGAGGGAGGGACCTGGAGCTGAGAGTCAAATCACGGTGGAGCAACAATAAATAATGGAGGGAGAATGTCCATCCTATTGCTGGGTCTGTTGGGTATATGTCGGAAGATGTCCATGCTGAAACTGTCGGTGTCCGAGACCGCCCGCACGACGAGTGCTGAGTTCAATTTCAACCACCGAGACTAAAAGGGCAACACTCGACCCCTGAACCCAGTGAGGAGTCACGAGGCTGATCCCCAAGTGTCGAAGGATTGAGTTACAAGGAAAGACTGGGGACACTCTTTGGCCTTGAGAGGAGGCAACTGAGAGAGGACCTTGTAGAAATGTACTAGATACTAAAGGGCATGGATAAGGTTATTCTGGGACACTGATTGACGTTACACTAGGCGTAAGTAAACATACAGACATCCGAAAATGAAGGCCAAGACAAGACTAGCTGTCCCATCCATCCTGTCCAGCAGAGGAAAACTCAGGACAGACACCAGGAAGAAACTGTTCGAAGAGTATTCAACACTTGGGATGGGCTGGGGGAACGGGGAGGAGGTGAATCGACCAAGGCCCATTTAGATGAGGACTTGTCGGGAGGGGATCGAGGGCCTGAAGAAGCCCAGGCAGGTTAAGTTTTTACATTTTTCTTTAGGTTTCCTTGTGGGCCGAGCTCCTGCCTCCTGAATTCTAGCTCCCGCCGGCCGGCCAGGTTGGGGGCGGGAGTCCGACCACATTTATGGAAATGAGGCCCGCCAGGCAAAATGGTCCAGGCCGTGACGTTGCCGATGTTTCTGGGAGCACCGTTCCCCCGGAACCCCCCTCCCCCATTAAAATTGGGGCCTCACTGTCTGTGCTCACATATGGAGAACCACCACTGGGCGCAGTGCACGGAGCCAGACGCTCATGGAATGTGCCCCCCAGCAAGGAGACACTGTCTGCCAGGAATGGGCAAGGAGAGGAGGACATTAATCGTACTCAGTATATCACTTGTAACAATAGCTAGGTGTTGACTCCTCAGTGAGGGGCGGTGTTATGGGCGGGGTCTTCCCCATGGTTCATTACTCAATGGGTGTCCACAAGGTATTCGACCACTGGGGTCATGTTATCAGTGAACTCAGCACAGGCCAAGGTTAGAACCTGGGACCCACCCGCTCTGCGATTAGATCTCAGGAGCCCGCGGGAAACGCAAGTCGGGAATTTGGGCAGGAGGTCCGAAACTCCCAGAATGACCCCCTCGCACCCGTTCTGGAATCACCTCCACTTTGGTGTCGGCTTCTCTTGAATAACATGGTTTAAAACTAATCTTTGTTGACTGTCCATCCCCAGCATTGTGCGGAGTGTGTCTCTAATTTGCTGCTTTGGTGTCCTTTTGTCAGGAGGACCACCTGGCGATGCCGATGAAGAATCAGAAGTGGACGAAGGTATGTTGGGAATAACCGCCCCGGCCTCCCTCGGCTTTAGTCATCTCCACATTCACCCACGGTCATTGGCCGTTGTTTAGGGGGACTTTTACTGACTCACATTCCCCCACCCCCCCCCCGAATTGTTCAAGTAGACATACAGATGCTGTTGGTGCAGAGACAAGTGTGAGGACTGGGCTGTTTTCGCCCCAACTCTGGGGCCTGGCTTCAGATCCACACTGGGCAGATGGCCGCCCTCCTCCTCCCCATTTAACAGGAGGTTGAGTGCAATCAGTCCAACCGCACGGAGAAACGTCACCAAGCGCTGCTCACTCCCCTGATGGCTCACTGACCGCGTGGTGTGGTACTGAGCAACACCAAACAGGAAAGGCCCAGGTCTGATCTGGGCTGGTAGGCCGGGTGTGAATTTTGGCCCCAGACTGGAATAATTGGCTCCTGATCACTGCTCCAGTGACCTCAATGGAATTACACCCATGCAGGTAACAGGTGAAGGCAGGGTCGAGCTTGGCACTCCTCCCACGCCCAAATAGCCCACTGAAAGGACCTGTCCACGGGGAGAACTGGCATACGGTTGAGGTACAGGAGGGGTCCTGGCCGCTGCGGAACTGTAGCCGGCAATGGGTCACATCTTCAGGAGCTGGGGAGAGCTGAGAAAATGTAAAAAAAAATGGTCTCCATACTTGACACAATTTGCAATCAATCTCCATGAAGAAGACTTTAAATAATCAAAGGTATTAAGGAATATGGGCCAAAGGCAGGTACATTGAGTTAGATCACAGATCAGCCATGATCTTATCAAATGGCGGAGCAGGCACGAGGGGCTGAATGGCCTACTCCTGTTCCTATGTTCCTAAGACTAAAGGGATCCAGAAAATGGGAAACGTCTGGGGGGAGGGAGGGGGGCTTCTGATTAATTATGATTTTTGTCTCAATAAAGGGAACTCGGATTAATGAAGAGCGACTGAGTTTATCGGTGGGCAGGGGGGCTACAGTTGATTTTTGCTTTGATCCGATTTCTCTCCCCTCCCCCCACCCTGACGGCTTGGGGCATCATAACCGAGCCAATCCTTCCAGCCGCCAGCCGACCAGTCGCTGTCTAGACCGGCGCCTGGGAGAACAATCGGCAGCCGTGCGACCAGACCCCAGCAAGTGGTCAACGGTTAGTTTCAGGAATTGGTGCCCCACCCTCCCCAACTGCAGAGCTTCACTGGGTGCAGCAGTCTAGCGGCGATGGTCTTGGACCAACGAGTTCAGAGGTCGCGAGTTCAAATCCCACCAGGGCAAGTTGCGACCCTGAATTCAATAAATGTAATGATATGTGGGCTGAGACCAGGAATAATGACCGTGAAAGCAGCCAGATTGTCACCTGGTCCACCAATGTCCTTCAGGGATGAGAACCTGTCCCCGGCCTACGTGTGGCTCCAGTCCCACGCTGTATGGTTGACTCCTGATGCCCTCTGAACTGGTCTGGACAATCACCCAGTTACAGACAGATCAAGTAAACGGGCCACCACCAGCTTCTGGGGGGCAACGAGGGAGGTGCAATAATTGGGGCCTTGCCAATGCCTCCCACATCCTGAGACGAAATTAAATAAAACACGGAAGGAGCATATATTGGATGGTCCGTCCATTAAACCCCCTCCCCAATCAGTACATGGGTTGTACCCCCTGGAGAACCCTCCCCCTCTGGGTCCTGGACTTCGAAAAAAAAAAGTAATGCACAAAAGTCATTTAAGACCAAAAAAGAAAAATAATAATCCAGGCTCACTGATTTACAATTTCCACAACAACTGAACCCCAGACAAACACAAGGCTCAGTTCCCTGCTCCCCTGAAGAAGCCTTGAGCTGCGACAGTGCCCGGAAACAGAAGCTACAGCTGGATGGCCCATGGGAGGCTGCTGCACTGGCTCCCTGACTCCTGCGTTCCTCATGGGTCGGGCTCCGAGCTGGGAAATCGCAAATTAAATTGACCCTTAAATTTCGATCATTCGGTTGCTGTGAATCAGACGATATCTTGCACCCGCCACGGGATAAAACAGCAAAGTCCAGACATACCATGGTCCTGTCTGAGCGAGGTGGGGAGGCTGGTCCCAGGTCCTGGAGACGGAGTGGGTTAAACACTCGGGCCGTGGCGTTGGGTCAAGGGTGCCTGGCCCATGGAGGACATGCAATTCGGAGGGACACCATGCCACTCCGAGAAGGGGGAGAGCGGGGGGAAGTCTGAGGGCTTGGTCGGGCTGAAAGAAATGGAGCAACATTTTTTCCACTGCTGTTGCCATTTACAGCTCCTCTAGGCCCGTCTTTTGTCTCTTTACTTATCCCAATACCACCGTCCTCACCTTGCACCATCATCCCTTTTTGTCATTTAATCACTCCTGCCCTCCACCCTATGGCAGACCTTCCTTTCTGTTCTTTCCTGCCCTCCCCTTCCCATCACCATCCCCTTCCCTGGCTCTGTACTTGCTTAAAAATTGTTAAACCTTTAACTTCTTCCAGTTCTGACGAAAGGCCATTGACCTGAAACGTTAACTCTGTTTCTCTCTCCACAGATGCTGCCCGACTTGCTGAGTATTTCCAGCATTTTCTGGTTTTATTTTTTCAGGGTTTTCCTCCTTTTACCGAAGTCAGTCGATCCGTCTGGGATCGAAACCCTTTTGCCCTTTGCCTTCCCCGCTTCAGGCCCCAGTGGGACCTACCCCTGCCCGCAGGAGATCACACCTCGGTCCCGTTGGGCCTGCAGAAACTTGCCCCAGAGAGGTGGAGGAACACAACTGGAGATCAGTCCAGCGAGCCCCTCTCCTGCCCGCCCCCCGTCACCCCCGAGGACAATTTAGCCAAGTTAAGATGGTAAAAACCCAAGGGATCTGGACTCCACCCCAAAACATGTCCTGATCGCACCCGACAAGAGAACGGGAAGGTGGTGGTTATGTCACTGGATTGCTAATCCAGAGAACGTGAATTCATAATCCCACCACAGCAGTTTGAGAATTCGAATTCAGTTTTCAAAATCTGGAAATAAAAAGCTGGTATCAGTGACCCTGAAGCTGTCAGATTGTCGTCAAAACCCAACGGGTTCACTAAAGTCCTTTAGGGAAGGAAACCTGCCGTCCTTACCCAGTCTGGCCTACAGGTGACTCCAGTCCCCCACACCAGACGTGGCTGACTCTTAAATGGCCGAGCTAGTTGTATCAGTGGTTCAAGAAGAAGGCCCACCACCACCTTCTCGGGGATGGGCAATGAATGCCAGCCTTGCCAGCGGCGCCCACATCCCGAGGATTTGTATGCACTGTGAGCAACACCGGGGGAGATCCGCTGGTAGCTAGTTAAATAACAAAGGGCTTCCTGTTGCTGTCTTGCAGGCCTGGCGGTGGGACTGGGCATGGGATGTGCTGTGCTGCTGATTCTCGCTGTCGCTCTCGCCCTGTTTTTTACACAGAAGAAGAAACGGTTTGGATTTTTTTCTCCCCCTCCCTCTTGTGCAGGATGAATAAATTCTATCTTAAAGTCAATAGATTCTACTTTGATTGCACAAACTTTACAGGAAAGAGGGGCAGGTTTCTGAAATCTGGTGAGATGACGCTATCATCTAGGGGGGCACCAAATGCCCTCCTAGACACTCAGTGGGAATGCCCGGACTCACAATGTACCAAGGAGGGACACAGGGCAAATTATTGCCTCCCTGTTTACAGCACCTATCACTTTAGGTAGCTGTGTTTAAAATAATTAATGAAGGATCTGGGCTCTGATAATCGCCACACTCTTGGTTGCTAAGGACCTACTAAGGCCCCAAATAAGAGGCCGAACGCCTTTTGAGGCCCCCTTCTGTAAGATTGATTCCACTCAGGAAAACCAGCCCTGGCGATCGCCTACAACAAAGAGGGTGAGTAACTTACCTGAATGTGGAGTCAGGAGGAGCAGGAGCCCGAGAGCTCCTCCCGCCCTCACACTAAAGGAACCGATCGCCACTCGTGACCCGAACTCCCCTCTGCTCCCCACACTGACCCCCGCCCAATCCCCGACCCAAGCTCCGACCCCCAATCCCTGACCCAGGCTCCGACCCCCAATCCCCGACCCAGGCTCCGACCCCCAATCCCCGACCCAGGCTCCGACCCCCAATCCCTGACCCAGGCTCCGACCCCCAATCCCCGACCCAGGTTCGGACCCCCAATCCCCGACCCAGGCTCCGACCCCCAATCCCTGACCCAGGCTCCGACCCCCAATCCCTGACCCAGGCTCTGACCCCCAATCCCTGACCCAGGCTCCGACCCCCAATCCCTGACCCAGGCTCTGACCCCCAATCTCTGACCCAAGCTCTGACCCCCAATCCCCGGCCCAGGCTCCGACCCCCAATCCCCGACCCAGGCTCCGACCCCCAATCCCCGACCCAGGCTCCGACCCCCAATCCCCGACCCAGGCTCCGACCCCCAATCCCCGGCCCAGGCTCCGACCCCCAATCCCTGACCCAGGCTCCGACCCCCAATCCCCGACCCAGGCTCCGACCCCCAATCCCCGACCCAGGCTCCGACCCCCAATCCCTGACCCAGGCTCCGACCCCCAATCCCCGACCCAGGTTCGGACCCCCAATCCCCGACCCAGGCTCCGACCCCCAATCCCTGACCCAGGCTCCGACCCCCAATCCCTGACCCAGGCTCTGACCCCCAATCCCTGACCCAGGCTCCGACCCCCAATCCCTGACCCAGGCTCTGACCCCCAATCTCTGACCCAAGCTCTGACCCCCAATCCCCGGCCCAGGCTCCGACCCCCAATCCCCGACCCAGGCTCCGACCCCCAATCCCCGACCCAGGCTCCGACCCCCAATCCCCGGCCCAGGCTCCGACCCCCAATCCCTGACCCAGGCTCCGACCCCCAATCCCCGGCCCAGGCTCCGACCCCCAATCCCTGACCCCAATTCCCCCACCTCCCCCACCCTCCACCCACCCTGCCCCCCCACATCCCTAAAATGGTTGCGTCACAATTTCTAGGCCATGAAAGCTAATGCTTTTCAAAGTATTTATGATCGATTGTCCTATTGTGGGACCTCTTTAGCCCTAAGAGGCCATTTTGCTGTCTCAGATTTCGAATGTTAATAAAAAATATTAACGATTATGTTTTAAGGATTCACGCTCGCGATGCAGAGCTTTGTGCGTGGGGAGCTGGCGGTGCGTATCGTGCGCCAAGCTCTGGGGTCCCCATGTCGTTTCCTGTCTCAGGCCCACTTAACCTGTGCGCTCCACCTGCTCTCCCCGGGGGAGCATGAGTTTGTAGAACGAGCCTTTGCATTTTAATCTCCTGGATTTGTTTTCACCGAGATTAATTTGTCTCATCTTGTTTCTTTATCACTTAAGGGCCAAGAGGCAAGCAGCAAAGCATCACCAAGAACCATTGAATAAAGGGATTGAAATGAGCTGAAATGGAAGGAATAAATCAATAAACTATCTCCGAGCAAACTAATAAAGATTGTTAGTTGGAACTCTTTGATATAACTGAGTTGCTGGCCGTTGTATTTTTAAACGTTCCACCCTATCCATATACTTCTTGTATATAATTGTTACTTCTGGAAAGTATCTCTTTCACTTCATAAATGTGCAGCTGTGGATTGCACTTTGTATTCAATCTGACCACATGTTTGTTTTCTTTGTGTTGGTGGAGAATAATCCTGTGTCGCTCGCTGGCACAAGGAGCAGATGTAAACAGCTGCCAGCAGTCACCTCAGCGCACTGTTCTGTTAGCTGTGGCTCAGGGGGTAGCATGCTCACCTCTAGAATCAGATAGATCACGGGTTCAAATCCCACCCTATGCTACTTAGAAAACACACTCTAGACTGATAGCTGTTAGAGATCTTTCAGTTAAATCTGAGGCCTCTGGTGGACATTAGAATCATAGAAGTTTACAACATGGAAACAGGCCCTTTGGCCCAACATGTCCATGTTGCCCAGTTTATACCACTAAGCTAGTCCCAATTGCCTGCACTTGGCCCATATCCTTCTATACCCATGTAACTGTCCAAATGCTTTTTAAAAGACAAAATTGTACCCGCCTCTACTACTGCCTCTGGCAGCTCGTTCCAGACACTCACCACCCTTTGAGTGAAAAAATTGCCCCTCTGGACCCTTTTGTATCTCTCCCCTCTCACCTTAAATCTGTGCCCCCTCGTTATAGACTCCCCTACCTTTGGGAAAAGATTTTGACTATCTACCTTATCTATGCTCCTCATTATTTTATAGACTTCTATAAGATCACCCCTTAACCTCCTACTCTCCAGGGAAAAAAGTCTCAGTCTATCCAACCTCTCCCTATAAGTCAAACCATCAAGTCCCGGTAGCATCCTAGTAAATCTTTTCTGCACTCTTTCTAGTTTAATAATATCCTTCCTTAATAAGTCCAATGGCATTATTTTGCAGGAGAGTTCTCCCTGGTGTCCTGTCAACAAACACCAGTAAAAAAAAATTTTTATTTGGTCATTTATCTCAATCTTATTTGTGGGATCTTGCTGTGCAAAAAATGGCTGCCACGTTTCCTACATTACAACAGTGACTACACTTCAAAAAGTACTTAATTGGCTGTAAAACACTTTGGGTGGTAAAAGGCACCATCTAAACTTGAGTCCTTCTCGTCTTTCTATAATCCGACAGCCCCCCCTCCCCCGGTGCTGTAGAGCGGATTTGTTACTAATTGTTTTACTCTCTGGGCTGTGCTGTGAGGCTGTGGTTTAGCACAGAGTCTGGGCCCCCGGGAGAGCCCCTGTCAGTAGTCACTTTGAGCAGATTCACTAGTTTCTTCACGATTAGCTTCGTCGTCTGCCTGTGTGTGAGGGAGTGAATGAGTGAGTGAAGAAGGAGATAAGGAATGAAGAGCAAAGGATACAGGCTCGGAGACTGGAGGAGGCCTCTGATTGCTCCCTCCCCCAATCCCTCAATGGCTTCCATGCCGAGAATTCCCTTATAAGGAGTCAGGAGTCACAGCAGTAGTGACTCCCTCCTCCTGCTCATGTGACAGTGTCTCGTGTTTTCCTCCAGGCAAATATAAAAGGGCCGCATGTTGGAAAGTGAACGTGAGAGAAGATGCGTTCAGGCCATATACCCGGCCAGCAAACACCTCCTGGGAGTGTGTGACTGTGCTGTATTCAGATTCCTTGTGCTGGCAGTTTACTTGGTGCCGTATGTAATGAGCCATAGGATCAACACATTGATGTGGTGACTTTACACAGTGCCCAGGAACAATACGACCATTTCTGTGCATTTAGATAGATGAACAGTGGGCAAAGTGCAGTGGACTCTCCTCCTGTGACAGTGCACCAAATTTAGAGCGAAGTGCAGTTAAGATGCATCGTAAGATGACCCTGTACAATGGCAGCGCACTTAGTTTCTCAATCCTCCTCACCTGCATTCACTCACTCCACCATCCCTGTCCATGCTGCTCCTTATTGCAGGGTGGCCCTTCCCTCCAGACAGAGGCACTCTACTCTGCAGGACCCTCAAGCCTGTGTCACCAATTGGGGCAGTTCTCACCCCTTGTCTGCCTCTAGCCATTTTCCCTCCTCAGTTGCACACCAGCTTTAAAGGGGATCAGCAACCCTTTAATAGCTGTCATTAGCGTCCGATAACCTGCCCCTTGACCCTGTGGCGCTGCCAGTGTGGGAGTCACAAATATATAATAAGCTGACCTCACGTTACTGCACAAGATCAGTGGGATGAGCGGCGAGGGTTAATCACTGCCCAAATATCACTCAACAACATCTGCCTCAGGCTTTATTTATTTATCCATAGTTTTAATTCATTGTTAAAAATTTACACCATTGTAGGGGTAATTTTCACACTTTGCACTCCTGGCGGGGACCTTCAGTCATGGACATCGCACACTCGCTGACAGTAGGAACAGGAGGAGGCCATTCAGCCCCTCGAGCCTGTTCCGCCATTTAATTAGATCATGGCTGATCTGTATCTTAACTCCATTTACCCGTCTTGGTTCTGTAACCGTTAATACCCTTACCTAATTTTCAAATGACCTCCAGACTCAAAAGCTTTTTAGGGGGAGAGAGTTCCAGATTTCCACTATCCTTTGTGTGAAGAAGTGCCTCCTGACATCACCCCTCAACGGCCTAGCTCTAATTTTAAGGTTATGCCCCCTTGTTCTGGACTCCCCCACCAGAGGAAATAATTTCTCTCTATCCTTTAATCATCATAAACGCCTCAATCAGATCACTTCTCAATCTTCTATACTCGAGGGACTACAAACCTAGTCTATGAAGCTTCCGGGACAGCCTGAAATTAATCTGAACATCAGCGAGACGTCAAGAGTTTACGAAGTGCCGAAGAACGGACAACAGGCCAGGCCGGGATCAAGCCACGATGCCCCGTGTGGTCGAATAGCCTCTTGCTGTCGCGGTTCACTTATCAATAATGGCCTCTTGGGGAGGTGTCACCCATAGAATTAAACAACCCCCACCTCCCCCATAAAGTCAACACCTTCAGCAAAGAGGGGGAACTGGTGAAGTAAAAACAAAAGGAAATTCCTTCACTTACGCAAAGTTTCAAGACAATAATTTAAAACTTTTTAATTCTGCCTTTTATTTCCTTTTACTTTCATCATTTCACGTCCTCCTTTTCACTGGGAGTCTCGGTAGAGAGAGTCACCCAGAGGCTGAACGGTGAACAGCTGAATCTCCAGCTGCCTCTGCTCACCTAATCAAATCATCCGCGACATCTGTTTTTTTTTAAATTTGTGCTTTTATCTTTTTGTTTTGTTTAAATGTTGACCAGTTTCCCAGCGGGGAATCTGTGGGCTTCAGGCAACGCCAAGACATAGCAGCTCATGAGGTCGCAAGGTCATTACTGCGGGTAGGAAGGGAAAATGGGGAACACACATATACTTTGTGAGTGGTGTTGGAACAACTGGAGGGAAAGACTATTTCCAATAATCTCTGAGTGTATTTCCAGCAAGGGAGGTTCACTGGGCTGAGGTCAACACTGTATTTCCATTTGCCTTTTCTCCAGGGCTCTGTTGCGTGCAGTCTATCCCTCTGTTGTCACGGATATAGCTGGCCATTCGAGGGTTTAAATGGAACTCTAAAGGGAGGGAGTATTGGAGACTCACTGGGGAGTCACTCTGTGTACCTCCTGTCATCTGTGGGAAACCGTAACCAGGAGGGGCCTGAGCAAATCCAAACCGAAATGGTGGGTGGCACCAAGACCACCCAGGGAACGAACGTGCGTTTACTTAGTACCTTTCATGTCGTCAGGACATCCCAAAGCCAATGAATTATGGAGGAGAGGCATTGGAGGAGGACGGTGTCGTCGACCGTGCCAAAGGCTGTAGAGAGGTCGAGGAAAATGAGAAGGGTCAAGGTCATGAAGGGCGTCTTTTGTGACTTTGAGTAGTGTGGCAGGGGCGGAAACTGAACGGAGAGATTCAAGCAAGAAGTTGCAGGAAAAATGGACCTGGATTTGGGAGGCGACCACACATTCAAGGACGTTGGGGAGGAAAGAGAGATTGGCGATTGAGTGGTAGTTTGAAAGGACAGAGGGTGGACTTTTTCAGGAAGGGGGTGATGATGTTGATTTTGAAAGGGAGGGGGGACAGCACCTGAGGAGATGGAACCAATGATAATGTCATCGAGCATGGAGGTCAAGAAGGGAAGTTGGGTGGTCAACAGTTTAGTGGAAATGGGGGTTCAAGGAAATAGGAGGCGGACGAGCTGAGATCAAACACGGCAGGAGGGGGGATGGGAGTGAAATGAGAGAGAAATAGAGATTAGAGAGAGAGAGACAGGTTCAGGCTAGGGTAGGTCGGAGCTCGGAGATTTGGCGTGGTGGGTAAGAGGAAGGAGGGGAAGCAACAGAGGCAGCTGAACGGATGGTCTCAGTCTTAATGATAAAGAAGTCCATGAGCTCCTCACACTTGTTGGAGGTGAGGGTGGAGGGGGCAGGGGAGAGGGCTTTAAGGAGACGGTTGGTTGTGGAGAAAAGGTCGAGTTTATCCCTGCTCTCCAGGATGATCCTGGAGAAGTGAATGGCTTTGGAAGTGGAGAGTGAGGCCGGTTGGATTTGATGTGGTCCAGCCAGAGCTGGTGAAGGGTGGTTAAACCAGTTGTGTGCTCAAGTCTGCACACCATGGACTTGAGGGAAGAAAGTTGGGGGCCATACCAAGGAACGACCAGGTTGTAAGAGAATGAAGGTTTTAGTGAGGACAAGGGCATCAAGGGAGGTGAGGGAGTGGTTGAGCAAATCGCCAGCAGCAGAAGTATCATGGTGAATGGTTTGACCATTGGGAGTTCGAAAGTGACTTGGGGAATGTTTTTTCTAGAGATGGAGGCAGAAGGAAGTGGGTTTGGAAGGAGGTAGGGGGTGTGAGTGTTCAGGCATATAAGGAAGTGGTTGGAGACGGTCTGGTCTGTGATCAAGACCATGGGAGTAGAGATGGTATGGTCGAGCGAGTGACCATGAATATGGGAGGAGAGGTTTAGGAAGGACAGGAGAGCAATAAATTCAGAGGAGAGTGGATAAGCGGTGCTGAGATGGAGATTAAAATCATCGAAGATGAGTTTGCCTTTTCCTGGAACTATGTGGGTACATGGCCCCACCTGCCCAGCCTGCAAAAAGGATTCTGTTTTTATTCTATCTGCTCTTGGGTGGCACTGGCATGGCCACATTTATCGCCCATCTCCAGTTGCCCCGAGAAGGTGGGTGGTGGGTACAGCACCACTGGTTCTCTAGTTCAAAGTGACCATTCTTCATCGATGACCCTATACTGTGAGTGTCAGTCGGCAATTCGACAGTCAGGATCACACGTGAGGGCCAGTTATGCTGGGGACCTATTGCATTGTGAGAAAAGCATGAGATCAGCATGGAGAGTTGACCTCACTCGATTTACAAAGTCCGCTCATTAAATACATTGAATGCACTCCCCGTGCATCAATGCGGTACTTTTACCCCCATTTCTCACAATCAGTGCCAAAGTGGGACATTATTGTCCCATACCCGTTAGGAACCAGATTGACTGCCCAAACCCACTTCACGTAGAACCCTTACAGCCAGCAGATAGAAGGGACTTTCATCCCTTTGGTCCAGGCTGGATCACATTTATAGAGTCGTTGAATGGAACACCTGAGAATGGAGGGCAGATGTCAGAGGAGCAGGGTTACCCCATTTGAGGATGTTGCCCTTAAGGTCCAGGAAGACATCTATCCCGAGAGGCAAATGCCCATCAGGCAGCTGCCACACTTCCTCCTCCCAACACTGGGCAATCAGTTAAACAGAGTGCTGGATTACGTAGTAAAAGACACACTTTCACAAACTAAATGTAGGGCAAAGGCTGGGGATAGAGTACTGGCCCACTTTATTGGGGAGAGCTGTTTGTCCATTCTACTGAACAGGCACCCAAGTGAAGGTCTCATTTTTTTGTATTTGCTCTTTGCAACACTGGTAGGGAGGTAATTATTGCCCCTCTCGAGTTGCCTTGAGGACATTGAGAGTCAAACAGGTAGAGCTGGCTGGTTCCCTTCCCTAACACCAGTCATCCAGTTGTGTTTTTACAACAATTCAGCAGAATTCATGGTCATTTTCTCACAATTTACCAGATTTATTGAAGTCAATTCCACAACTTGTAATGGTGAGATTTGAACTGACGTCCTACTGAGTTACAAGTCCAGCACTCAACCATACCCTGATTACAGCCAGCCTACACCTCAACTGGAGTTCAATAACTATAACTGCAGGCTCAGTCTCAGTCTAATTGCTCTCCTCTTCCACCTGAACCAAAGCAATGTCTGTCTGAAAGTCAAAGTGATCCAGTACATAACAGGCCACCATGATCATTAAGACCATGGTGGGAATCTACTGCAATCTTGTCCAAGCATCCCAGTCTTTGTCTTGACATTCCGCTATCATGATCCTGGTGGCTGCGTATTGTATCGCTCCTCTGCTCCTGTTTGTGGCTGTCTCAAGAAGGCCGTGATCCAGGGCTGAAGAGGATAGTCTTCCTGCTCCTTTAAATATAAAGGCCATCATAGATTTCAGGGTAGCGGGGATTCAGATGCATGAATGCCTACAGTCACAAACCAGCTGCACATTAACTGAGTGGAGCCCTCTTCTGATCAGTATTGAGAGTACAAGTCCTTAAGCCCACATGCGTGCCATCAATAATACAATTGAAAGACCTCAAATCATTGTAATGCAGCCTATCTGCATGATGCAGGGTCACCTGCAGATCCAGGTTGGACTGTAGCTGGGGCACATGCCTCTCACTGTGCACGTGCTCCTTCCACTTACAGCATCTCAAGGCTCGTTTTCTGCTTGCACAACAAGATAGAGCATAATTCAAAGGGTGCGAACCTGAACTAGAGACTCACAACTCACAGGCCCTTTCATTCCTTGGAGGAGGCTGCCCTGGACATGCCGTCCTATCAGAGCAAGGAGGGAGTAGGGCAAAGTGAGACAACAAGGTCAGGCTTACTACCATCCTATCCTTATATCTCCCCCTGCCCCTCCTCCCTCTCACTCACTCCAACAGAGACTTACACACGACCGCACAAACCTCACACAGTTTCTTACAATGTAAGGTTTGTCTTGGAGTTAGAATTCTAACATTCGTCTCTTTGAGGCCATTATGGGCCTAGAAGATCGGGCTGCCTGTGACCCAGACAAGACAACACACACATCTATCTCACTGACATTCGCAAACATCAAAACAACTGCACACATCCCAGAGCATAACGTTAGCGAGCTTGCGGGGGTAGCAACGGGGGAGACACATGGTGCAGCTGAGTGGTGGTAGCAAAGGAGGAGCAGGAACCTGCTGGTCAGATGGGTCCCATCGATGGAGCCCTGCACTGTTGGGGAGGCTGGTCATTCTGGAAAGTGTAGTGCCCTCTCCTGCCACTGTTGGCTTTCTATTGGAAAAGGTATGAAATCATTTTGCCCTGGCACAGAAGGCATCAGGGAGAGGACTGCTGTAAGCATCAGTGGACTGAGTCAGGCTGTCTTGGAATCTCTCACTCGAAGAACCTTGAAAAGAGCCAGTTGCATAAAAGTTCAAGGCTGTGGTCACTTTTGCTGCAACTGGAAGAGCCAGTCCTTGATACAATGATCAGGTCAGACTGCAGGAATTGACATATTTCAGAGACTACCTCCCAGGTGAAGCTTAGGCAGCAAAAGCAGAGCTCCTCTGATAGGTCCAATGACCTCTACACCAGAGGCCTACAGACCCGCATACTTTGGCAGCGGCAGATCCGGGCAAACCGTGAAGATTCAGGTGGACCTGCAAATCCCACTCATCTTCAAGCTCCCTGACAGCAAGAGGAATGTCCATGCCAGCACGTCAAGGGGTTTAAAATGAGTTTTAAGCTCTGTGAGATGCCAAGATGTGAGAACACATCAAAAAGAAATCAAAAAAATCCAAAACCTCAACAGCATAAGAATATACAAACACACCAACAAAGTGCAAAAGAAATCGAAGTCGTAAGAAATTACAGCACAGAAATAGGCCATTCGGCCCAACTGGTCTATGCCAGCGTTTATGCTCCACACAGGCTTCCTCCCACTCTACTTCACCTCACACTATTTGCATATCCTTCTATTCCTTTCTCTCTCATGTGTTTATCTAGCTTCCCCTTAAATGTATCTACACTATTCACCTCAACTACTCCTCGTGGAAGCGAGTTCCACATTCTCACCACTCTCTGTCCAAATAAGTTTCAACATCAAGCTAAACCCAGCACCACACATTTATAAGAAACTACTAACCAAAGACCAATGTACCCATTTTGTAGGGGCCTAAAGTAATGTATGCATTTCCTGGGCAACGCTTTGGAAATTATGGGTAGGAATCAACTAAGTCTATTTTAATTGTTTTTGAGCCCTGAATGAAGCTTTGCCCACCAGTGGCGAGAGCGTCCTTTGATAGTGCAAAATAGCCAGAAATTACCAGACTTTCGCACGTCGTCTAAGGCCTATCAACCTATTTTTCTTAATCGGGTGTGCAATATGGCACTGCCAGAAACACAAGTTGGAAAATCTACCTCAGGAGAATTACGTTATGGGACTAATTAGAAGAGCGTCATCTCATGGAGGGGTTCAGGTGATGTCATGAGCTTCATTCAGTTTAAAATTAGTATTCAGAAAATTAGTCTTTGTAAACGTTTGCCTCCCTTTCTCTATCTTCAATGACTTGCACAGCACTGTGGGAGAACCGTCACCACACGGACTGCAGCGGTTCAAGAAGGCGGCTCACCACCACCTTCTCAAGGGCAATTAGGGATGGGCAATAAATGCCGGCCTCGCCAGCAACGCCCACATCCCGTGAACGAATAAAAAAATCTTCTCTTTCTACATATGGTCAGCCTCTCTCCCTTTGTCAGTCACCCTCTCAAGTAAATATAAGCACTTCCTGTCAAAACCTACCTCAAAGTAGGTTCTAAAGTTTAGACTTTAGGTTGTCTGAAAGTCATTTGGAAAGACAAATTCATAATTACTGTCAGAGTCCAAGGAAAGGCCCACTTCAAGCTGTGTACAATTGCCTGAGAGCATCGTACTGATGCTTAATGGGAGATTATCCACATTACACACAGGCAGATTGTGATAGGCAACAGTCTATAGTCAGTAGGCCTCTCCAGCTGACAGAGTGTTAGAGCTGTGGGAAGAACATCAACTCAAACCCTAGGCTTTTCAAAGAGACTCAGGCCTCCCAGTAAAACATTAATGAAGGTACTCAAACTTTGTAATGTCTTTATTATTTTACTCCATAAATAGTGTTGAAGCCGTTAAGGATGAAATTGAAAAACAATTAGGAGCCTTAGTAGACTTGGCTCACAACATGTTCAACATCCACGCTTGGGCTCATAAGTGGCAAGTATCATTCGTGCCAGATAAGTGCCAGGCAATGACCATCTCCAACAAGAGAGAGTCTAACCACCTCCCCTTGACATTCAACGGCATTACCATCGCCGAATCACCCACCATCAACATCCTGGGGGTCACCATAGACCAGAAAATTAACTGGACCAGCCATATAAATACTGTGGCTACGAGAGCAGGTCAGAGGCTGGGTATTCTGCGGCGAGTGACTCACCTCCTGACTCCCCAAAGCCTTTCCACCATCTACAAGGCACAAGTCAGGAGTGTGATCAAATACTCTCCACTTGCCTGGATGAGTGCAGCTCCAACAACACTCTAGAAGCTCGACACCATCCAAGATAAAGCAGCCCACTTGATTGGCACCCCATCCACCACCCTAAACATTCACTCCCTTCACCACCGGCCCACAGTGGCTGCAGTGTGTACCATCCACAGGATGCACTGCAGCAACTCGCCAAGGCTTCTTCGACAGCACCTCCCAAACCCGCGACCTCTACCACCTAGAAGGACAAGAGCAGCAGCACATGGGAACAACACCACCTGCACGTTTCCCTCCAAGTCACACACCATCCCGACTTGGAAATATATCGCCATTCCTTCATCGTCGCTGGGTCAAAATCCTGGAACTCCCTTCCTAACAGCACTGTGGGAGAACCTTCACCACACGGACTGCAGCGGTTCAAGAAGGCGGCTCACCACCACCTTCTCAAGGGCAATTAGGGATGGGCAATAAATGCTGGCCTCGCCAGCGACGCCCACATCCCATGAACGAATAAAAAAGAATAACCAACAAAGCCGATAAAATGTTGAACTACATAGCCAAAACAGTAGAGTAGAAGTCAGATCAAAATGTACAGGGTTCTGGTCAGACCGCACCTTGAGTAATGTGTCCAGTACTGGGTCACCAACACAAGGGAGACATTCAAACACTGAGGCAGAGCAGATAGAGCCACAAGACTGATCTCCGGTGTCTGGTGTCTGAGTTATGAGGAAAGACTAGAGAAACTTGGGATCTTCAGCCTTGAAAGGAGATGTCTGAAAGGCGGTCTTCCTCAGAAGTGCAAGATTGTAAACAATATGGAAGAGGTAAATCCAGAAAATTACTTTAGATAAAATTGCGAGAGTAGGACTAGGGGCCACAGGTATGGTTTTTCTTCACACAAAGAGCGACCAACACTTGGAATGGATTTTCCACATGGACTAGTGCAGATGGAAATTCCAGAATCACATAGGGACTGACTGGACATTGCAATGGGGGGATTTCAAGGTTATTCTCGATGGATGAACTAAGATGGATCAAACAGCCTCCCTCCTCCAAAATCATCTTGTGATTTTACAAACCTTGTTTTCAAGATTGCTGAGGAAACATAAATAAATGGCGGCCAAAACGACATTCAAAAAATGTCGAACCATTCGCTCAATTCCCCTCCTCCTTTCTCTCACGGGTTTATTTTTGGTGAGTGTTTGTCGTCCTTAGTGCCTCCTCAGGGCGACTTTTTCGACCCAGTTTCCTCATATTTGAATCATATTTATTCTTACTTCCTCGGTGCTGATTTGTTCCTGTTTTATGAATGAAAAATTGAGGCCAATCAAATGCAAGTGTGGCACAGAGTTTGCACATCAGAATCATGACCCCTGAGGTGTGACACAAGAAGTGTGACGGCTGACAGACAGGAAGTGCCCGTAGTAGTAGAGGGTCCACGCGGCGCATTAAAGGGTGCGGGGAGTGAGCAGGAAAGTCAATTAGACGAGGTGGCTCGTTGGGAAAACACACCAGCGGAGTGTTACAGGATCAAACAGCGCGGGACGAGGCCATTCGGCCCATCGTGCCAGTGCCGGCTCTTTGCAAGAGCTATCCAATTAGTCCCATTCCCCTGCTTTATCCCCATATCCCCGCAAAATTTTCCTTTTAAAGGGGAGGTCCACTTCTCCTATGAAACTTATGATTGAATCTGTCTCCACCGCCCTTTCAGGTAGTGTGTCCCAGATCATAAGAACTCGCTGAGTAAAAAAATGTCTCCTCGGCTCCCCCCTGGCTTTTTTGCCAATTATCCTAAATCTGTGGCCTTTGGTTACCGACCCTCCTGCCAGTGGAAACAGTCTCTCCCTGTATACTCTATCAAATCTCCTTCACTTCCTGAAAAACTAGAACAGTGCTTCCTCAGCACTGAACTGGGGAATTCTCAATTATTTAAAAGAAGTGGGTATTTCAAGTAATAGGTTTTCCTAAATTAAGTGTTGCGAACCCCATCTTGAAACCGCCAGTAGGAAACTCAAACTGCAGTTAGCACATAAAGAATTTCCAGCTGCACCAATTTTAAAAATATATTAAAAACTTCAAGCCAATTCCCGATAATGGCCATGAGGATTGGAGGTCAGGATTTGGTCCTCAAAGTCGGGTTGGGATCTCGCCGGGGTTGTAGCGGGTAGAGGTGGTTAGGTCTGGGCTTGGGGTCGTGTTGTGTTGGAGTAGGGGGCAGCAGCATTTGGGAGAGCAGCAATGGCGGGGGGGAAGAGGCTAGGCATCACTGGGCTAGAAGCAGCTCTGAGCTGAGCGGTGCTGTGGAGAATAGCACCACCTTTAAGAACATAAGAAATAGGAGCAGGAGTAGACCATTCGGCCCCTCCAGCCTGCTCCGCCATTCAATAAGGTCATGGCTGATCTTCGACCTCAACTCCACTTTCCCGCCCGATCCCCATATGCCTTGATTCCCTTGGATTCCAAAAATCTATCAATCTCAGCCTTGAATATATTCAACGACTCAGCATCCACAGCTCTCTGGGGTAGAGAATTCCAAAGATTCACAACCCTCTGAGTGAAAAAATTCCTTCTCACATCAGTCCTAAATGGCCGACCCCTTATCCTGAGACTTTGACCCCTAGTTCTAGACTCTCCAGCCAGGGGAAACAGCCTCTCAGCATCTACTCTGTCAAGCCTTCTAAGAATCTTATATGTTTCAATGAAATCACCTCTCATTCTTCTAAACTCCAAAGAGTAGAGGGCCATTCTACTCAATCTCTCCTCATAGGACCACTCTCTCATCCCAGGAATCAATCTAGTGAACCTTTGTTGCACCACCTCCAAGGCAAGTCTATCCCTCCTTAGGTAAGGAGACCAAAATTGTACACAGTACTCCAGGTGAGGTCTCACTAAAGCCCTGTACAATTGCAGCAAAACTTCCTTACTCTTGTACTCCAACCCCCATGCAATAAAGGCCAACATACCATTTGCCTTCCTAATTACTTGCTTTACCTGCATGTTAACTTTCTGTGCATCATGTACAAGGACATCCAAATCCCTCTGAACACCAACATTTAATAGTTCTCACCATTTTAAAAATATTCTGCTTTTCTATTCTTCCTACCAAAGTGAATAACCTCACATTTCCCCACATTATATTCCATCTGCCACCTTCTTGCCCACTCATTTAACCTGTCTATATCCCTTTGCAGCCTCTTTGTGTCCTCCAAACAACTTAATTTCCCACCTAGCTTTGTATCGTCAGCAAACTTGGATACATTACACTTGGTCCCTTCATCTAAATCATTAATATAGATTGTAAATAGCTGAGGCCCAAGCACTGATCCTTGCGGCACCCCACTAGTTATAGCCTGCCAGCCCGAAAATGACCCGTTTATTCCTACTCTCTGCTTTCTGTCCGTTAACCAATCCTCTATCCATGCTAATATATTACCCCCAACCCCATACCTTGTGTAACAACCATTTGTGTGGCACCTTATTGAATGCCTTTTGAAAATCCAAATATATGTTAGTTACATCCTCAAAAAACTCTAATAAATTTGTTAAACACAATTTCCCTTTCATAAAATCATGTTGATTCTGCCTAATCATATTATGATTTTCTTGAGAACTTTTTTAGCCAGTATGTAGCAAGTCCAACAAGAGAGGGGGCAGTTCTGGACTTAGTTTTAGGGAATGAAGCTGGGCAGGTGGAAGGAGTGTCAGCGGGAGAGCATTTTGGTGGTAGTGATCATAATTCAGTTAGATTTAGCATAGTTATGGAAAAGGACTAGGATAGACCAGGAGTAAAAGTTCTCAATTGGGGAAAGGCCAATTTTATTAAGCTGAGATGTGATTTAACAAAAGTGGACTGGAAACAGCTACTTGAAGGTAAATCAGTGTCAGAGCAGTGGGAGGCATTCAAGGGGGAGATATTAAGGGTTCAGAGCAAATATAGGGTTGAGGTCGCAATCAGATCAGCCATGATCTTATCAAATGGCAGAGCAGGCTCGAGGGGCCGAATGGCCTACTCCTGCACTTAATTCGTATGTTTGTATGTTCGTATATGTTCCCACAAAGAAAAAGGTTGGGACTCCCAAATCTAGAGCCCCCTGGATGTCAAGGAGTATATAGGGTAGGATAAGGGAAAAAGGGAAGCTTATATCAGATACCAAGAGCTCAATACTACAGAAAGCCTAGAGGAGTATAGAAAGTGCAGGGGTGAAATTAAAAAGGAAATTAGGAAAGCAAAGAGAGGGCATGAAAAAGTACTGGCAAGTAAAATCAAGGAAAGCCCAAAAATGTTTTCTAAATACATAAAGAGCAAGAGAATAACGAAGAGTAGGGCCTATTAGAGACCCAAAAGGTAACCTGTGTGTAGAGGCGGAAGACATGGTTCTTAATGAATACTTTGCGTCTGTCTTAACAAAAATGGGGGACGATGCAGACATTGTAGTTGAGGAGGAGGAGTGTGAAATATTGGATGGAATAAACATAGTGAGAGAGGACATTTAAGGGGATTAGCATCTTTGAAAGTAGATAAATCACCAGGCCCGGATGAAATGTATCCCAGGCTGCTAAGAGAAGCAAGGGAGGAAATAGCGGAGGCTCTGACCATCATTTTCCAATCGTCCCTGGCTGCGGGTGTGGTGTCGGAGGACTGGAGGACTGCTAACGTTGTTTAAAATGGGAGAATGGGTTAGTGGTAGGCAAATTGTTGGAAAAAATTCCGAGGGACAGTATAAATCATCACTTAGAAAGGCACGGATTAATCAAGGACAGTCAGCATGGATTTGTTAAGGGAAGGTCGTGTCTGACTAACTTGATTGAATTTTTTGAGGAGGTAACAAGGAGGGTCGATGAGGGTAGAGCATTTGATGTAGTCTACATGGATTTTAGCAAGGCTTTTGACAAGGTCCCACATGGCAGACTTGTCAAAAAAGTAAAAGCCCATTGGATCCAAAGGAGAGTGGCAAGTTCGATCCAAAATTGGCTCAGTGGCAGGAAGCAAAGGGTAATGGTCGACTGGTGTTTTTGTGACTGGAAGGCTGTTTCCAGTGGGGTTCCTCAGCGTCATTACTAGGTCCCTTGCTTTTTGTGGATATATTAAAGATTTAGACTTAAACGTAGGGGACATGTTTAAGAAGTTTACAGATGATACAAAAGTTGGCTGTGTGGTTGACAGTGAGAAAGAAAGCTGTAGACTGCAGGATGATATCAATGGACTGGTCAGGTGGGCAGAAAAGTATCAAATGGAATTCAATCCGGAGAAGTGTGTGGAAATGCATTTGGGGTGGGCAAACAAGGCAAGGGAGTACACAATAAATGGTAGGATACTGAGAACACTAGAGGAACAGAGGGACCTTGGAGTGCATGTCCACAAATCCCTGAAGGTAGCAGGACAGGTAGATAAGGTGGGTAAGAAGGAATACGGGATACTTTCCTTTATTAGCCGAGGCATAGAATATAAGAACAGCGACGTTATGCTAGAACTGTATAAAACACTAGTTAGGCTACAGCTAGAGTACTGCGTGCAGTTCGGGTCACCACATTACAGGAAAGATGTGAGGGTACAGAGGAGATTTACCAGGATGTTGCCAGGACTGGAGAATTTTAGCTATGAGGAAAGATTGGATGGGCTGGGGTTGTTTTCTTTGGAACAGAGGAGGCTGAGGGGAGATTTAATTGAGGTGCATAAAATTATGAAGGGCCTAGAAAGAGTGGATAGGAAGACCTATTTCCTTTAGCAGATAGATCAATAACCAGGGGGCATAATTTAAATTAATTGGTACAAAGATTAGAGGGGAGTTGAAGAGAAATTTTTTCACCCAGAGGGTGGGTGGGGGTCTGGAACTCACTGCCTGAAGGGGTGGGAGAGGCAGAAACCCTCATCGCATTTAAGAACTACTTGGACGTGCACCTGAAGTGCCGCAACCTACAAGGCTGCGGTGTGAGAGCTGGGAAGTGGGATTAGGCTGGATGGTTCTTTGTCGGCCGGCACGGACACGATGGGCCGAATGGCCTCCTTCTGTGCCGTAAATTTCTATGATTCTATGACATCGTGACGTCCCGTTGACCCTGATGAGTAATCTCGGGGGGGGGGGGGGGGGGGGCATGAACAGTGGTTGCCAGAGAGACCTGGGGGGGGGGGGTGGTGGGCAGGAACAATGGTTGCTGTGGAGACCGGCGTGGGGTGGGGGCAGGAACAGTGGTTGCCAGGGAGACCCGCAGGGGGCAGGGCAGGAACAGTGGTTGCCAGAGAGACCTGGGGGGGGGGGCATGAACGATGGTTGCCAGGGGGATCCGCAGGGGCAGGAACAATGGTTGCTACGGAGACCCGCGGGGGGGGGGGGGCAGGAACAATGGTTGCCAGGGAGACCCGCGGGGATGGGGAACAGGAACAATGGTTGCCGTGGAGACCCGCGGGACGGCGGTTACTGAGGGGACCAACGGCCGGACGATCGGCAGCGACAGCGTCCGCTCTCCTCCCCGCCCCCCCCCCGCCGCCGCCTCACTCCCTTTCCTTCCCCCAAGGCAAGGAATCAGTTCTCCGCGGCCTCGGGGCCGACTGATAATAATAATAATAATAATAATACACACGGGGGGGGGGAAAAGCACAAGAGGAGAAGGGGGGGGGCTGCGCGCCAAGCGGAAGATGCGGTTCGGGGCCGAGCGGGGGAGGCTGCGCACAGACTAGGCCCGAGTGGTCTGCCAGGAAGATGGCGGCCCGTGTGAGCGAGTGAGCGGGCGAGGGCCCCCGCAGGCAGCCAGTTCCGCATTGTTCTCCTCCCCTTCCTTCCCTCGGCCTGCCCCCTCACTCTCCCTCCCCTTCCCTCCCCTCCCCTCCCCTGCACACCGAGTCTCTGCACCGAGAGCGCTGCTTCCTGCTGCCCCAAGCCCCATGAACATGGAGTGCCCCCACTTGGCGTCCAGCGTCTGCATCGTGCCGGATTCCACCAAGTTCCCCAACGGATCGCCCTCCTCCTGGTGCTGTGCCGGTGAGTGCCGCACGGTTCCGCTCTCTACACAACTTGGCCGCACTTTTTATTCTTTAATACACACACACTATATACATATATATTTATATAACTCTGTTTAAAAACACCCCCCCCCCCCACACACACAAACAACCACATACTCAGGGCGCGCCTTGCCCGGTGTAAACCACCAGGAAAGGCCGGCTCACAACAGGCTTGAGTCGGGCCTAGTGTGTACAATTAAACAAAAAGGGAAAAGAAAAGCTGTTTATTTATTTTTTTTGGGGGGGGAGAAGCGCTCGGTTTTCCGGGCTCCGAGGCGGGGTGGGTGCCGCTGAGGGGGGAACTCGGACTCATTGGAACATTTTCTCTCATGTAAACCGGCAGACAAATCGAATTGGGGGGGTTTCCAGCGCCAATCTGCTTTTTAAAAAAAATTTTTGAACAAATGCGGGGTTTGGGTTGCATTAAATGGATTGCACTAAAATGTGAGCCATTTGGATTAAACTGTCTGGAAGCTGCGTTTAAAATAAAAGGCGAAGTTTCTGGTGCTGATTTAATGGTCTGAGCACAGTATGTATTTAAAGTAACCCCAGTGTATTGACATTTTTGCCACGTACCATCCGTACAGTCGGGGTGTACAGCAGGCATTTACTTTCCAGTAGTAACCCGCAGTTTATTACAGGAATTAAATATTTTTATTTTGCCCCCCCCCCCAAAAAAAAAGCAGTTCGGGATTACTGTGTAAGTGGACTTTCGAATGACTTTCTTTGTAGCAGGCACTCGGCGTGCTAGGACTCAGACCAGACTGGCTTTCCTCTGCTAGAGTGTTAGGCCTTGTATTGTTTCCATTGTCTGGGCTTCCCAATGCAATGTCTGAAAGAAACTTGTTCTGCCGACCTGCTTTAGCTTTAATAGGAAGTTCCTCTCCCCCCCCCCCCCCCACGGTGAATTTGTCTCATTTTAAAGACTGGCGTTTACTGCATACTGCTCACAAGATCTTTGTACATAATTCCATGTGCAATGATAAACTCGCACGGTGGAGACAGGATGGGATTGCGATCTAATCAGCTTTGTATTACTACACCAAGCGGGCGAGGGATACAATTGGGATTTTCAATTTAGTGATGTAAAGTTTTTTTTTGTGATAATTGTTAGGCGCTTTAATGGCAGATTGCCGAATTCAAGATGCTTTTGTTTGAATCTTCAAATCTGCACGTTTTATAACAGGAATGGCTTTTGTGTGTGTGAAAGGAATGGTGTTGCATAATCGGGAGCACTGTAGACTAGTTTTAAAACCCAGGAAATCTTGCACAACTATCGTTGATGCGCCCTTGTAAATCTGAATTGAGGACGTGCAGAGTTCATCCGTAGCTAGCAAAATCTCTAGGGTTTCTAATCTTAAATGGCAGCGTTCTTATTCCCTTTGTCCGCTGTGGCAAATCTGTAAGACTTTGCTTAAAATTATTTCAGGCCTGCAGAAAGATTTCTTCATCTAAATCAAAAATTGTAATTGGAAGTCCATTAAGAACAGATCCCTGCATATTAAAATAGCTAGCGCTATAAAAGTACAATTTTTTTGGTAGAAATTATAGAGTAAATGTTCAAGATGTGTTGGGTTTTTAAAACAATTTTTCAATATTCAAAAGATTGGCCCAGCCTACAGAGTTTAAATGCTGTCATGTTTTACTGATGTCTTGGAATTATAGTGCAGAGATGCCACTTAATCCCTTTGGGCTTGTTTTGGTTTCAAGTGCTGTGTTCCCCTGACACTCCTATCACCTGACTCTCATCTGGTAAGCCACACACAAGGACTTAGTGAACTTTTGGTCAGAGTGCCTCGAAATGAAGTAACAGTGCTGACTATATAGTACTGTGACCTCATCCGATGCACAATAGATGGTTAAAGGAGAGAGGGGAGTTGCCTTGCAATCCTAAATGTTATAAATGGGTGTTTCCCAGTGATGTAATGTCATGTGATCTTCAAAGCGGCCTAGGAACAGGCATGTGGTGTGACATTGTGAATGGGAATAGTAAACTGGGTGGTGCTGTCCTCATTCATGCCACCGGATCACAGCTTGACGATCACAAGGTAATTGTAGATGAGGTCCACATTCTTTCATTCATCCAGAAAGATTCTAAAGGCCCCTCTTGCAGCATAATTAACTTCAGGATATTCGCCTCCAGCCTTCTATCTTGGAGTCCATTCTACGTGTTAGAATCATAGAATCGGACAGCACAGAAGGAGGCCATTCGGCCCATCATGCCTGTGCTGGCTCTTTGAAAGAGCTATCCAGTTAATTCCACTCCCCTGCAAATTTTTCCTTTCCAAGTATTTAATTCCCTTTTAAAAGTTGTTATTGAATCTGCTTCCACCATCCTTTCAGGGTGTTCATTCCAGATCATAACTTGCTGCATAAAAAAATTCTTACTCCCCTCTGATTCTTTTTCCAGTTGCCTTAAATGTGTGTCCTCTGGTTACCGACCCTCCTGCTAGTGGAAACAGTTTCTCCCTATCTTTCTACTCTATTAAAACCCGTCATAATTTTGAACACCTCTGTTCATAGAAAGCTACGGCGCAGAAGGAGGCCATTCGGCCCATCGTGTCCATGCCAGCCGAAAAAGAGCTATCCAGCTTAATCCCACTTTCCAGCACTTGGTCCGTAGCCCCGTAGGTTATGTCACTTCAAGTGCACATCCAAGTACTTTTTACATCACTTTCTGTCTCTGCCAACCTTTCAGACAGTGAGTTCCAGACCCCCACCACCCTCTGGGTGAAAACATTTCTCCTCAGCTCCGTCTAATCCTTCTACCAATTACTTTAAATCTATGCCTCCTGGTCATTGACCCTCTGCTAAGGGAAATAGGTCCTCTCTATCTAGTCCCATCATAATTTTATATACCTCAATTAAATCTCCTCGCAACCTCCTTTGTTCCAAAGAAAACAACCCCAGCCTATCCAATCTTTTCTCATAGCTAAAATTCTCCAGCCCTGGCAACATCCTCGTAAATCTCCTCTGTACCCTTCTAGTGCAATCACGTCGTTCCTGTAATGTGGTGACCAGTACGCAGTACTCAGGCTGTGGCCTAACCAATGTGTTATACAATTCTAGCATAACCTCCCTGTTCTTATATTCTGTGCCTCGGCTAATAAAGGAAAGTATCTCATATGCCTTTTTAACCACCTTATCCACCTATCCAGCTATCTTTAGGGATCTGTGGACATCCACTCCAAGGTCCTTTTGTTCTTCTACACCTCTCAGTATCCTCCCATTTATTGTGTACTCCCTTGCCTTGTTTGCCCTCCGCAAATGCATTACCTCACACTTCTCTGGATTGAATTCCATTTGTCACCTTTCTGCCCACCTGACCAGTCCATTGATATCATCCTGCAATCTACAGCTTTCCTCCTCACTATTAGCCATACAGCCAATTTTTGTATCATCTGCAAACTTCTTGATCAAGCCCCCTACATTCAAGTCCAAATCATTAATATATACCACAAAAAGTAAGGGACCTAGTACTGAGCCTTGTGGGACCCCACTGGAAACAGCCTTCCAGTCGCAAAAACACCCGTCAACCATTACCCTTTCCTTCCTGTCACTGAGACAATTTTGGATCCAACTAGCCACTTTCCCTTGGATCCCATGGATTTTTACTTTTTTGACCAGTTTGCCATGTGGGACCTTGTCAAAAGCCTTGCTAAAATCCATGTGGACTACATCAAACGCATTACCCTCATCTACCCTCCTTGTTACCCGCTCAAAAAATTCAATCAAGTTGGTTAGACACGACCTTCCCTTAACAAATCCACGCTGACTGTCCTTGATTAACCCATGCCTTTCTAAATGACGATTTATGCTGTCCCTCAGAATTGATTCCAGTAATTTGCCCACCACCGAGGTTAGACTGACTGGCCTATAATTACTCGGTCTATCTCTTTTTCCCTTTTTAAACAATGATACATTAGCAGTCCTCCAATCCTCCGGCATTACGCCTATAGCCAGGGACGATTGGAAAATGATGATCAGAGCCTCCGCTGTTTCCTCCCTTGCTTCTCTTAGCAGCCTGGGATACATTTAATCCGGGCCTGGTGATTTGTCTACTTGCAAAGATGCGAAACCCCTTAATACTTCCTCTCTCACTATGTTTGTCCCATCCAATATTTCACACTCCTCCTCCTTAACTACAATCTCTACATCGTCCCTCTCTTTTGTGAAGACAGACACAAAGTATTCATTAAGAACCATACCCACATCTTCCACCACCACCACACATCGGTTACCTTTTTGGTCTCTAATAGGCCCTACTCTTTTCCTTGGTTATCCTCTTGCTCTTTATGTATTTATAAAACATTTTTGGGCTTTCCTTAATTTTACTTGCCAGTATTTTTTCATGCCTTCTTTGCTTTCCTAATTTCCTTTTTAATTTCACCCCTGCACTTTCTATGCTCCTCAAGGCTTTCTCCAGTATTGACCTCTTGGTGTCTGACATAAGCTTCCCTTTTTTGCCTTATCTTACCCTCTATGCTCCTAATCATCCATATTGTTGGTCACTCTGTGTGTAAAGAAGAGCTTGCTGATAGCGGTCCTAAGTTTGCCTTTTACTAGTTTGAACCCATGTCCTACTCTTGCAATTCAACTTAAAGTAATTTTCTAGATTTGTCTTTACCATACCATTTACTTGCTTATATATTTTTATAAGATCACTTCTCAGAAATCTCCTTTCCAGGCTGAAAAGACCAAGTTTCTCTAGTTTTTCATGATGTTGCAGCATCCTCCATGGTGTTTTAAAAGGTTTAAAGTCTAATGTGCTACCAAGAGGTGACAACAACACTAGTAAACTACAGGCATCTTTTGTTACCCTTTTTAGGGTTGTGTGACATTCAGTAGAATACACTGATTTTCTTTCCATGCACCCCATCTCTCTCGGTACCATCGATTTCTCTGTGACGTAGCTTCGTGGGAGCTATTTCCCTCTGATAGCTCGCCCAAGTGGACATTCCTTGTCTGGGCTGTGTTGGGAAATTATTCCATAAAAGGGGTCATCGCAGGTAGCCATGTTGCTGTGCCGTTGTTCAGGGCCATGGCACATTTTCACCCCTCCTCTCTGCTAGCCTTGATGCCAGTTGAAATCAGCTAAGTGAGCACAGGATTGAAACTGAGGTGTTTATATCTGAGTACCGCATCACATCACGCTGTGGGCGAAGGCATGAGCTATATTACTGGTTTTGAAATGAAGATCAAGATTTATTATAAAATGTGGAGCTAAATCACGAGTGTATAAAATTGATTTCAAATAATAGATATATTAAGATATGATTTGTATGTTAAAATACTTTTGTGGTTAAGAGAGTTCAGTTATCCCGATGGTGATGTGGTTGCTATGGACAATTACTTTATTGCATGTACTTGCAGAAAAGATTAAATATTGAACTAGCAAAAGCGCAGTCACAGGTTTCATTGTGTTTTCTGCCTAAATGTGTTTACCGGGGTAAGGAAATTACCAATACCTTAATTTTGTGCATTGCATTAGCTGGGGATGTTCAGCGTGGAAGTGTGATTTTAAACAATGGCTTTGTGAGGGGTGAAGCAATCATGGAACTATTTACTCTTTTTGAAGAGGCCTATTTCCTGCTATGGTGGTGTTTGCAAGAGGAAGTGGAAGGGACAGTGTGATATCTGGTTATAGGGGCGTTTCTCATTTCCTGCACTACTGGGTAGTAGGGCATTGGCCCATAATGGAGAGTTCTGATCTTGGCCATAATACTTTTATTTGGGATGGGGGACACACACAGATAAAACCCAGGATTTTTCCTTCATAGAAAACTTAGAACAGAGGCTCGACAAGCAAGTTACCTGCCCGAGGAGTTAAGTGGGCACCAAAAATGAATTTGGAGAGGCAAAGAAGAGGATGGAATTAATTTAAAGAGGGGGCAAAAAAAACCCTAGTGAAAGGGAAAGGCTGAGAGGTAAAGTAAAAAGGACAAATGGGGAAGGGAGAAGGAGATGCTTTCCTTTTTCATTCCTCTTATCTGTTCTACTCATTCATGATGGTTTCTTCATTGTGAAGGCAACTGACAATACCAGCAGTGTTAGCAAACTTCAATCTCAATATGGTGATCCTGTGTCATCCTTTTAGTTCTTTTATGTTTCTGGAGCTTGCAACTGGTATTAACATATTTGCAAAGCGAAAGCAGGAGAGAACCAGTGGCAGTTTGTGATATTAAGGCCCCACTGATCAGATAGTTGGAGGTAAAAGATCCAATACTCAGATATGCACTTAATTTCTAGTCAATGGGGGTG
The DNA here is from genome assembly GCF_035084215.1 of Heptranchias perlo. NCBI lineage: Eukaryota > Metazoa > Chordata > Chondrichthyes > Hexanchiformes > Hexanchidae > Heptranchias > Heptranchias perlo. The sequence goes on from NC_090362.1 coordinate 4,536,942, forward strand.
TGCAAGTTATTTATTGCTAAATTAAATCAAATCTAATTTAAGTAAAATATTTTAGCTCCATTATGATCACTACTTCAGTTTAAGGTTTTTGTAAACAATTTTACAACACCAAGTTATAGTCCAACAATTTTATTTTAAAATCCACAAGCAAGTGAATTCACCTGAGGAAGGAGGAAGCCTCCGAAAGCTTGTGGATTTTAAAATAAAATTGTTGGACTATAACTTGGTGTTGTAAAATTGTTTACAATTGTCAACCCCAGTCCATCACCGGCATCTCCACATCAGTTTAAGGTGCCAGTTTACCTGAAGGTTTAACCAATTTAGATCATTGTGGGATGTTCTGTGTAAATAGTGGTTACCAGAGACTTTGAGGTAATACGTGACTAGATCTGTCAGCGTTAATCTGTGGATTTAAATATAGTACCACAGATTTTAGTTTGGGGCTGAGAAATGTTAGTTTGTTTTAAAAAGGGCAAATGGGAGTAGAGTTCAGGACGTCTGCATTACTTCTGCCTGACAGTGAGGGCCATGGAAACATGATTCCTTAAAACAAACTGTGAAAACCTGAGGAAATGGGTAGACATTCAGTTGCAAAGTATTAATGAAACCTAATTTGGACCAAAATTAAATATTATATATGCTGTTTATTTAATATGCTCAGCATGAAGGTAATTGGGTCTGCTGCAGCCCAGCTCTGGTGTACTCCATAGTCACAGATACAGTGTGTGCACATAAATTCTTGTTAAAAATTGTGCAACTGAAATGGATATGAAGAGGAATTGCTGGTGGAAAATCACAGTCCAGTAATCTAAATCATAACTGAAATAAAATTCATGTGCAGTGGACTCCATATGAATACAGATTTGAAGCAAGAATAGTTTCTGGAGTCTCACTGCGATTTAAAATCTGCAACCCGAACATCTGTGAAATTCAAGATATCCCCCATGATTGGGATAAGATTTCAGAAAAAGAACATTGATTGGGGCTTTCCTGGTTTGTGTGAGTATATATTTTGAAGTTTTAAATTTGAGCTGTGATTTTAATTACCTTGAGTGTATTTGTGCTCAGATTGAATTCCACTCATCTTTAGTCCCACAGGAACTAATTTCTACAATCCAAATTTGTCAGTCACAAGATGGAGAAGCTGAAAATATATATGATGAAAAAGAGCAGTCAGTCAAATGCTTTAATCTCTTGGGAGTTAAATATTGCTAGTAAATATTTAATGGCTATTAAATTTCTTCCATACATAATCAGTACCCAAGGGCTTGTTGTTGAAGTTTTATCTATTATCCAAGCATAACCATTACTAAATATTAATTGCCTGTAGGCGTTATCCCTTTGGCTTCTGGTCTAGGAACGCCTCAATTGTAAAATTCTCATCCTTGTTTTCAAATCACCCCATGACCTCACCCCTCCCTATCTCTGTAACCTCCTACAACCCTCCGAGATCTCTGCTGTCCTCCAATTCTTGCTTCGCGCATCCCCGATTTTAATCGCTCCACCATTGGCGGCCATGCCTTCAGCTGCCTAGGGCCCAAGCTCTGGAATTCCCTCCCTAAACCTCTCTACCTCTCTTTCCTTCTTTAAGATGCTCCTTAAAACCCATCTCTTTGACCAAGCTTTTGGCCACCTCTTAATATCTCCTTATGTGGTTCAGTGTCAAATTTTGTTTGGTAACGCTCCTGTGAAGCTCCTTGGGACGTTTTACTACGTTAAAGGCGCTATATAAATGCAAGTTATTGTTGTTGGCTACGATTGCACTCAGCTGCATTTGTGTAAATCTTGTTCAGGTTTGTGGTAGGGTGATATTTTAAGTGGAGAAATTCCTGAAATTTCTTTGGCATACATTTTTTACAATGTTCTGTGGAACTTTGTCCAGACCTGACTGAGCTAAGTTAGTGCTACAAGGGCCTCTGTCCCTAGATGATGGAAGGGAAAAATTGGTCAGGGTAGTGGAAATCTGGAGCACTCTCTTTCTCCGCCCCCCCCCCCCACCCCCACCCCCACACACAAAAGCTGTTGAGGCTTGGTCAATTGATAGATTTTTGTTAGGCAAAGGTATTAAGGGTTATGGCGCCAAGGCAGGAATATGGAGTTAAAATACAGATCAGTCATGATCTAGTTGAATGGCGGAACAGGCTCGAGGAGCTTAATGGCCTCCCCCTTTTCCTATATTCCTCTTGATCCTGATTGTCCAGTGGAAAATCAGGATTATGGAAATTGGGTGCGGATTGGATTTGCGTTGGCTTTGATATCCACCAAGCTCAAATATTTTGCCAGTACCCGTTGCCTGCACTCTCAAATGAAGACGATTAGGACGATTTATTATACAGCAGTGGGTGCATGGGTGAATACTGCAGGAGAAACTCCGCCCCCTTCCCCACGCCTGCCCAAGTCCAGTGTTTGAAGAGTTTTTTAAAATGATTTTTGCAGCAGTACGGGCCAGAATTTGCTGTAGCCGGCAACGAACACCACCTGCTGTTAGTTAGATTTGCCCGTGCCCGTTTAATTTCCATGAGATCTTGCAGTGGAAGTTGCTGGAATTGTGAGATGGAAACGGTGAGGCACCCTCTACACAACAGGGCATCTGGGATCTGAATGAAGGGAGCAAGGAACTGGGTATCTCCTTAACCAATCAGATTGAAAGATTGTGCAATTATCAGTGCAGTCTGAACCAGGAAGTATCAGTTAGAATAGTGAATTCAATGTCAAATCAGGTACGGAAAGAGAAATAAAGAGAAGGAAAGAAAGACTGAATTGAGAGAGAGAAAAAAGAGACAAAGAAAAATTTAAAAAAAATTATTTAAAATTTAAGATAAAACCCAATGATAATTAAAAGCTGAAGGCATGAGACTCCACAATTGTAATGGGTAATTTTCAGTGCCGGAGAGGTTGTTTGGTAGTTATTAACACTTATCATGCCTTTTAAAAAGCTACTTAGACTAAAATGGGCAAGCCCTAACTTTCTGTGGTGCTGTTAGTTCGTCATACCAAGCAAGCAGAGGAACGTCATGCCGTTCAATGCATTTGAATGGCGAGTCAGACAGCGAAGCCAACGGTGGAACAGCCCATCTCGGACAGCAGCGTTTAACCGCGCGTCGGCCCTCGCCTGAAGTTGCTATGTAATTTGCGCATAAACAACAGTGAGCGTTATTTTGACAGCAAATTCTGGGCCTATGTTTTTTAGTCAATTTACTGTTCTTAAATCTTTTGCTCTTTCCTCCTCTCCCCTCCCCTCAAAGCAGAAAAACTTTGTGACTGTCAATTTAACGAAGAATTTATTTGATTGTTTCTGACCTCACTCTTGTACCACTTTTTTTTTAGAAAAAGAAACTGCTCTTTTAATTGAAACTGGAGAAGTTCTGTGCGGGGTAATGGAGAACCCACTTGTGATCGATTTCTGTTTTATTACAAACACTTAGGCGTAACAGCATTAGGTTATGTTGCACAAGAACGCTGAAGATTTGGTTGAACTATTTGATATATATTAGTGGGTGCAGTTCCACTTCCACTTTTCTTAGTACTGCAAATCAGTTTTGGGTGCACATCAAACCAAAGGTGACAGTATAACAAAGGAGACAAACAAGCCCACTAAGGCCCTGAAGTGTGCGACCCCTTCCAAGAGACCATCTCATACCTGTTTTCAGTTGAAACAAAATGCATGCTAAAGTGCAGCATCAAATCAAGCTGCTTTTTGTTATCCTAGTGCATGAAAACACACCATATGGACCAGTGTAATATCCTGTCTTTCATTGTATTATATGTTGAAGCTTTATGATAACCAACATCTGCTTAAATTATTCCTACAGTGTAATAAATACAAAGCAAGTACCATTTTGGCTTGATTGCACTTCTGTGAAGTGCTTTGGGTTGTTTTTCTATGTTAAAGTTGATGTACAGTATTCAATCTTAATGGGACAACAAGAATGTTCATGTATGCTCTACCATTCTATCATGAGCTGCCTTTTGACCCTTACCAGAAATGACTGGCTGCCCATCCTGAAAATCTTCTAAATGGGGATTAAGTACAGTATTACATTTACAGGGCTGTACCTTGGCCTAACCATTGTTATCAGAAGTGAGTCAGGGAATTGCTGTGAAGTTCAGTGATCTGATATCTCGACAAAATGTTTCAATCCCTGTTAAAAGTGACCATTGATTGCTATAGGAAATGAAAATCTGCTTTTTCTGTCTGAATTCCATGCCGCAGGTTATAAATTTGTACTACTGCCTGATCGCAGCAGATTTATTACAGCAGTTGCGGGGGAGGCAGAACTAGCTCATTGCATTGCCACAATGTGATAGATTTGCAATGTGAATTGTTTTTTTTATATGCTAGAAGAGAAATCCAACACCCATTGTAAAAACTTTACTGAAGATATTTTTGTGGATTCTGAAAGTAAAACAATTGTCTGTCTCTGTTTCCTTTTGCAGTTTGCCGCTCCAACAAAAGTCCATGGGTCTGTCTAATGTGTTCGAGTGTTCACTGTGGAAGGTATGGTGATATTATGCTGAGTCTCAGACCGTTATACAGATAAGCTCAGAGTATGAATGTCGCACTTATTCATTAGCTCTTTTTAGTGATATTGTTATCTAAAGACTGGTAGGTGTGTAGCTTTGTTCATCTCTTCAGTTGAAGCAGTGTGTTGTACTTGGTAGCAGATTGCAATCACGGCATGATTTTTAACTTGCTGCACTGCAGTTATTGCTTAACATTTCAAGAGCCCTCTAGCAAAGCTGTGCAGTTAGTTTAATGCAGCGTGGTCTGGAAACATTGCAACATGAAACTTCCCATTGAGTGATGTACTGTAAATACAATAGACTAATGGTATGGTATGATGAAGCAATTTTTTTTTGTCAGTTGAGTTCCAGGCATTGTCTTTTAAGATGCTAATTGATATTCTGTGACATTGCCCCTGGATGAAAGTTTGGAGAGTGAGGGGATAACTCCTGGCAAACTATCTCCAATAATTCAGCTTTTAGAGATCTGATTGAAACCAGTCATCTTTCCAGACCAGGAGTGTTAAACTCAATTTATGTGGTGGGCCTGATCTGTCATCCTGGTACTTGGCATGGTCCACATTCAGCAAAAGTTATTTGGACACACTGGAGTAGAAATTTATATGCGTTTCGTCCATTTCTTGGGTGTAAAATGGGCGCAATGTATGCCAATTTCTGGGCACGAGATTCTCCACCTAATCTGTGCCAATGGGATGGCCACCGTCATATTGGTCCTTGCTTTTTAGGCGTACTTGGCGGCTGCCTGAAATCAGTGTTGGATCAATTTAAATATGCAAAGGAGGGTCCCTTCTGAAAAATACATGAAAAAAATTAGGTGCCGTGTAAGCTCCAGCTGGTTTTTCTAGTTCTACAGTGGTCCTTGAGGGGACCACTGGAGGCTGCTGAAGAAATGGCAGAGAAAGATTTTTTTTATTACTTTTCCTTCTGTGGAGCTGGAGTGGTCCCCCCAGGTCCACAGCACTACTGTGGGCCGCTACTGGCCAGTGCTCAGCCTCCCTGCATTTTCCCCTACCTTGCAGGACTTAGCGGCAATACAGCAGGCCCAAGTTTGTTCCCTAACGTCGGGTGAACTGCCTCTGCAGGCGTCAGCAGCTCCACTCTGTTATTAAAATGAGGTCTGAGGCCCAATTTCGGATGAGCTTCTGGCCCCAGCTTCTGGCACACTCTTGAATTTCATGGTCAGTCATTTGGAAGGCCGTCTTAACCGCAGCATCACTTGCATGTGTTCTTCGAATGTTGTGTTCTTTCACCACAGCTACCTGTTGCTTACAAATCAAGCACATGGGCTTTTCATTAATGTCCACAAAGAAATAGGAAATTAATTTCATAATTCAAGTGAATATTTTGGTAATTTACCTAATTGGTGCCGAATATTTTCTGAGTTAACAAACTGCACAGTTTAAGAGGGGGAGTACAAGAGTTACAGTGAAGACTATTGTCAGAGCTTGTCTCTCTATATCTCTATCTCCATAGGCTTGGGCACGTAATCCAGGCTACATTTATCGCTCAAGCAACATCACTAAAACAGATTATCTGGTCATTATCACATTGCTGTTTGTGGGATCTTGCTGTGCACAAATTGGCTTCCACGTTTCCTACATTACAACAGTGACTACACTTCAAAAGTACTTCATTGGCTGTATAGCGTTTTGGGACATCCTGAGGTTGTGAATTGTGCTATATTAATGCAAGTCTTTCTTTCTACGCCTTGGAGTGTAACGTGCTGCTAATCTGGCATACTGAATAATACCTTGCTGCATATTGTGAGGTCCAAATTTTTATCACCTACTCCAAAAACAATTTACACCTGGACCTATAAGACAACAATCTAGAAACGAGGCTAATTTGAATTTCTAGACAGGCTATGCAGGATTGACGTACATAAGATTAAAAACCAAATCCATTTACCGCATTACATTTTTGAAAAGGTATTCAATTGTTCTCTTCATTCTTCCAAATGTTTAAAAACAAAAGAATACATGGAGGAGTGAGGTGCTGTTCAAAAAATGATTACAAATTCTGTTACTCAAAAAGAAGCCCTGCCGCCAGGACAGCCGGTTCCCCCCTCAGATGCCATTGTTCAGTGGTTCCCCTCGCTGCTGATTGAAGCTTGGGCTCCGGCTACAAACTCTGCGAGATCCCGACTGAGGAGCTGACCAGCGAGACAGGCCTGGGGTTGTTTGTGGGGTTTGTTGCCCTGAGAGAGGAGCCAAGGGAGCAGTGCTGCTACTGCTGCTCCCAGGAAATGTTGAGCCCCACCCCATTCTCCAGCCCTCTCTTTCCCTCCCCTCCCACCAGCCTGAACCCCAATCTCCCAAAGCCCATTCTCCTCTCAGACCTGTGCTGACACCCCATTCTAGACTGAGAAAGTCTTGCTCGGTTCTTGTCAGAAACACCCCTTCTGAGCTTCAAAGCACACAGCAATCCAAGCCTTTTCCATCTCTGAAACTTTGCCTGCCTCTTCCCCTCTACCACTGCTGCAATCTTTATTCATGTCTTTTTTGTCACCAGTCTGACTTCTCAAACACCCTCTCAATTGGCCTCCCAAGCTCCATGCTATAAAAAGTTCAATTCATCTAGAGCTTCTGCGCTAAGTTTGGCTCACTATTCACTAGTCTCTACTGGTTTCCCTTCCCCAACACACTGAATGTAAAATCCTTCTCCTTGTGTACAAATTCCTCCACAGCCTCGCCCCACTCTAATTACTTCTGCAGTCAATCCCATTGCTCCATGTCCTACAACGTGGCATTCTCTTAACAAACCCCTCCGCCCTGCCACACCTCTACCCCATCTTCAAAAGTCTCCTCAAAACCTTGTTTGTTGAATATGCCATTGGTCACCGTCCTTCAATTTCTGCATTGTTTGTTTACACCCTCCACCTTATGAAGTGTCTTGGGATGTTTCACTGTTACAGGTTCCATATGGTGATTGTTTAATTAGTTTTATCTGAGTAATATTCTCCCTCGGTTGAACGGGTGAAACCGATCTTGTTTCAATTCCTCCTTTGGTGCTTGGCACAAGGAATAGTCAGCTTGCTCAAGACGAAACTTCATTTTAAAAAATAACATACAGGTGGATTTTAATCCTAGCCACATTCTAGTTTTCTGTTTGGGGAAGTGCACAGTGCATGTTATCTGTAAACTGATCGAGTAGAATGCACCTGGAATCAACTATTTGGGCAGGGAGTGAATTAAAGATAAACTTGAGGCTTTAATGAAATGAAGCCTAGCTTATAATGCCGTTTAAAATTTCCCCTTTGAGATTGTTTTCTGAGGACTTGCTCTTGCTTTCAATGGTGCATATTGTACATTTGAGTTGGGCAAAGTTTCCTGATTCTGATAACCTCTTGGTTTTGTGCTCCTCTATGTGGTGTTATGGAGTTGATATAATTTTAGTGTTTATGTGCTGTTACCTTTTAAATTGAATTAATTCAGGTCAGTAAAAATGTAAAGGCAAAATTCCAACCGTTTCAAAACCATACTTGGGCTGGTGAAAGGATTAATGAAATCGTTGGTTGACGTGGATAGTTTAAAAATAACATCCCTCCTCCCCACTCCCTGTTTGCGGTCCACCTGTTCTTCATGATGTCGTCCAGCAGGGAGGGTAGGGCGGTCTGTGGTGTGGTTTAATCAACACGTGTTGCTGTGTAATCAGCCAGCAGGGGTTGCGATGGAAGTACAGCAGGTAGTTGTTTTTAATACAAAAAGCAAAATTCTGCAGATGTTGTTAATCTGAAATAAATCAGAAAATGCTGGAAACATTCAGCAGGTCAGGGAGTATCTGTGGAGAAAGGAATACGGTTAGGTTAACATTTCAGGGCTGTGACCCATCGTCAGTATTTTCCCCCTCCACTCCCCCTCCCCCCACTTCCTCCCTCTCCTCCATCCAGTAATTACATCTTCCCGTGGTCCTCTATCCAGCAGGCTGGGCAAAGCAGACAGAACTCATCTGAATTAACAGCCAATTTGGAAAGACTAAGTGCATCAGGACTCTTGACTCCCAAGCCTCTAGTTGGGAGTGAAATGCTACTGTCTGTGCTCAGGCTACCAAGCTACTTTAATACTGTTGGAGTTGTAGTTATGTATGTTCTGTTTCCCTTGAAAATCTTCACATTTCAGAAATCAGCCTATTTTCTTTTTAGAAAATTGTGCTTCAGTTTACTTAAGTCATGATTCTGTATCACTCACTAGAAGTAAATTATTTCTCTCGTTTTTATTGGTCATGGTGTAAATAAGCATAGACGATTTAACCTAGCAACAACCATGTAATCTCTGATGTGCAAGCATATGTGCGGAATTTAACAATAACCCCTTTGTTACTTAGTTCTGAATAATTAAGCCAAAAATTACATACACATTGGACACAACTACAGTCATTTACATTGGAAGAAGGTAATATATTCTTTGTTTTACTCTCCCTTCGTTCCTTCTATCCTGAAGGTGATGATTTGTAAAGTACAATTTCACAAGAGTGGACAGCCCATGAAACTAAATAGTGGGTGTTGGCAGATTATTCGACTGTGGTATCCACAGAAGCATAATATCCAGTAGGGGTCACTAGATAATGGCTGGGAGTGGGAGCTATGTTCCTCACTGCCTCCCCAGCTGAGATCAGGTAACTCTGCTCATACCACGGGTTGTATGTTGACCTCCTTGGACTGGAATGATCAGCTGCACATCCGCTGGTATATTTGTTGATTGACCTGCCTGTGGAGATCCAGGGGACAATAGTCAATGTGAGGTTTTTTTTTGTTTTTGTTCCTTGACTTTTCATCCCTGAGGTGGCAATTCATGCTGGGTTACCTTGCACAAGTGACCAGTCTTCACATGGACAGCAAGTGGTAGGCTATTTGGGCAAGGGGTGTATGTATGTTTTACAGAAAGTTCAATCCCACCCTTGCCCAGTATCTCTGCACATGCATTAATTAGCAGGATTTTAGGATAGTTATCAGGCTTGAGAACCCTTGCTGACTGTTTCCTTTTTTCACCTCCCCTGGTATGAAGCAGACTCCCAACAAAAGCAGTTGATACTGTGTTGAACAATTCCACGGAACTGGATAAATATCTGGGGGTGGGGTTGGAGATTGTACGGGTGTTGACCGAGGTAAGTATACACTCTGCAGAACAGTGTTGCCTGTGCTATTGTAGGTGTTGGCTCTGGAGGGTGACGGGCAAGGATTGAGTATCCGAGATGTGAGCCTGGATGAATATTCTGGAGTTTTTGCTCAATTATTATCTTTGGGGATCAGAGAGTATTTATGTAGAACTTTGTCATGGTATTAAATGGATTCATAAGTGTCTACTTTGGGTTCATTTTTACATGGTTTGGATCGAGTGGGCTTGGTGGGTTGAATAGTCTTTTCTTCTGTGCTTCCTCATTTTCTTAGTTCAGAGGTGCTGAGTCCAATTTTAATACTGAGTGCTGCCCTGGCTGATGCAAATCAAGGATTGAAACTGCAGTCTTACTGCTCTGTGTAGCTTAGAGCTATATCTTTTACCCACTGAGCCGGCGAGGGTGGGAAGAGGGCGGGTCATACATAGCCTTCTGAAGAGAAATATACTTGGAAAAATATAAATCTTTGTTCTGCTTAAAAAATGTTCATTTGGCTAAATATCAATTGTTGATAGATCTGTGGAATATAATTAAAAAGAACTTGCGTTTATATAGCACCTTTCACATCCTCGGGACATCCCATAGCGCTTCACAGCCAATTAATTAGGTTTGAAGTGCAGTGTTGTAATGTAGGAAACACAACAGCCAATTCGCACACAGCTAGCTCCCACAAACGGCAATGAGATAAATGACCAGAGAATCTGTTTTTGGTGGCGGTTATGGGATGAATGTTGACTGGGACACTGGGAGAATTCCACTGCTTTCCCACCAATGTTCTGTTCCTCTGACTATAGCCTCTTGTGCATGCCCCCCTGTTTACTAACCATTGATGACCGTGCATTCTGTCACCTAGGCCCCACACTCTGGAATTTCCCTTCTTAAACCCATCTGCTTCTCAAAATCCCTCCTTAAAACCCGCTTCTTTGATCACTCCTCCTGATGTCTCCTTCTTTGGCTTGGCGTCCATTTTTTTTGATTAATAGGATCGATTGACCCGAGTGGTCAAATGGGACCTCGTTTTAACCTCTCATCCGAAAGACGGCAAATCCAATAGTGTAGCACTCCCGCAGTACTGTTTCCTTGCCAGTCTAGATTATACGCTCAAATGAAAGTTAAAAGACCAGACCTCGATAAATGGTGAGCGTTTTGAAACTGAGAGTTGAATTCTTTTCTATTTTTTAAATTTCAGATATGTGAATGGACATGCCAAGAAACACTATGAAGATGCCCAGATTCATTCCAACAATGTTAAAAAGTCAGAAAAGCATGAAAAAGAAAAGTTACAGCATGCAGTGTGTATGGATTGCAGCAGTTACAGCACCTACTGGTATGTTAAACTCAAATATTAAATCTACGTTAATACAGGTTTGTAATAATTTCTTCAAACTTCAGGGTTTGGGGTGTTCAGTTTAATTACGTACCTTGAAATTTAAGGGCCTGCTTCATTCTGGTCTTCAATGCTGAACAAAATTTGGCTTGAGAAACCCAAGCAAGTACTGGTACATGTGAGTTTTAACTGAAATCGGTTTTTCAACAGGCTAAAGGTAAAGCACAGAAATCCAACTTTTGTCCTTTTAAATCTGCACTGAAGAAAAGAAAGAATGAATTTGGATTTATATAGCACCGTATCATGTTCTCAGGATGTTCGGAAGTGTTTCACCAATAGTTGACCAGTTAGTATTTTTTCTGGCGTTGTTGGTTGAAGGAGACCATGACACCATGACAAGTCTCAAACTTAGCCTTTAAGTACAGGTCTGATTATTGCCATGACAGTGGATTTCAGCACAGCAAAATGGATGTATGACCAGATAATATTTTTGGTTGACAGATGAAGTTTGGCCAGGACACCAGGAGAATTCCTTGCTCTTTCTTTGAATAGTGCCTAGGGATCCTTAACATCCACCTGAGCAGGTCCTTGATATGGCATCTCATTTTTAAAAAAAAAACAGCACCTCACATAATGCAGCACCCCCCCAGTTCTGCCTGACCTCTCCCTACCTCTGAAACATCCACCAGCCCTAGAATTCTCTCTTCCCTGCCCCCCCCCCCCCCCCCCACCAAGTGTTCTGTTCCTCTGACTCTGGCCTCTTGTGCATGCCCCCCCCCCTGCTTACTAGCCATTGATGGCCGTGCCTTCTGCTGCCTAGGCTCCATACTCTGGAATTTCCCTTCTTAAACCCATCTGCTTCTCAAAGCCCCTCCTTAAAACACGCTTTTTTGGTCACTCCTCCTAATGTCTCCTTCTTTGGCTCAGCGTCCCTTTTTTGATTACGCCTCTCTGAAGCACTTTGGGATCTTTTTCTACATTAAATGTGCCAAATAAATGCAAGTTGTTGTAAATAACACAGCAAAGTGAAAATTTAGCACTATAAAAATTTGAATTATCAGATAATTTGAATTAAAAAGTTTTGAATGAAGAAGAGCCTTCTGTATTTTTTTTTAAAAATTGAGATTCTTCGAATTGGCTGCCATGTTTTCCTACTTTACAACTGCAATTGACTGGTTGTGATGCTTTTTGGGATGGCCTTAGCTCTGGAAAGGTGCTATATAAATGCAAGTTCATTCTTTTAAAAAAAAAACTGAAAATGGGTTTTTTGAATAGTATTATGATTCCCTAATGTTCTTTTAACGATATTTGGAAAAATTGCTGCTTCGATATCATTCTGATGATGACAAGACAGGTTAACCATCAGCCTTAGATCGGTGATGATGCTCTTGGCTCACCAAGCCTAGCTGATCTCCACAGGTCCTCCCACACACATCTCAGCAGTAATCTGCAGCCAAACACTTTTGTCTGTGATCTATTATTCCAGACCTGTTGCTAAATCTTGATGTCAATTTTGATTTCTTCAAATTATCAAACTCCTTCGTAGACTGCACGTCTGCTGTTCTCGGAGGTGATTTTTGTTCTAAACTGGATAGCCAGGTGGTGAAGGATGGAATACTAGAGCCTGGTCTTCAGTTGCTTCCAAGCCTTTATTCACAGAGCTCCACATTACACCAACACCACACCCTAGATAAGCTCTCTTAGATATGGATACAAGCAAGTCCCCAATTGATACACACCACCTGAATACAATTAACGCTAATTGATATAGAATCATAGAAAGTTACGGCACAGAAGGAGGCCATTCGGCCCATCGTGTCCGTGCCGCTCGAAGAAGAGCTATCCAACTTGATCCCATTTTCCAGCACTTGGTCCGTAGCCCGGTAGGTTACGTCACTTCAAGTGCACATCCAAGTGCTTTTTAAATGTGCTGAGGCTTTCTGCCTCTACCACCCTTTCAGGCAGTGAGTTCCAGACCCCCACCACCCTCTGGGTGAAAACATTTCTCCTCAGCTCCCGTCTAATCCTTCTACCAATTACTTTAAATCTCTGGTCACTGACCCTCTGCTAGGGGAAATAGGTCCTCTCTATCTAGTCCCGTCATAATTTTATTTACCTCAATTAAATCTCCCCTCAGCCTCCTTTGTTCCAAAGAAAACAACCCTAGCCTATCCAATCTTTTCTCATAGCTAAAATTCTCCAGCCCTGGCAACATCCTGTTAAATCTCCTCTGTACCCTCTCTAGTGCAATCACATCTTTCCTGTAATGTGGTGGCCAGAACTGTATGCAGTACTCAAGCTGTGGCCTAACCAATGTGTTATACAGTTCTATCATAACCTCCCTGTTCTTATATTCTATGCCTCGGCTAATAAAGGAAAGTGCCCCATATGCCTTTTTAACCATCTTATCTACCTGTGCTGCTACCTTCAGGGATCTGTGGACATCCACTCCAAGGTCCCTTTGTTCCTCCCAATTATTCTCTATTCCCTTGCCATGTTTGCCCTCCCCAAATGCATTACCTCACACTTCTCTGGATTGAATTCCACTTTTCTATCCACCTGACCAGTCGATTGATATCTTCCTGCAGTCTACAGCTTCCTCCTCACTATCAACCACACGGCCAATTTTTGTATCATCTGCAAACTTCTTGATCAAGCCCCCCTGCATTCAAGTCCAAATCATTAGTATATACCACAAAAAGCAAGGGACCTAGTACTGAGCCTTGAGACCCCACTGGAAACAGCCTTCCAGTCGCAAAAACACCCGTCAACCATGACCCTTTGCTTCCTGCCACTGAGCTACTTTCCCTTGGATCCCTTGGTCTTTTACTTTTTTGACCAGTCTGCCATGTGGGATCTTGACAAAAGCCTTGCTAAAATCCATGTAGACTACATCAAACGCGTTACCCTCGTCGACCCTCCGTGTTACCTGCTCAAAAAATTCAAAAGTTAGTCAGACACGACCTTTCCTTAACAAATCCATGTAGACTGTCTTTGATTAAACCTTGCCTTTCTAAATGATGACTTATGCTGTCCCTCAGAATCGATTCCAATAATTTGCCCACCACCGAGGTTAGACCGACAGACCAAGTAATTATTGGCCAATCACTTTCTCCCTTTTTAAACAACGGTACAATATTAGCAGTCCTCCGAGCTTCCAGCACTACGCCGTTAGCCAGGGAGATTGGAAAATGATGGTCAGAGCCTCTGCTATTTCCTCCCTTGCTTCTCTTAACAGCTTGGGATACATTTCATCCGGACATGGCGATTTATCTCCTTTCAAAGGTGCTAGACCCCTTAATACTTCCTCTCTCGCTATGTTTATCCCATCCATTATTTTACACTCCTCCTTAACTATAATCTATAAATCACATGGATACAATTAAACAAATTTCACAGGGCTTTCGATTTTGCTTCTGTTGGCTGCTGTGAGAGGTTTTCTTTCCTTCAATTGAGTGCAGTACAGTTCTTGGGAAGGGAGGTTGGTTCATTTAATATTCTCATCATGTGTCTGACTGAGCTCCTGTGTCTTCACCTGTCCTAGTAACAAAGTTGTTTTGTCGTAGTATTGACTGGTAGGGGGAGGATAGATGATACAATTACTGTATTGTAAGCTTCTGTTGCTGCTAGCTCAAATACTTGATTCAACATATGTAGTGGAGCTACTTTTGTGCGGTTCTGCTTTACAGCTGCTGAATGTTCTTCCTAAATTATATCTAGCTTGGCTTGCATACAAAATCCCAAATAGTTTTGGCAATTTTACCTAGAAAGATAAAGGTATGAGTAGCAGCACAGTGATACACTGCTCCCTTTTCTGGAACTGAGATTCCACTCAGAGCTGTGCATCTTTGCTTGCAATGGTTAAAAAAATATTGAAATCCAAACTTGTGCTGCTGCTTTTGTTCAGCAGCAACACTGATGCTCTTGTGTGTCTTCTTTTGATTGATGTTTTTGAGGCCCCAACCGTATTGCGTGCAGCAGGGAGAAGTGTCTGAATAAGAACGTTCCAGGGAGCACGGCATTAGTTGCCTTCATGTCTCTATTATCAAATCTCTACTTGTCTGGTTTAATGTTGAAATGCACAAGAGGAAGAAGTGAGTGAAGTCCTGATTCAGTACTTTTGATCATACTTCCTTGATCACTTATTTTTAAAAAATTCAGAAACTGGAAGTGGGTTCCCTTGGATGTGTTAGGCTGCATGCATTTTACCGTATAGGATGTAGGGCAGCAGATGTGGAACAGTGAAGTGTAAACAAGGGCTACACTTGTGTAGCCATATTTGGAGTACTGGCATTGCTGCATTATATAACCGTGTCACTAGGAATCTGAGCCATTAACTTTGCCGTTAGGCAGAATTCCAGGTTGGCTTTGTGTCTTATGAATATTCTAATTGGTCAATGCTGCTATTTTTCATTTAAGAAGATGGTTTATTCAGTGACTTGCCTATGAGCAAAGATGGAACCTGACTAGTCAAGTTAATGTAAAGCAAACTTGAATAGCTTATTAAGAATTTAATTAAATTGAAAGGCAGTCAGTTAAAATGATAAAACCAGAAACTTCCTCTATTTTATTTCCTGACCTCATGCATTTGGGAATTTCAGATTTCTCTTTGAAAGCCTCACTAAAGGGCTTGCCATGTTGCACTGGAAATATGCAGTTCAATGTAAGAACTGCATTTTTTTTCTTTAGGCCGCAGGTAATCTTGGTGCATCTTCATATGTTGTCACTTTGAATATATTATGAGGCCAATCTTTGTTACATTTAATACTACAAGACAACTTGTCTTTTCTGCTAAATGCAGTAACTGCTAAATATTTTGAATTTTTACCAATAAAATGACAGCATAAAGTAAAAGGTGTCTTTTTGAAATTTATTTTGCTTTATGTTCAAAGTTGTACACATCTTTCTATAATATATTTAAGTATCTTGCATCTTTGAATGCTTCGCCCATGAATTTCCTGGATCGCATTTGCGCAGAAATTACGCTGAAATTTACTTCAGTCTCTTGTCTAAGCTTGCCAACAGAAACTTGACAAAATTTCATGCCTCTAATAGGGCAAATATTAGGCTGCTACCTTCTCCCATGGCACCTTACTCTTCAACCTCTTGCCTCTGCTGCTAGTTTTCCTCTTCCATTATTATGCACGGCAGGGATATGCCTATTGCAAAGGCCATTCCAGCTGTTTAGCCCTTCCAAACAAGTGGCTGGGGGGTCCGATAAATGTTTCATGCACTGAGAGTGACAGCACTTTAGTTAGGTATAGTGTGGGTCACAGTAAGAAAACATTTTAAATAGCGAAGAAAATCAATATAAAAACTCCAGAAATCTCAGTTATGCTGATATCAGTTGACCTTGGCCTGTGCTGTGCCTAATTTTTTACCTGTAAATCTACACCAGTGCATTATTCGTTTAAATCCAGGAAACATTCGTGAGCAATGTAAATGAACAGCAGAGGGTTTTGGCAGATGTATCTTGGAAGCGATGCAAATGATCGAGGAAATTTGCACGTAGAGATGTTTCAGCCTATATCAGTTACGCATGAATTTCCTCAGAAAAAATGATGCAACGCTGCTCTTGTGCTGTAGTTTTGCCGAAAGTTTCCAGGAAAGTCCGGGCCTTCCTGTCAACTTTTGCCATTATACGTTCCTTTGTCTGCATTTGTAATGGAAACTACCTGGGTAAACTTAGCCTGCTGTAATTATATTTTCCTGCTAGTAGGAACTTATGATAGAAAAAGTTGACATAGTACATAAAAATAAAGTCAGAATGCATGACTTTAAAATGTGGACTGAATTCCATCTGCTTGCCCTGGTCCAGTTATCCCCTGCCCTTTAACCCTGCTTCACCTGAAGACACTCTTGGTCTTGACTGTGTGGATTGCCACAGGAGATGGACAAATTTTATTAAGTGATGTACAATCAAATATATAGGGATCAATAGTATTGAGAAGAAAAAATGTCAACTACATTTTCTTAATGTGTATTCTGTTTTTTACTTCTAGTTACAGGTGTGATGATTTTGTGGTGAACGATACCAAGATGGGCCTGGTTCAGAGGGTCAGAGAGCATCTACAGAACTTGGAGAAGTATGTGCGAATAAGTTAATGGTACTAACGTAATCACTTGAATGTTCTGAGGTTTGTTTTCTAGACTAGCTCATATGTCTGTAAATGCAGGTTTTGGAAATCAAAAATAGTAGCAGAGTTCAGAAAGAGTTTCACTATGATACCCAAAGATAAGACAACATATCTGCGAGAGAGTTAAAGATGAGAGAATAAATCGTGTGCACTTTTCTCCTTCCATTCGAAGTTTCTGAAATACTTCTGGATAAAAGGACGATCTAGTAATGCATTTGCACCACTGAGTGGTAGGAAATGGTTTCCTGCTTATGATTTATCAATGAGGTGCCAAGCACCTTTCCTACAGGAAAAGAATCTGAGGGCACATTGCCCAAGCTGCGTATTTGCAGCATTGACAACTGACTGCCATCTCAGCCAGGGAATGGTTTGTGGCATAAGGAGCTTAAATCAGTGGAAAAAAAACACTTTGTTGGGAGCAGGAAATTCAGTTAATTTATTTGCTCTGTTTCAATAACAGTTGAGACATTGCGTAGCTTTGTTAAATCGGAAGCAGTTAACACTAATAACTTTAAAATGCCTGAGAGCAGTTTAGGAATTTTTTAAAAATTGGTATATTTAGCCGTTTGTAACAGTAGTAATACCAATTCATGAATACTTCCTTTGTGAAGCCTCTACATTTACTCAGTTCCCTATCAATTGTCACAGTGAAATGGTGCTCTGTTGGTAACAGCATCTCATGAGCAAATGATTTTGGGCTCTAATAGAAATGACAGTGGCTTTAAGTTCTCACTGGAGTGAAGTCTTTACCAGCTATAGAAACCAGCTGTGGTTTTATTTATTTTGTAGCCAAGTGAAGTATCTTGCTGAGTTAAGATTCTCATTGAAAGCAGTTTTTGTTAATCTTGGAGGATACATGTATAGGATGTCAGAAATAAAAGATTTATGTATCGTTGGCTGTGAAACAGGACACATTTCATTTGAAGTCTTAATTACACATGCTTTTCCTTAATTTGGTTTCTGTTGTGAGATTTACGTTTTCAATTTAAAAAGAACGTTTTGATTCTAGATACACTTCAGCCTAGTCAATGATGTCACATTCTACATGTTATCCCTGTTCTTTGATTTTGTCATTTTTATTTTGGTGGAAGTGTTGAATTAAAGGTTTTGCATTGGGGAGGGGAAATAAAAAAAACTTGCATTTATAAAGTGCCTTATCATGTGTCTCAAACTTTGGAAAGTCTTTGCACAAATTGAATTACTTTTCAAGTCCAGTGGCTGTTATGCAAGCAGATGTGGTGGCATTTTGATTTCAGTAAGATCGCACAAACAGTGGGGAGATGAATGTCCACCTGACCCAAAGTTCAGTGTCTTTTCAGAAGGACTTTGACAGTGCAGATCCAGAAATGCTGCTTTCTTTAGCATCAGAGTCCACATTAAATCAGCATTATATAGAAGTTGAATACCATTCTTGCTCTACAACAGTGTTCACTATGCAAGATGGTTTCACAAATAATTGCTATCCCAACATTGTTAAGCCCTATCAATTGGGCCTTATTTTTGAGCGGATGGATACGCAGAAGCTAGAAGCATGCAAGGCTATGATACCAGGTCATAGCCTTTGACACCAACCAGTTCATCTGAAATAGGGAAAGGAGAAGCATGTGATTCTGGCATAACATTCTTGGACTCCTCCATTTGTGTTATTGCAATGATATTTAGTTTGATACCATCACTTAAAATATTAAGTAATGCTAGTTGCAGGCACTGTAAACAGTTGGGACCATAATGGTGATATACCATTCTTGATTTTGCAGCCATTATTGTGACTTATGACTGTATTCCCTAGACGAAGTAAAATTTAGCCATGATACCTGTGGCTAGATAATATGCTCAGAGTACTGGTTAGACATCATAAGCCTAAAAGCATATTATCTGACTGCAAAAAGATGCAGAATTATTGCGTATGCATTGTGGTCATATGCTTCCAGTTCAGTAATTGCTCTTTGTTTAAACCTCAGTGTACTGCAGTCTTTGTTTTAGAATACCAATCCCAACAATTGACCACCTTCACTTCAGGGTATTCTATGCTGGAATGACCAACTCGTGTATCTGCCTTTTGAACTGTACTGTTTTTGTGTCAAAATAAATCATCAGTTTTATTGGCTTTGTTGCAAAATAGCTGAAGTGGCACCTCCATCAATCTGAGTTGAACCTGGGGCTAAGTACAGACAGTTTTTGAATTGAGAAGGAGGCAGATAGCTGTTCTGCTCCAGGTGCAGAGATTTGGGTCTTGACCATCAGTAGTCTGGAGGGGGAGATATGTCTCTTTCTGATGTATTTCTCTTGCAAAGGAGTAGAGAACCAAGGTGATGCTAATAATAGCTCTATACTGGTTGTGTAACCCTAGGCTTCAAACCACTGGTGTGTGTTGGAAATGTCAGAGTTTTCCTGCCAGGTAAAAGTTCTGTCACCTTGTACTGTCCAGTTTTTAGTTAGGTGCCTATGATCGACCACTTTGTAGGAACATACGGAAAGTCAGGGATGAGGAAAGGCCATTTGGCCCATTGAAATTCATCCCTTTAAACCATCTGCATCCAGATAGCCCACTATTTAGAAGGACTATAGCTGCAAATGGAAATCTGCCCGTATGTCTTTGGTTTTGGAGGAATATCCCACAATGTGTGCAGTAGTCTCACCCTAACTACAGAGCCTACCTGAGGAAGTCTAGCTCACTTCCTGTAGGCTATATGAAACAGCTCTATTCTTCGGCTTTCTCCTCCTCCTTTCCCCTCCTCCCCATTGGAAAACACTCAGTTGTGGAGCATTTAGAGACCGATTGTTGACAAAAGTAAATGTACCTTCCTTTTGAATTATACGTTTTTTGTGTTAAAGGAAGTTCTTGACCCTGAGTACTACCATTTTTATTGGCTTTGGTGATTGCCAGAAAGGCAAGTGAACTGTACACTCAAGAGCTGTTCCCTTATTTGACATGAAGGCAGTGATCAGACTTCACTGTAAATTCCTACCTCAGGTCACACCTGAATTCTGACTGATTCAGGAAATCAGTTGTCTACATTTCTTCTAACTCATATAAATCCGGTGTGTGAATGTTGGAGAGATGTTCTGCTGCAGTTCCATAAAATCCAGTGAACTGGCTGTCTTATTGCCAAAGGAAAGATGTGTTGTAAAGACAGATATAAATCTTAGTGATTTCTCTTTACCCTTGCACCCCTGCTCATCCTCCTGACCAATATGTTACCCATAGTGTGCAAAGGATGACTATATTCAAAGAATGAGAATAGTGCATTGATAGGCCTTACTTTCTGTAGACAGACAGATGACCTTCTTGGAGATGACTTGATAAAATGTTTCACAATATGATGCATTAAGTTGAGGGGCAGCTAATATTGACTTTATATTAAAATATTTTGTGGATGTGTTTGATGACATATGCCCTTGAATTGAGTTATTTCATAGGGATGGGAGGCAGAATTGCATCTGAATCATTTTTTAATCACTACCAGAACAAAATGAAACCCCTTGTAGCTATAGACTTGGGTAAGGACCTCAGCCCCAGCTGGAAAGATGCAGATCAGGGGCTGTGTAAATTGCACTGAAGATCGTCTTTTCCTTCTTGATATTGAATCTAATCACGAAAGGCCGACAGTGAGTATTAGGCATGTTTTGATTTATTATTATTCTTCATTGCTTCAGCAGTGTAGCTAGGGTTGATGTGCTGTGTATGTGCACATAAAGAATCCTGAATGGATCATTTATCTCCTAGGTAGCAATGTTGCAAGTCAAGAAGAAATTACTGATTGAAAAAAATACCATTCTATAGTTATCAATTTGAGTACAGTATTCTGTTTATATGCTGAGTGGAGGAGAAAGTAACCATATTTTAGCCATGGGACTCCATTAAACATCTAGGCACCTTTGGTTCCAATAAACATGCTATATATCTTCTACTCCTGCAGTCATTTAGGCACAGTTTTGAAAATATCCTAAACTGGTATTTAATTTGTAAAACGTGGACTCTTTCCACTGCGTAGTTGAGAGAGTGCAGTATTATTGTGTGCACTATCTATGCATTTAAATCTAATTTATATGCGCTATTTGGAGAAACATTTAAACTATCTGTGTGTGCATCCCTTATTGAGAATGAAAGTTTGCCTCCTGCTCAGTTTGGACTGTCATGACATCACCTTAGACCTTTCCATTTTTGTGGCTAAGAAATATAACTTTTAATGTTGAAGGTTACCATTTGGAACTGATTTTTAAATAAAAATGAGCATTAAATAAAAGGCATCTGGTCAAAGAGGGAGCATACTTAGGGCTACACAAGTCAGCTTAAAGCTGATGCAGTCTGGTATTTTACTTTGCACTAAAGCACTCTCCAAAACAATGCTATATTCAGAAAGACTAACTTTGGGCACTTAACAGGATTCTACCTATTTGGCAGTGATGTAACAGGAATGGTAACCTTTTTTTTAATTCGTTCATGGGATGTGGGCGTCGCCTTCTTGAACTGCTGCAGTCCGTGTGGTGAAGGTTCTCCCACAGTGCTGTTAGGAAGGGAGTTCCAGGATTTTGACCCAGCGACGATGAAGGAACGGTGATATATTTCCAAGTCGGGATGGTGTGTGACTTGGAGGGGAACGTGCAGGTGGTGGTGTTCCCACATGCCTGATGCCCTTGTCCTTCTAGTTGGTAGAGGTTGCGGGTTTGGGAGGTGCTGTCGAAGAAGCCTTGACTAGTTGCTGCAGTGCATCCTGTGGATGGTACTGCAGCCACTGTGTGCCGATGGTGAAGGGGGTGAATGTTTAGGGTGTTGGATGGGGTGCCAATCAAGCGGGCTGCTTTGTCCTGGATGGTGTCGAGCTTTTTGAGTGTTGTTGGAGCTGCACTCATCCAGGCAAGTGGAGAGTATTCCATCCTGACTTGTGCCTTGTAGATGGTGGAAAGGCTTTGGGGAGTCAGGAGGTGAGTCACTCGCTGCAGAATACCCAGCCTCTGACCTGCTCTTGCAGCCACAGTATTTATATGCTGGTCCAGTTAATTTTCTGGTCAATGGTGACCCCCAGGATGTTGATGGTGGGGGATTCAGCAATGGTAATGCCGTTGAATGTCAAGGGGAGGTGGTTGTGCTAGGTATGACTCCAGCCACTGGAGAGTTTTCCCCCTGATTCCCATTGACTTCAATTTTACTAGGGCTCCTTGGTGCCACACTCGGTCAAATGCTGCCTTGACGTCAAGGACAGTCACTAATTAAAGTTAATTAAACTGTAAACTTTTAATATTGCCAGCTTATTTTCCCATTGCTAACAGTGAGTCAGCGGATGCACTGGAACATTATCAACTCCATGACAAAGTGTGACGGGGGGGAAATATATTATAGGAAGCATGAGTTGTAAAGAAAGTGCCCACTAAACTGAATATAGATAATACAGTGCATTGTTACAGATGAGTCAAAACTGTTGCCCTTAAGAGTTGCACGTTAGGCCATCTTTTATACTGTTGCTTATTTAGACCAAATTCTAGGCGACCGGCATCATTGGGCCACTGCTCCCCGCGTTTAGATAGTAAATCCAGATCTCTAATCCCAGCGGTGGACTTGTAGACCCATAAAAAGGGATGAGGGTGTTGGGATAAGGGAGCCAGATTTAGTGAACACATGGAGCTGAATCATGGATGGCAGTTTCCCAGAATCTGACCTAAACAAGTGGCAACATAAAAGTGGCTTTAGAAGTTCTTGTGAAGTTTTATTAATGGGAACACTGTTTCTCCTGTACTTGCATGTTTAAATTGGAGCTAAATCCCAAAAAACATTTTTATTTAATAATGACAGGCTATCTGGATTATACAAAAAGCCTTTCTAATAAATCGAATGCTCTTAATGATTTCAAACTGTCATTTAAGTTTTAAAAATACCTCCAGGAGTAGTGAACAAAAGAATGATGAAACATCTCCTGGTCATCACAATTAAATGGCTGCATGCCAGAAGGCTAACTTTCTCGATCACCAGATAGGATATACAACTAGTATAAGCATTCAGCTGCTGACCTTGTTGCAGCTACTTTTAACAAGATAGTAATACAAATGGAATCTATACCATGATTAAGTAACTGTATTCAAAGACCATTTACGCAGCTCCTAATCTGCATCTTTCCACACAAACATACGAATTAAGAGCAGGAGTAGGCCATTCGGCCCCTCGAGCCTGCTCTGCCATTTGATAAGATCATGGCTGATCTGATTGCAACCTGAACCCTACTTTCCCGTTTACCTACTATAACCTTTGACTCCCTTGTTAATCAGGAATCTAACTCAGCCTTAAAAATATTCAATGACCCTGCCTCCACCGCTCTCTGGGAAGTGAGTTCCACAGACTCACGACCCTCTGAGTAAAAAATTCTCATCTCCATCATAAATGGGAGCCCCCTTATTTTTAAACTATGGCCCCTAGTTCTAGTCTCTCCCACAAGGGGAAACATCCTCTCAGAATCTACCCCTTCTAGTCCCCTCAGGATCTTATATGTTTCAATAAGATCACCTCTCATTCTTCTAAACTCCGATGTATACAGGCCCAACTTGTCCAACCTTTCCTCATAAGATAACCCCTTCATCCCAAGAATCAGTCGAGTGAACCTTCTGAACCGCCTCCAAAGCAATTATGTCCTTTCTTAAATAAGGAGACCAAAACTGCAGACAGTATTCTAGATGTGTTCTCACCAATGCCCTGTACAACTGTAGCAAAACATCTCTACTTTTATATTCTGTTCCTCTTGCAATAAATGACAACATCCCATTTGCCTTCCTAATCACTTGCTGTATCTGCATACTAACTTTTTGTGATTCATGTACTAGGGCACCCAGATCTCTCTGTACCTCAGAGTTCTGCAATCTCTCTCCATTTAAATAATATACTGCTTTTCTATTCCTCCTGCCAAAGTGGACAAGTTCACATTTTCCCACATTATACTCCATCTACCAAATGTTTGCCCACTCACTTAACCTATCTCTATCCCTTTGCAGACTCCTTATGTCCTCTTCACAACTTACTTTCCTACCTACCTTTGTATCATCAGCAAATTTAGCAACCATACATTCGATCCCTTCATCCAAGTCATTGATATAGATTGTAAATAGTTGAGCCCAAGCACTGATCCCTATGGCACTCCACTCGTTACATCTTTCCAACCTGAAAATGACCCATTTATGCCTACTCTGTGCTTGTTTCCTGTTAGCTAACCAATCCTTTAACCATGCTAATAAGTTACCCCTTTCGCCATGAGCTCTTATTTTGTTATTTTCCAACTGGGGCTGAGGTCCTTACCCAAGTCTATTGCAGATCTGTAATATTTTTACAGAATTGATTTGCAAAGAATCCTGTGGCTGACAGCCATGACTCATTGGTAGCACTTTCACCTCTGAGTTAGAAGGCTGTGGGTTCAAGTCCCACTCCAGAGTCTTGAGCACATAATCTAGGCTGACACTCCATTGCAGTACTGAGGGATTGATGCACAGTTGGAGGTGCCATATTTCAGATGAGACGTCTGCCCTCTCGGGTATTCGTAAAAGATCCCATGGCACTATCCTGTTCCCTGGTCAACATTTATCCCTCAACCAATGCTACCAAAAACAGATTGGCTGGTCATCTCATGGCAGCTAATTTGTACACAAAGTCCCACAAACAGCAATGTTTGCCTACATTACAACAGTGAGCATACTTCAAAAGTAATTCATGGCTGTGAAGTGCTTTGGGACATCCTAAGTACATGAAAAATGCTATATAAATGCAAGTCCTTTCTATGCTTCACAGTTATAAATGGACATGATAATACATTGTGCTCACTGTAAACTGGAGATGAACAGTGCAGATCAGAGTTGGATTCCAGCCTTGCTGTGGTTCAAATTTACTCTGATCCAGCAATGTGAGTTCTACCAGCACAGTAACAAACGATTCTAAAGTAGGGCTGCGGAAGTTTGCTAGCCAATTTGCAGTAACGTCACAAATTTGAAAATAGTCAATAAAGCTATTGTGGTAGAGTTTGTCAATCAAGGTTGTTGAAAGTGAAAATCTGGTGGGCATAAATTTCTGTGCACTTGGCATAATTTCTCTTGGCATTAGTGATTGTAGAATTTTAATCCAGTCAGGCAATTAATTTCTTGACCCAGGAAGGTGTTTCTTCGTTATTTCTACCATTGAATTCAGTTTTTTTTTATAAATGACTCTGACATGGTTACATGGCCAGGTTTGTTCCAGAATTCATTGGGGACAGGGAGAAGAATTTTTTTAAAGCTGTTTGTGAATTATCTGACCCTAATTGCTTCAAAAATCTTTAAAATCAGAAATGTTTACCAGAACTGTTTAACCAGCTCAAATATGAGAACACTGAAAAACAAGCTGTTCTCTTCCCTTTCTGACAATTTTCTCTGGTGATCTTTCTCCCCTCTCCTGAAAGGCGTAATTTCTTTGCTGGGTTACGGTGCCCTGGGCACTGGTCATCCTGTATCTTGTCCAAGTGCCTGTTATTCAGTGTGAGAGCCGTGACAGTGAGTATCGGCAGGCTGGACGACTGCAAGGCCAGCACATCTGAGCCCAATCCTGTCCTCAGGAATTCGCGATGATTTTTTTTCTCTCTTTCCTAATCCCCTCTCCCCTCAAAAAAAAAACTAGGGCTGTTGTGACCGATTTAGTGTCGCTACTGAGAGTTAACTGCAAATAAACAGGGAAATCTAATTTTATAAATGGATTATGTGTTCTTTTATAATCCTTTTAATAATGAAAACCTAATATGTTGCCGAAATTCGGTGTGAGTATTCACTTCCAGTTAAATGCTTAACCTTCTTTGTGATGGTCATTTCCTTGTAATCTGTCCTTTTTGAGCGAGTAAAGAGAGATTACAAGCAGCAGCAGGGTTAGTTAGAGGTTTCTTCATTTCAGATTTAATATGCCGTGTGCAAACAGTTTCTGCTGATTCTTGGTCCATTTTTGCCTAAGTTGGGATGAAGTTCAGATCAAGGCGACCTGCGATCTAAGTAAATTATGTAATGCACTAGAGTATCTAGTCGTCTTAAGAGGAATGAAAGTTTGAGCAGAAGAGCGCTTGAAGAAGAATGGGGTGCAGGGCCACAAATAAATGTAATAGGGACCATATAACCTGTACGTGTGCACTTGATATTGTTGCTAGCACATCTCATGTGATGTTCACACTGAGTTGAAGGGTATGTTTTTCTATAAAAATAGGGGTGTTATTTATCTAGTGTGACACCTGTAGGAAGTGTTTGCTGTGTGCAAGGTATATGTAATGTATTACTTTTAGAATTAGAATAGAAATCAAAACTCTTGAACTTTATACTGCCCCTTGTTTAGGTCAGATTCTAGATTAGCATTTGGGAGCTGGGTCTTGGAGTTTAGACCAAATCCACTCCCTGAATCCATCAACAGACAGGGGATAATGGAGCCAGATTTGGTAGTGTAAACATTGGGAGCTGGCTCTCAGACACCAGTCTCCTGGAGTCTAACCTAAATGCGCAACAGTATAAAATGGTATTGTAAGTTCTTGTAAAGTTGTGTATGTTTATTATGTATATTTTTGTCACTCCTGCCTGTCATTCTTAACCATCACCTTTATTTAAAGCTTATGCTGTGCTATGCTATAATTTTACTGGCTTAGTATCGACAATTACTGTATAAATTTTGTATGTGCTTTAAATAAGAAGCTTCCCAGCTCAGTGGCAGAAGCCCTTTTCTAGAACTTCTGTGGGAGAGGGTTAGTCCACCTTCATTCCCCTTCACCCACCCACCTGTTCTAATATCTCTGCCTTAAACAGTCGGGTTCCTGAGCCTGACCCACAAGCTTGGCGTTAGCTTTTTAAAGTATTTACTGCACATTTATTTTGTTGATAAATGCCTTGATGATCTTAGCTGGTTCGCTGGCCGTAGTTTTGCATGTGGCTATGCCACTTTTATCAGCGGCATCCCACAGCCTACACCCTCGGCTCTCCCTCGTGCACCTTGGCACTACCATTCTGGCAAGCTATGACAAAAATAAAGCCTGTTTGTCCATGATGGTTTCTTTATTGCTGACCACAGTACACATGGGGTTAAGATCAGTTATTGATGGCTGCTTCTTCAAGCTGTGGAGAATATACACTACAGTCTGGCTAATATTCACATCTAGGCATGACAGACATGCATGGTTCAAGAAGTCCTTAGTATGCATGGTTTGATGGCTCACATTAAGATCTGAATAGATCATTCAAAATATTTGGTACAGATCAGTGAAACAAAACATCCCATTCATTTTCAAAAATCCTATGTGATTAATGTTCTGTTGCCATCCTAGGGGGTAGTGGTTTTGATGGACAGGTATGTCTGGAGTCAAGACGTGGGTCAGGTCTGTGTAAAGGGCAGGACTAGTGATTCTTTGTAGTCCCCTTGATTGACTGCTCTGTGGCCAGAATCTTCCACTTGTGGCCTTATATTTTGCAGCTTGTGCTCAGCTCAATGGTCAGTGTGAAGCCAGCAGAGACACTATCGAGGCTTTTCATATGGCAGGACAATCTGGCCTATTCCGTGCCCCATCAGGCTCTCTCGCTCTCTCTCCCTAATCCACGCCCCATCAGTCCCTCTCGCTCTCACCTTTCATGCCGCATCAGTCTTACTCTTGCACTAGAGCGCTCTCTCCCCCCCGCTCTCTCCCCTGTAGTCATGCTCCGATATACACCTACCTTTTCCTGGCCCTGCAGCTGGTTTGACTGCACCGTAAGTGCCAATTTAGTCAGCAAATGCAGTATGAAATGCATTTAATGTCTGCGTGTACTTCCTGTCATTTGACTGCAATATGTCAGTCATCACTTGTAGGCTAATCATATTCAAATTTGGGCTAGATTTCATATTTGTAAATCCAAGAGAAATTAAAATTCAGCGGGAAGTTGGAAAACCTTCAGTCAAATCACTCAATGTTTTTCCAAAATCCATTTGTACACAACGAATCCCAACTCTTAAAAGAAAATACAGACACAAAGAAATTGAGCCAAATCATTGAAAAAATGTTTTGGCATTTTTGTCTTTTTTTTAACCCTGTTCTTGGTACAACATTTCTAGCATTAAAAATTGCATCTTTCACAATAGCATGACTAAACTTGCGTATAAAGTTGTCTTGTGTGTTTGAGTAGCTTCCTAATGTTTTTATGTGGGCTTGACCCAGAGCTTCCAGGAGATGGCACAATCTGATTCTACCAGTTCGAGTAGCAAGCTCACTCACAACAGCAATTATATATTTTCTCATGGTGTAAAAGGATTACTTCAATTTGAGTTTTTCCTTTCGGATGATGCATTAATCTGGTTCAGGTGGATGTAAAAAAGAATCCCGTCTAATTTTTTCAGTGAAGACCGGAGAATTCTCTGTGCCCTGGCCGATATTCAGCCCTACCTCCTCAATGTGCACCACAAATGCAGATTCATTTAATTGCTGTTTGAGACCTTAAATGTACAAAAATTGGTTATCACGTTTGCTTCCATAGCAATAGTGATACACTTAAAGAAAAAAAGTAATTCACTGTCTGTGCTACGCTTTGGGGTGCCTGAGGACGTAAAAGGTGCTATATAAATGCACGTACCTTCATTCTTTAAAGTTACACATATAATCAACTTTTAACTTTTTAGCTCTGAGATAGTATTTGAGCGTGTCACTCCCCATTGTAATTTGAGTTCTTTCTCCCAAAAAAACCCACAAATTAATTATATTTTAGCTAAACAGAAAGGATATATTGCCATCCCCTGCTTTTCCAGTTAGAAAGTGTAAACAGTCCAAATAATTACACCTGTGCTGACTCTTCATCTAGGTACAATGTGGGCATATATGTTCTGCTCCACCCTCTGTCGCACTACCAAATCCTCTCTCGTACCTTGTACATTGCCACAGGAAACTGCTGAAATCTATCTCTATTTGTTTATCACTGATCATTTACCGTGCTACCACTTCCTGCCTTCAAAAGTCTCTCTCACTTTATCACTCTTGCATTTCTCTGTCATACTGAAGAGGAACTCTTCTGGAACAACATTCTGGAGGCAGGATGTCAGTGTCTTAATTGACATTTAGATGAACTCACCTAGTGTTTACTTAACAGCAGCAATCGCTTAATCACAATAAATGCATTCTTTACTTGACAGCAATTTCTTTGAAGCTTTAAAGGGACGCAAGCATAGTATAATGCTGTGACCTTTAAAACAGCGCATCCTCTGACTTGCAGAGCAAAGCACAGTGTCATGTAAGATGCCTGCACTGATAGATCTCCTGTACAGGGAGTCGAGAGCTGTCCTGGTTTAAAACCTCATACACATAACAAGGCGAAAATATCATTCTTTGTCAGCAGAGGACTAAAGCTCCATCTGATATGACATAGTGAGTAAACAGTAACAAAATAAATTGTAGAACTTTTATAGGTGGTAGTGCTTTTTTCTGGTATTGTGCAAACTCATTAGAAAAACACTACCCAGACAAAGCAATATGCACCAGATGTGCCACCAGTCACTTATCATCGCTGATGTTTGCTGACTAATATTTGTACAAAGCATTTCCACACCTCACTACATCAGCAGTCATCCATCAAAAAGAAGCATCTCACAATAATAGACTATTCCGCCTCTTTCATGCCTCCATTCATACCACAAATCATTAACTTACCCACCACTCCAAAAAATGAAAACTGAAATGGGTTATTTTGCATGTACAAAATTAAATGTTAAAACTTTGTACATTGTAGCACAACAGTGTCCTTCTAACCAGTAAAGTTTATTTCAAAATGTGTGGCATTAAAATATGGTGCCAAATCTTGCTAAAGCGGGGAGTCTCGCGGTGTGCGCCGTTAGTTAGACTTTTTCCTGCACCCTTCAGCTCGAATATAATTTGCGCCGTAACTTGCTGGAAGTGCGAGGGGAAACAGGACACCTGAGACCTTAGTGAACGACGGGACCAACAGTCTATTTCCTTAACACAGAGATTTAAGTAAGGAGTCTTACAACACCAGGTTATAGTCCAACAGCTTTATTTGGAATCACAAGCTTTCGGAGCTTTCCTCCTTCGTCAGGTGAGTGTAGGAGTCCGTAAATGAACAGAATTTACGGACTCCTACACTCACCTGACGAAGGAGGAAAGCTCCGAAAGCTTGTGATTCCAAATAAAGCTGTTGGACTATAACCTGGTGTTGTAAGACTCCTTACATTTGTCCACCCCAGTCCATCACCGGCATCTCCACATCACAGAGATTTAAGGATTGAGAAAGAAACCGAAACGACAGAGAAGGAAATAGGGTCAATTAGAGTCAAATCAGGTACAGAAAGAGAAAGAAAGAGAGGGAAAGAAAGATTGGATTAAAAGAGAGAGAGAAAAAAGAGACCAAAAGGAAAATAAGAAAATTTGAAATTTTTCAAATCTCAAGAATTTACGACATGCAGGAATGAGACGCAGCAGTTTAAATTGTTCCCTTTCTGGGCTGGAGAGATTAATTGGCATTGCATTAACAATTATTATGTCATTAAAAGGATACTTGCACTGTTAATTATGAGCCCTAACTTTCTGCAACGAGTTTAATGGGTAATGTGCAAATCCAGCAAGTTCTTAAAGATAATGGGGAGGTCAAAGGCAAGATGCATTTTGTACAGGGTGAGCGGCATAAATCAACCAGCAAGTTCTGGAGATTCGGGA
The DNA here is from genome assembly GCF_035084215.1 of Heptranchias perlo. Taxonomy (NCBI): domain Eukaryota; kingdom Metazoa; phylum Chordata; class Chondrichthyes; order Hexanchiformes; family Hexanchidae; genus Heptranchias; species Heptranchias perlo. The sequence goes on from NC_090362.1 coordinate 4,567,700, forward strand.
CTCGCTGCCCCTGAGCTCAATTTGCACATTAATAACGGCGTGCGTCATCAACTCGCCGTTATTTTTTCAGAAAGTTTTGGCCTATGATTTATGTTAGTGTCCCATTCTAGATTATCCCATTCATTGGCATCCGGGGTGGGTGTCTACACTTCCTGCATTGACAGTTCATTATCTAGCCCAAACATGGCTCTCTGTGATGATTCTCTTTCCACCTGACTTTCCTTGCTATTATTTGCCTTGCCTATATCCTGCAGAGGTGTTGTCCAAATCGCAGTAACACCTTGGGGTCGCCCTCAGTCCTCTGTTAGCTTCTACTTCGAGTACCTCATGTTCAGCCCTTCTGCCTCCGATTCAAAATCCTTTTAGTATACCACCCTCCCAAGCCCCACCCTGACTCCCTTCCCCCTCCCTTCGCCTTTCCACTGAGCAACTCCTTTACCTTGATAACTTCAGCCTACACCTGAACACTCTATCCTCCTTTTCTCCAACTCTCTGCCCTCTAATTCTTGCATGGTCTTGCTGTACATATAAATTCCGACCTATACCCATAGTCCCCACCTCCTAACCTTGCTGTTGGTTGTGACCTCTGCATCTGAGGAGTCTATCACCCATAATGTTATCTGAACACTTTCTGATTTCACTTACCACTCACATTCCCATTACCCTCACCATTTGGAAAAGCTTTCCCATTGCTCCCTCATTAATTCTCTCTCATTCCCACCTCCTGTCCTTTTGTTCTCCAGTCGCCACTACACGTCTGATGGTGTTGACCTACTAAACTGTTCCCTCGCCTCTCTGCCAAGACACCTACTATTCCAAAATAATTCTGGAGCTCAAGGACAACCCTAAGCTCCACTTCTCCATGACTTTCTGCCTCCTCAAACCTCTCCCTACTTCCTCTGCCCTCACCTCGAATACTGAATGTGAGGAGCTGGTGGATTTCTTTGCCTCTTAGATGACTATCCATGCAGCTGCTTCCTGCTTTTCCTTTGCAGACCTCCCCACAGTGTCCTAACCACTTCAGCCCTAATCCTGCTTCACTTTGCAGCTTCTTCCCTGTGTATTTCCTTGCCTCCTCCAGACTCATCTCTTCTGACAGACCCACTTCCTGCTCTCTTGGTCCTCTCCCTACCGAACAGCCGACCACTTAGTTATGGCCCTCATTATAGCTGGCATTATTAATGGTTCCCTTTACTCAGGCACTGTTCCTCCGCCATTCAAAACTCCTATCATCTATCCCCACTTCAGAGAACCCACCCTCGACCTATCCGTCCTCTAATTATTGGCCCATTTCTAACCTCTCACGGCCTTTGAATGTGCTGTCACGCGTATGCCCCCCCCCCAGCTCTGCCCATCTCCTCAAACACTCCAGTCTGACTTCCACCCGTGCAAAGGCACCAAAACTGGGCTAAAATCACAAGTGACATGTTGTGTGTGACTGACTGATGAATTATCCCCTTTACACTTCTCAATCTTCCCACAACATTTGTCATGATTAACCATGCTGTCTTCCAACACCGTTCCTCTGCTATTCAGCTCCCTGAGGCTGCCCTTGTGTGGTTCCATTCCTACCTCTGGATGTAGCCAGCATATCTCCAGCAATGGCTTCTCTGCACCATTGCCTCAATGTTCTGTGCTTGAACTGACCCACCCTCCACTTTTCCTCCTCTTATCTGCTGCTCACTGCTCCTTGGTGACATCATATCCACACCAGCATCCTGTCTACTAATAAGTACGGACTCTCGGTTTCCCAGGCATTCGCTGTTAGAACATAAAAACATAAGAAATAGGAGCAGGAGTAGGCTATCCGGCGCCTCAAGCCTGCTCCACCATTCAGGAAGATAGAATCATAGAAAGTTATAGCACAGAAGGAGGCCATTCAGCCCATCTAGTCCGCACCGGCCCTATGCATGAGCAATCCAGCTAGTCCCACTGCCCTGCCCTATCCCCGTAGCCCTGCACATTTTTTTGTTTCAAGTACTTATCCAGTTCCCTTTTGAAGGCCATGATTGAATCTGCCTCCACCACCCCCTCAGGCAGTGCATTCCAGATCCTAACCACTTGCTGTGTAAAAAAGTTTTTCCTTGTATTACCTTTGGTTCTTTTGCCAATCACCTTAAATCTATGCCCTCTGGTTCTTGACCCTTTCGCCAATGGGAACAGTTTCTCTCTCCATTCTGTCTAGACTCATGATTTTGAACACCTCTATCAAATCTCCTCTCAACCTTCTCTGTTCCCAGGAGAACAATCCCAGCTTCTCCAGTCTTTCCCCATAATTTAAGTCCGCCATCCCTGGAATCATTCTAGTAAATGTCCTCTGCACCCTCACTAAGTCCTTCACATCCTTCCTAAGGTGCAATGCCCAGAACTGGACACAGTACTCCAGTTGTTTTATAAAAGTTCATCTTGACTTCCTTGCTTTTGTACGCATGGCTGATCTTCTACCTCAGTGCCATTTTCCTGCACCATCCCCATATCCCTTGATGCCTTTAATATCTAGAAATCTATCGAGCTCTGTTTTGAATGTACTCAGACTGAGCCTCCACAGCCCTCTGGTATAGAAAATTCCAAAGATTCACCACCTCTGAGTGAAAAAATTTCTCCTCATCTCAGTCCTAAATGGCCGACCCCTTATTCTGAGACTCTGACCACTGGCTCTAAACTCCCCAGCCAGGGGAAACATCCTCCTTGCATCTACCCTGTCGAGCCCTGTAAGAATTTTGTATATTTCAATAAGATCACCTCTCATGCTTCTAAACTCTAGAGAATACAGGCCTAGTCTACTCAATCTCTCCTCATACGACGATCCCGCCATCCCAGGAATCAGTCTGGTGAACCTTTGTTGCACTCCCTCTATGGCAAGTATATCCTTTCTTAGTTAAGGAGACCAAAATTGTACACAATACGCCAGGTGCAGTCCCACCAAGGCCCTATATAATTGCAGTAAGACATCTTTACTCCTGTACTCACATCCTCTTGAAATAAAGGCCAACATACCACTTGCCTTCCTAATTGCATGCTGTACCTGCTTGTTAGCTTTCTGTGACTCATGTACAAGGACACCCGGGTCCCTTTGAACATCAACATTTCCCAATCTCTCACCATTTAAAAAAAATACTCTGCATTTCTGTTTTTCCTACCAATGTGGATAACTTCACATTTTTCCACATTATATTCCATCTGCCATGTTCTTGCCCACTCACTTAGCCTGTCTGTATCCCCTTGAAGCCTCTTTGCATCCTCCTCACAACTCACATTCCCACCTAGTTTTGTGTCATCAGCAAACTTGGAAATATTACATTTGGTCCCCTCATCCAAATCATTGATACATATTGTGAATAGCTGGGGCCCAAGCACCGATCCCTAGTCACAGTCTGCCAATCTGAAAAAGACTTGTTTACATAGCTTCCTCTGCTGCCCAAATTAATATTGAAAATAATCAGCATGAGAAAGAACGACCTTCCATTTACTTAGAGCCTGATCAATCCGCAGGATGATCAAAGTGCTTTATGACCAATGGATTTCTTTTTAAGTGATGTCACTGTTATATAGTTAAATGTGGCAGCCAATTTGTGCACATCAAGGTCTCAACTGCAAATGAGTGAATGAATAGCCAGGCAATGTTTTTGGTGATGTTAGTCAAGTGAGAAATATTGGCCAAAACACCAAGAGAATTCCATACTCTTCTTCATGGGATTATTTATATCTGCCTGACCAGACAGATGGGGCCTCAGTTTAACATCCCTTCTGAAAGACGACACCTCCTACAATGCAGCACTCATGTAGTATTGCATTCAAGTGCCAGCTTAGGTTATATGCTCAAATCCTTGAGTGGGGCATGAACCCCCCCCCCCCAACCTTCTCACTAAGGTGAGTGTGCTGCCAACTGACTCCAGGAGGCCCAACAATGAATGCCATTCTCTTGCAATTGGCTGTACAGCGGCTTAATCTGTTTTAACAGAATTCAACCCAACAGCATATGAAATACTCATTGATGCTCCATAATGTATAAAGTGAAACTACAAATCCAATTAGTTGTATACAGCTCCATCAAGACTGTGGACAGCATGGAGTTTTCATCAAATTCAGGCAACCTAACTGAGAATGAGCACCAAAACTAAAATCCAGGGCACCTGGAGTGGAATAGAATATAAAAGATGGAGATATTGGACCTTTGGTAGGAAGTCCCTCACATTCCAATAGGTCAACAGCCAACTTTAGTTACACAATAAAAATCAACTCTCCGACGCCACTGATTTATAATTTAAAAAAAATAGCAGACACAGGCTGAATTAACTAACGGGTCCATGCCACACAGTTGGAAAGATGATTATTTAATTATGTGCACGGTAAAAACACTTTAAGTACAGCAGTAACAACTTAAAAACTCTGCATCTGAAGTAATGTTTCATTTAAAAAAAACTTGGCAGTCTTCTAACATCTTCAGTAGGGTCAAGGCTTGTAGAGTGGGGAAAAAACAGAGGCATGAGAGTCAGAGCTGGCAGGGTCATGGCTGGAGTTGGTCAGATGAGCCACTCAGCCAATTAGGAGTAAAAGTAATCATTAGGCCATAGTCTCTCCCAGCACAAAGACTGCTTATGTAACATTGACCATCTCCACCCCTGCCTCATCTTATCTGCTGCTGAAACCCTCATCCGTGCTTTTGTTACTTCCAGAATCGACTATCCTAATGCTCTCCTGGCCAGCCTCCCATCTTCCACCCTCTATAAACGAGCCAAGTGCCAGAGCACCACATAGCTTGGTGACTCCGCCGGAATCACAGCTTGGTATAATAGAGAAATTGAAGTGCGATATCAATAGCGCGACAGAAAAATTGTGACATAAGAACTAAGTGTGAAGGGCGCTGGAAATGCATGCTAAACGTTGATTTCTTACGGGGTTGCACACGAGGAGGCAAGACCGAGTACAATCATCAGATGAAGGAGGGTTAGAGGCCAGCCCATTTTAAAATCATACATTCTGTCCTTATTTTTAAATGTATATCCATGTAAATTCCTATGCCTACATTTATAATGGTAACTTCCTATGTAAACTTGTGCTGTAATTACAACTTCCTGCCAATGGTGGCGCTACACCACCTACAGCATGACCAGTTTGCCTAGGCTGTCTTTATCTTAAATATGGATGTTGAAATTTATAATGAAAAAGTTAAAAGGAAGATTTTTAATACATCTTATTTTTTTCTTGAATTTCTGACTTTGTTCTATTTGGTAGCAGGCATTCTGAATACTTTCCTAGCTTCCTCGTAAGAAAGCAGCATCACTGGAGACCCGGAGTATTTGGTCTTGTAGCAACAAAGACAAGCTTGGATGATGTGTCTAGAATGGGGGATTGGGGTTGATAGTGAGACTAACCAATTCAGGCTCTACAAAAGATAAAGGAATTTGTGTTTCAGGCCTCGAGAGAGTCTACTATTTTATCCCTTTCCTGTCCAATTATTAATTCCAGTGGTCATTGGTAAACTGAAGTCATGACTGGGGTACCTGGTGATTCAGGAAGCAGTTTATTCTTTATGAAACTGATACCATGAGCTGTTTGCTTTTCTCTCCATAAGGTTACGTACATCTGATATTCCCCCCCCCCCCTCACTTTTCTGAATTAGACAAAACGAACATCTTGAACTGTATTTCTATTGTATTTTTTAAAATCCATGTTACATCACATTTGATACTGAGAATGGGGGTGGGAGAACCCTAAAACACATTTGCTTTGGTAGTGAAACTTAATTTACAGATCTAGTTTTTGATGCGTAAAGCTAAAAGGCATGTGTCCCAGAGGCCTCGTGCCAGCAGAAACTACTTGAATGAGAAATTAAAAACCCGGCCTTGTGTGCAAGGTGCTACTTATCTCCTAAATGATTTTATTCCCAGTGAGCTTTTTGTTTGTGCACTAAGTCATACAAATAATTGAGTTTGGTCCTACTCGCTAGCCAAGGTTTATCAGCCAAGAGATCTGTTTTTCTGCTGTAAGTACAGGGTTAACTACAATCAACAAATTGCATCCAATTCCATACAATGTCTCTGTGGGAATTTGTCTAATTGTGCAGCATGACTCAATAATATTCTGAATAATTGGTTATTTGAACCCGGCTTGTGACATTCAACACAAAATATCAGTTAATAAAAGGCTGATGTGAACATGCCGTACTGTACAGTATCTGTCCTGTTAAAGTAATGCAGTCTCTGTAATATGTCCTTTTCATCATACAGTTCAGCATTTTCAGCAGACAGACACCGAAAAAGAAAGCTGATGGAAAGTTCATCTTTGAACAACAAGTATGTGAAGGTCAATGTAAGTACAGAACATACCAATTAATGGGCACCCTGTTAATGGGAACATTAATTCGACAGTATTTGCTCTTGTACCAATCATTTTCCACGCATTCTGTGTTTGCTCAGTGAGAATGATTGGGTAAACAAAATGCCCTGAAAGGGACACTATTAGGAAGAGACCACATTTAGCATGTACAAATTGGGTTGTGCATCTTTTTTCAGATTATTGTTCAGAGACTTGTCCCATTTTGGGTCATTTTTGGGGATATAATCTGTCTTTAAATTTTTCATCAAGAGCAACTTTAAATTTTAAGGAAGATTGTCTATTTGCCAGCTGATCAATCTAGGGTGTTCAGATTCTGTTACCCTGTATCTACATTTTAAAAATTATCAGCTACAATTAATTTAGATTGAAGTATTCTTATCCCAAAGCCAGGTTTAGAAATGAGCAGTTCAAGAGGTTTGAAAGCTAAACGCAGACCCTTGAGTGACGTGACCCTGTCATAGGCTCTTTTGGTCATTGCAACGGAACACCTGGAATTTCTGGCCTGCACTAGTGCTAGGAAGTTAATGCTGTGGCCTTAAGGGGTTTGGGGCGGGTATATTCAGGTGGGTCTGCTTGCTACCATTTGGCTTGTGCACAAACAAAAATAGCTTGGCACTGATGAGACTTGCCTTTAAGCTCATTTGCCCTGTGTGCAAGGACAAATCAAGCTGTCCTGTCAGCACGAAGGCGCAACATTTCAGAAGGAGAGATGAACATCCCCGTTCTGGGTACAACCCAGCTCATTTTTGTTCTGTGCAAAGTAGATGAAATGGGCACAGTAATTTATTCATAAAATATTAATTTAATTTGGGGATTTGTTGCACAAAATTTCAAGTTTACATGTGAGTACAGCAGTATCCAACTTTGCTGCCAAATATGCCCTTGCACAAAAAGACCAACATTTTGGGCCTGCTTTCTCTTGTGTGAGAAGTTAATTGGAGCCATGTGTACCAAACATTGATTCAGAACCCAGGCAACACACTGCATTGCACCCTTTAAATGAGCAGCCTTTTCAGCAGTCTCAGGTATTCTCCCATTTTTGTAAATTGTACTATTCCGGCTACATTTTTCAGTGTAAAATTGACATGGACAACATCCGATTGTAAAGTGATCAAAGTGAGGACCTGTTTGCACAGGAAGATTGCAGCCTGATAGAGGAGTGGGTGCATTATCAGGGCAGTGTTTCTGCATTAGTTGGCAAAGGTTTTTGTTCTTTCCTCTTCTGACTGGGACAGCGTGCTGGACTTGAGCTGACTGGGACAGCGTGCTGGACTTGAGCTGACTGGGACAGCGTGCTGGACTTGAGCTGACTGGGACAGCGTGCTGGACTTGAGCTGACTGGGACAGCGTGCTGGACTTGAGCTGACTGGGACAGCGTGCTGGACTTGAGCTGACTGGGACAGCGTGCTGGACTTGAGCTGACTGGGACAGCGTGCTGGACTTGAGCTGACTGGGACAGCGTGCTGGACTTGAGCTGACTGGGACAGCGTGCTGGACTTGAGCTGACTGGGACAGCGTGCTGGACTTGAGCTGACTGGGACAGCGTGCTGGACTTGAGCTGACTGGGACAGCGTGCTGGACTTGAGCTGACTGGGACAGCGTGCTGGACTTGAGCTGACTGGGACAGCGTGCTGGACTTGAGCTGACTGGGACAGCGTGCTGGACTTGAGCTGACTGGGACAGCGTGCTGGACTTGAGCTGACTGGGACAGCGTGCTGGACTTGAGCTGACTGGGACAGCGTGCTGGACTTGAGCTGACTGGGACAGCGTGCTGGACTTGAGCTGACTGGGACAGCGTGCTGGACTTGAGCTGACTGGGACAGCGTGCTGGACTTGAGCTGACTGGGACAGCGTGCTGGACTTGAGCTGACTGGGACAGCGTGCTGGACTTGAGCTGACTGGGACAGCGTGCTGGACTTGAGCTGACTGGGACAGCGTGCTGGACTTGAGCTGACTGGGACAGCGTGCTGGACTTGAGCTGACTGGGACAGCGTGCTGGACTTGAGCTGACTGGGACAGCGTGCTGGACTTGAGCTGACTGGGACAGCGTGCTGGACTTGAGCTGACTGGGACAGCGTGCTGGACTTGAGCTGACTGGGACAGCGTGCTGGACTTGAGCTGACTGGGACAGCGTGCTGGACTTGAGCTGACTGGGACAGCGTGCTGGACTTGAGCTGACTGGACGGTGTCTCTCTTTGTACCTCTTCCTGTCTGTTAACTTTTGTGGTCCCTGCATCCTTCATCTGGATTTTCTGTTTTTGTTGTTTTCTGTCTCCTGGTGGTGTATGAAACTAACAATCTCAGAAAAAGAAAGGCCTCTACAACAGCTCGTTGAATTATTCCACATTTGTACAAATGGACAGGACCAGTACAGTAAAGAGTTCCTTTGAGCCTTTTCGAAGCATTCCATGTAGCTGATTTTTATCTTGCACAGCAGCACAAACACATGACTTGAATACATTCCTGTGAATGATTTCTTCTTTTCACACAACACTGGAGTCTGGTTAGGGTTTCTTGTAAATGACCTTCCTTTATATTTCAATGTGTTTTCACTCCAAAATATAATCTAATTTCTGTCAAATTCTATATTTTGAATTCTGAGAGCAAAGTTATATTGGCCTTGTGATCAAGAATTTAAATGACAGTGAATTTCACGTACAGTTTATGCAGTTCAGTATAAATGACTTGTCATTCTGGTTGTATATGTGTTTTTAAAATTTATTTTGTTTCCTGACCACAGAATTCAACTCTAATCTATATTCACATAAAGAAATGTAAAAGGATCGATGTAACTGCTTCCTTTCAAAAAAAAACTGGAAAAAGTTTTGTAGTCAAATTTAGGTGATTCTACAGTGTTGTGACTAGGTATGCCAGGATACTGGGATTTGGTTGTTAACACTGAGTTGCAGCTGGTTGTGCCTCATTATTTGACCTGATTGGGATCCAGTTTGCTAATCATTAACTAACAGGCCTTGATTGTTTTAACAGGGAGGAACCTCTGCAATTTGCGCAACAGGACTTCGGAATCTCGGGAACACCTGTTTTATGAATGCCATCCTCCAGTCACTCAGGTAACTGGCCGTGTCTGTCTTGACACTGAGGTGTAATTAGCTGCCGATTGGCTAATAGAATTAGTTTGCTGGTTTTAGAAAACCATTGTGAAGTTTGTCCAGGCTGTTTAGAACACCCCTCTACATCCTCCTCTATTGAGGTCTGCATTGTGATGGTCATTAAGCTGGGCAACAGAAGAAAACTGAAGAAAAATAGGGGAAAGTAATTGGACACAGCACACACTATTCTTATTCTTTGTTAAATTTTATCCAACAATTTAAAATTTTTCCAAAAAAATCTCCATGTAACTTTCTTACTGCTGATCACTTCAGGGAATTTAACTTTGTAATACCAACATAAAACTGAATGTTTTCCTACAAACAGGTTTATAGAAGCATGTTAGTTCTTGTGCTTGCAGAGCTTGCTACCATTCCTAGTTGGGAGTTTTATCTCCTTTTTCTTTCACATATTGAAGTGCCAGTATTGCTCTATTTGAGTCTACATGTGTTCTGAATCCCACTGTTCAATCTCCATGATCTCCAACTCACAATCTTCACATACTCTGTGCTATGTTGCAGCCAACCTCAAAGCATAGAGTATAACTGGTGCGTGAAACTGAACTGCTGAGGCTGGATTAAGAAGGCTTGTTTGTGTGTGCGCGCATGAAATCCATTGGAATTTCTGTAGTCTGACCCAGATGATACAACTTTACAGCCCTTGTTACAGCCTATCTTTGGGCAAATCTTTTTGCAGTAGGATTACTCTAATCTGCCAAATTGCAGCAGTTTATCAGTAATCACATGCTGGCCCAATGATTTAACACATTAAAGAGTGTATACCATGCCACATAGCGGTGAGAATACAGAGACTGGAGGGCAGGTCATCTTATTTCCCCCCCCCCCCCCAGACCAGTGAATAATGCTTATGGTGCAGGGATGAAACCCAAAACCTCAATGTGTTCATCTGTTCTCCTATCCTAACAGAAGTGCAAGCCCATTTAGCATTAAACATTTAGAAACTGGTATCCCTTACTATAATTTCAGGCCAAAGTTTTTAAAATAATAGTGTTTTCTATTTCTGAAATATCAAGTATAATTCAGTGTGTATCAACAGAATATTTTTATTATTTTTCTGAATTGTTGAGGGAATTCAGTAATTTGTTTGCACACTGTTACATCTGTTAACCACTGGGTAAACAGCATTCAGCTCTGGCCTAGACAGGTGATCTACTTGTGGATAGGTAATGGTAAGTGAAGGAGGCATAAAGGGTGGGAGAAAAAGTGCACTGAAAAATGTGAGGGAGGCCAGAAAGATGCTTCATAATAAGTAAAATGTTAACTGAGGCTATCTGGGAACACGCTCAGTCAGTGCCTTGCATGCCAGCCCTGCTGAATCGAAAACTAGAATGGCTCCTTTGAGCTGTGTGAATGGATAGTTTAGCCATCCGTCACTAGATCTGGTGGGACCACATCAAGCACTATCAGGTCTCACTCACCTCTGCCAAACTGCTCACTGTTCCAGGAACACCCTGGAGTTCAAAGATAACTCCCCTGAGTTCTTCTCTCCACTACCAACTGCCCCCTGAAACCTCTCGCCCCTGCCCTCTACACACCACCTCCAACAACAAGTGCGAGGAGCTGATGGACTTTTTTGTAACTAAGAATGAGACCATCTGTTCAGCTGCCTCTGCTGTTTTCCCTTTCCCATCAAGCCAAACTTCCTCCCTGTCTTCCCTCTACTGTAGCCCTAAACCCACACCTCTCTCTAGTTTCTTTCCTATCTCCCCTCATGCCCTCTCTGGACTCATCTTGTCCACGAGACCATCTCCTGTTCACTCAACCCTATTTGTACTAAACTGCTGACCACCCAACTTCCCTTCCAGGCCCCCCATGCTAGCTGACCAAGTAAATGATTCTCTCTCTGCAGGTTCCCCCCTCCCTTTCAAAACCGCCGTTATCACCCCCCTCAAAAAACCTACCTTGACCCCTCTGTCCTTATAAACCATCACCAACTTTCCTTTCCTCTCCAAGATCCTGAATGTGTTATTGCCTGCGACATCCATTTCCATCTTTTCCAGACCTCCATGTTTGAATCTCTCCAATCAGATTTCCACCCCTGCTACAGCACTGAAACAGCTCTAACCAAGTGATATGCACTGTGACTGTGACCGTAGTGCATTATCCTTCCTTGTCTTCCCTGCAGCCTTTGTCAAGGTTGACGATACCCTCTTCCTCCAAAGTCTCTTCTCCTTTGTTCAACTCATTGGAAAGGCCCTTGCTTGTTTCCACTCTTACCTATACGATTGTTCCCAAAGCATCTCCAGCAATGGCTCCTCTTCCCAATTCCACATTGTTACCTCCAGAATCCTACAAGGATCCAATGCTTGGCACTTTCCTCCTCTTCTACATGCTGCCCCTTGGCGATATCATTCGTAGACATGGGGTCAGCTTCCACGTGTACTCTGATGATACCCAGCTCCACTCCTCCACCGCCTGTGTGATGCTTGTCCGATATCCAGTCTTGAATGAACCACAATTTCTTCCAGATAAACATTGAGAAGACAGAAGCCATCATCTTCGGCCCCTGCCAAAAACTTTGCACCTTTGCCACCAATTACACCCTCCCTCCTGTAGCTGATATTGTATTTGTTGTTGTTGAAGTAGCTAGCAGTAGCTGTTGAGGTAAGTGGTCTGCTGCTGGAGTGGCTTTTGTGACAGCTCCACTTTAACAGCTGGGTCCAGCACAACATCCAGTGCGAAGGGTACCTTATCGCCCCCATCACACGGGAGAGTCTGCTCACTTCCCTGTTGAGGTAATATCTTTTCCTTTGTTGCCCCAATTGCACTTTAATCTTCCACCCACCAGTGCGTGGTATGTGTATAGGAACTGGTCTTTCTACTTACTGGCACAAGTGTGACCTACTCTTTCTCTGCCACTCCCCCACCCCCCCCCCCCCCCCCCAAATAAAAGGGTCATTAGACTTATGCAAGTAAATACATTTTATTGAAGTGAGCCACACACATTGAAACCTGGCGCACGCAGGAGTGCAGTACATGTCTGCATGCATTGTTGCTGCGATTTTGGAGGAAACCAGAGTGGCCGGTACCACTATGAACAGATATGACTTTAGCACTGCAGTGAGTGCTGTGATGCACCTGTAAATATAACAGCATTATTTGTTTCAAATGCATTAATAGTTTCTGGCCTGACTTATTTGTAACATGAAATCCATCTATAAACAAAATATAGCATTGTGCAGTAATTGGTTTGCAACTCTTGTGCAGTAGTTGGTTTTAAATCTGAAGTATTATGCTTTTGCACATGCAGGAAGAAATTGTGGTTGGTTGCTCTAATTAATTGCTGAAAATGTGTCCTTCAACAACATTCAGAGAAGGGCGTTGAAACCTTTCTATGACGCTGTCATGTTTTAATATAGCGTGTTATTTTAAATGGCAGTCCCATTCCACATCTTCTAATTAGTATAACTGTTTCTGCTGAATAGATTCAGAAGATGGCACCTTCAGAAATAACTGAAAACTCATGTCTAAGTAATGACAGAGCTCACAGACATGAATTTAAACTTCAAAATGTGATGACTGATTAGGCAGGCACCGAAAGCTTTGTATTTAATGTTCTAAGTGTATACTCTTCCTCTCCAAATGTTTTGTCTAACCTGCTGCCAAGGTACAGTACTGTAGGGTATAATAGTTGATGATTAATGACATGTTCTGGTCAGTGTTGAATTCAGAGTGGAGATAAAAAGATCTGTTTAAAAGCACTTTGGATTGAATATGATCTGATTAGGTGCAATTAATGTATTATACTCATTGTGTATGATGTAGGCGTTGATGGACGTATACTTACTCCACACTTGCCTCGGGGATTTAAGATCAGAGGATTTCAGGCGGGAGTGGGACTTCGGGTGGCAGGAGGCCGCCGCCGCCGGGGACACGAAGAAACGGTCCCCGGCAGTCAGACTAAATGGCTGGGTGGAGGGGTGACCTTGCAGGGAAACCAAGCCGGTTTCCCCACGTAAGCGTCAGGTTAAAATTGCAGTCAGACCGAGATTATGTCATCGGAGCCTGATTTGCATATTTATAGAGGACATCCAATGCCTTCCAGTGGGTGTTCCCCTTTTGAGCAGGTTAAAATTGCAACCCGCCAGATAGCAGTGTGATCAGTGGGGCAAGTCACTGCAGCAATTTTAACTGTCCACCTGCCCGGGAGACAAGGAGGTGGGTGGAAGATTAAAGTGCAATTGGGGCAACAAAGGAAAAGATATTACCTCAACAGGGAAGTGAGCGGACTCTCCCGTGTGATGGGGGCGATAAGGTACCCTTCCCTCTGTCCTGTGGGGAGAGGGGGTAGGTGGGTGGTTGGTTGGTTGGTGAGCTTACCCTTTCCCTCCCATAGTCTCTTCTGTCTCCATCCCAATGTTTACCTCGGGTGAGTCTAACTTTGGAGCTCCTACTGCCCTCTGGCTGAGATTAGCTATTTCAGCACTGACCAGGGATTGAACATGGGTAGTTTCTAGACTGCATACCTTGGATGCTCATTATCTGAACCAACTGAGCTCTCATGAGCCTGTTGGCGTTTAATTTTAAATTAAAGTTTTCTAAAATAGTAGGGTAGTGAAGGCACAAACTTCTAGTCTACACCAAATGTATTTTGAATTTCCAGTAAGGTGCTGCAAAATTTGTTCCTCATTTCAGTTCAGTGCACGTATTAGATGACATAGACTAGGGATCCTAAAAAAACTTACTGTAAATGAAGTATAGAGTGAACAAGTTTAAGCCTAGCTGGAACAGTGCGTTCTGTAGCTCACCTATAGGGATGAATTGTTTAGTACATGCTCAGCATGTTTTCTGAGAAATTTACTATACTTGTGCCGAATGTTGCAATCAATTCCTTCAGTGCTGATGCTGTACATCAGTTAGTCTGCACTATCGTCTTCCATACTCTGGGAGCAGATCCATAACTGAAAAGGATCCCATCACATTTACGGTGTACAACCCCCTGAAGTGATCGCAAGGCAGTCATCTCACCTCTGGGTTCAGATGTCTGTTGGAAATTATCCGTACTGTGCTCTCTTGTTCTGGACGTTTCAACAATCAGGTTATTGCTTTGTTATTGCTTTCAGGCATGTGTTATTTAGCAGTGATACTTTAGAAAAATCGCTCACTTAACACTCTATGTATTTTTAAGGGCAGCAATAGTGTGCTTTTCAACAAATGTTATTTTTCAATTGCAGTAACATCCAGCAATTCTGCTGTTATTTCAAGGAACTTCCAGCGGTGGAGTTGCGCAGTGGTAAAACTGCAGGTAGAAGGACCTACCATACCAGGAGTCAGGGAGACAACAGTGTGTATGTTGCTGCTTCTCTTTTTATTAGATATACTCTAATATTGGGTAAAATAGACATAGATAGGTGAGAACTAGTCATAAAAATGTTTTAAAATCAAGGTCACAAAGTGAGTGAGTTGCTTCTTTTATTAAACTCGAACTGCAGGCAAGTCTTCAGTATAGTACTGACGAGAATTAATACACTGTTCGTGACTTTGAATTGAACCAGATAGATTGAATTCATCGAATAGGACAGCTAATTAATGTGAGAGAAATAGAACTTTTGGACTTAAAGGGTTAATGATTGTTCAACACTTTGGGTTATTGCTCTGCCTCATTGGCTAATGGCTATGAGAGAAAATAGAAATCAGTTGTAAAAGTGCAACTCCTATAGGGTGCTATGTTTGTAATATTTCTTGAGTTTTGTACCAAACCCTAAAGATCCCAAAATATTATAAGAACTATTTTTTAGTGACTGAAAATGTATGTTCTTGTATACCAGAAACAGTGGGAGGAACAAAATCAATAACAACTTTTAAAATGAAAATGTTAAAAGGTATGGAGTGAGGGCAGGTGAGTGGGACTCAGTGGATAACTCTTTTAGAAAGCCAGGGCAGGTGCGATGGGTCAAATGGGCCCATGAGGTGTAAAGTTCTCTCATTCTATAAGACGTACGGGTGGTGTCAGTATGTTTGGGGACCTGGAGTCTTTGAGCACCACTATCAATGATGCACCTTTTTCTGTTTCCCTGCTAAATATTACAGTTCCCTAGTAGAAGAGTTCCGGAAAACTCTCTGCGCCTTATGGCAAGGAAGCCAGACTGCATTCTGTCCTGAATCTCTCTTCTATGTAATTTGGAAGATCATGCCGAATTTCAGGTAGGCAGCAGGAGAGAATTGTTTCATGATGGGCTACGCCCAAAAAGTTAACCTGCCTCTCTCTCTACACATGTTGACTGACCTGTGTATTTCCAGCACATGTAGATTATTTTTTGTATATGTGCTGATCTGAATTACAGTAGGAGAGGTGTATAATGAATCAAATGTTCTGGCCCCTGTATCACAAGGGCATTCTAGCTGTGGAAGATTGCTAATTCTTCTGTACCGGTTACTGGCTGAGAAAACCCCCATAGTTGTCTCTGGAACTTTCGAGTTAAAATGCAGACTATTATTTAAAATTCTGCTTAGATCAAACTAGAAGACTTAGTTCAATCAAGAAAATTTGTCTTTGGTTTCGAGATTTATTTTGCATCTATGTCAATTAAAAACATTTCTAAACAGCGCAAAGATTCTTGGGAGTTTTAGAGCGATTTGTAAATTTCCTTAATGTTTGAGTTTGTTTTAGTGTCTTTGCCTTGAACTGTAAATAGTAACTGTGATTGGGAGGTCATCCATATTGTGTGTTTCAAAACTGCACCACAGAACAGAGAAAAAATTCCTTTAGATTGAATGTACAAAGATAGTATGGAACACTGGGGAGTCACCACGTTAAATTCCCTCAGCAAAATAAATGTGCGTTCAGGCAAGAGAATTGAAAGTATTACCATTTGCTTTATCATAGGACTAGATTTGAAATGCTGGATACAGTAGGGGAAGGGGAGAGAATAATTCCCATTCGGAGTATAGAATAGTGAGGCCTGTAAAACCATGCTACTTGTGTATAATGTGCGAGGGCATGCTACAGGGACAAAGTTCCATTTGAAGAAGTCTGTTCTCTTCCCGTGGCCTAATTACCCTCATTGTACATCATGTCCTGACCCAGCAGGGAGCTCAGTGACTGCCTCCCAGATGTTTGCCAGTACTTTTCAGGAACTATCCTCCATCCTTTTTTTGCTGTCTTTCTTCCCCCCCCCCCCCCCCCCCCCCCCCATTCACCACCGCCCCCCCCCCCCCCCCCCCAACAAATGCCATTGGAAGGTGTGACACAGTGCATAAATATACTACACTAAAATGTATTCAAATGCAGTAAACAGCAATAAGATTTCACACCAAGTATGAAAAGTTTGTGCATCTATAATAATTAGGTTAAAATTTGTCACTTTTTGCGCAACGATGAACTCATTTGTCCAACAAACAGTGACTCCCCTAGTGAGAATATTAGAACAAAGGGAAGTAAAGCCGTCTACAATTAAATGATTTATATTAAAGTTTTGTGCCTTAGGAAATTAAACTGAGTGCTATTCTCTCTCTCCCTGTGCAGGGGCTATCAGCAGCAGGATGCTCATGAATTTATGCGATATTTGTTAGACCATCTCCACTTAGAGCTTCAGCGAAGCTACAATGGTATGACAACTCCATTTATTTCGCCAGACAGCTCAAGCATCTCTTCATCCAGTAAATGCTGCATGTAAGTCCCCGGTTCAGACTTGTATTGTGTATCAGATAAATGTAATATGGAGATAATTGTTTAGTTTGTTTAGTTTGTGTTGAACTTTGTTCCATCTATTGTGTAGATGGCCTTTTCATGACCACACATTCTTTAAAAGTACCTTATTTTCTAATCAACAGGGTCTTTGTTATATTTTCTTGTGTTGAACTCTTTGAATTAATTGTTGTGGATTGCCTGCATATTTCATACTGCTTTTTGTATGATTGCCTCAACCAGCCCTGTTCACCCTTTAGCAGGTTACTTTTGGTGAGCTTTGCTCATTGCCTTAGGATGAGTTAATTCACTGAATTTACTTCCATATTTGTTCATAATTATCTATTTTGAAAGCATATGGTCACAGGTAAAAGATGAAAGGTTTTAATTTTTACTTTGGGCTAAAGCGCACACTGAGGATGAAGAGAAGCTGAATAGATTGATTGTTGGAGCTCGTAGACTAGGTGATGAGCTAATGGTGCTTGTACAAACTCCAAATGTTAGCTGAATCTTTGGAAATATTTGATGCTAAATGCTGTATTTTGTGGTTCACCCATCATTGCGAGATTGCTATAGTGTATAACTATTATGTGAGTATAGTCACTAGGGCAGTTATTTGGCTATAGCTTGGCTGCTGCTTTTCCATTTTACTGTCACTGATGGCATTTTGATCACTTTCAGAAATGGTGTTTCAACAGTTGTCACTAACATATTTGGAGGAATACTTCAGAATGAAGTAAACTGTCTAATTTGTGGGACCGAATCCAGAAAGTTTGATCCATTCCTTGGTAAGTATCTTTCTATTTTTTTTGTTAAATATTTCCCATATAGGAATTTATTATACTCTCAACCATGTTTTTTCCTTCAAGATCTTTCGTTAGATATCCCAAGCCAGTTCAGAAACAAAAGATCCAAGAACCAGGACAATGGACCAATATGCACCCTACGTGGTAAGGCTCTTTTTGGTTTTAAGGTTTGCGTACAAAGGGAGTATGAAATGGGTGACTATCTAACAATGAACAAGCCACAGAAAGTAACCTGTAATAAGGGAGAGGAAGAAAATTAGACGAGGTACAGCTTAACTTCAGGGGTTTTGAAATGTTTATTTAAACTGTGAGACCTCCTGTGGCGTTTCTCACGGTGAGTCAGAGGTTCATTGTAAATAGTGTTTCGTTACCCACTGCATGACAACACAGACCTGTGGCACTGCACAGAGTCACACCGGGAGCACAGATGGTGGTTTTGAGGCCAACTCAAGCCTTAGGCCTCTGACACAGGTTGAGCCTCAGGAAGCAATACTTAATGAGACTAATTCTCAATGAGCATTGGGCAATTTTATAGCCAAGTTGAAATATATTTTGGAAATTATTTAGGTCTTCATACGTTTTTATTTACTTGTGTATAGTCGCCAGATTGAAGGAACAAAAATTCAGCTGAAAAGATTTTGAAAAAATACTTTGAGTGATTTGATTGGTTCACCATTTCAATTTTATTGGTAGCTGTTGCTAACTGCCCATTTTTGCTTTTGTAGTTTTTTTCATTTCTGCTTAGTACTTGTTAATTGGTCCATTGCTTACCTATTCGTTTTGATTTGTTACTGTTTCAGACTCCACCTAAGTATTATCATCAATAAGATCTTTCCTTTTTCAGACTGACACAATTTTCCTGTACTCGTTCTTCCTGTATCCTACTCCCCCTGTAGGCCAGCACACACTTTGCTTTAATATAACTCTTTGCTTCACTATTCCTCTCTTACCTGTGGGATAACCACCTTCTGGGCTTTATCCTTTAGGAACTTTTCCTTCTCACATAAGTTGCATAGTGTAGCCAGCTGGTCCTTGAGCTCAACATTCCACCACTTGAGCGACACAACTTCTGGATACTTTGCAGATCCAGGGTATTCCACATCATGCTTTACACTAACTTGGCTCCTGATCCCATTATTTTTATGCTTGTAACTTCTGTGTTACTCTGGTCTTAATTCATTAGACCTAATTCTCACTTACGCCTGGTCTGGCAGATTCAGGCCCACTCTGACTCCTGTTTAGGGCAGACCAGCTCTTTCACTGTCCTCTCTCCACTCAAGAAGCCATTTGTTAGCAAAAATGTATTATATACTTCATACCTACAAAACTTTATGTAATGACTAACTCAGAAACACACTAGCTCTTAGCCACTCCCCCAATTCAAGCAGCACAATCCAGTTAATTTAATTAGTTTTATAATTGGCCCCTCTGGTTTATGGTGACTGAAATAGTCATAGTCCATTTTTTATTGCATTGGATCACAAGATTTTATTGGTGTTTTGAAGATTGTATTCTGCGATAATATTTTTTCTGATGAAAACCACTAATCAATAACTTTTGCTGTATTTACATTGTGTGATTGTGGCAGTGATCACAAGTTATACTTAACAAGAACAGTGACAAATGATGGCTTTAGTGAGGGAGTTGAAATTGTGTATTTTAGGGGCAGTTTATGAGGCAAGTATTTTAGTTTCAAAGAATTCTCTTCCCTTCTCCCCTTACCAAATAAACTCTAGTCAAAAAGATGTGGGTGAGTTTATCTGAAAGCAAAAATAAGTTATATTCAAAGTGAATGTGGCCCATTAAATTGGATCCGCAGCCCAGGGAAGTCCTGTCCCAACAGCTTTTGCAGTGGTTCCATCTTGGGCTGGAGCTATTGTAATCTCGAATGGAGATTAGCATTATCCTGATCCTCCATTCATAGCTAGAAAAATGGTGTAGAAAGGAGGGTTTCAGACCCTAGGACATTGGGACAAATTCTGGGATAGGGCAAAGCTGTTTAGATGGGATGAGCATCACCTAAACTCTGCTGTTAACTGTAGCAACGATACGTAGAGCAGTTTTGGGAGCGGGATTTAAATTAGGGAGGCAGAGGGAGAGACAAGCGAAACAGACCAGACGAAAAGGTAAATTAATGACATTAGTAGAAACATAGAGCAAGAAAAGGAATTTCAAAGAATAGGTGTAGCCTTTACACTGCAACACAAGCACAAGGCTGTTGGGGCAGTTAGGGACTAGAATGTAATAGGAATCTCAGAAACATGCCTAACCTCAACGATGGAGCAAAAAGAACTTTCATTTATATAGCACCTTTCATGACTTCAGGACGTCGCAAATCACGTCACATCAAATGAATTACTTTTGAAGTGTAGTCACTGTGGTAATGTGGGAAATGCGGCATTCCCACATTACAACAGTGGGACACAGCAAGACCCCACAAACAGCAATGCGATTAATGACAAGATAATCTGTTTTAATGATGTTGGTTTGAAGGCTAGGACACCTGCTCTTCTTTGAATAGTGCCAGTGGATCTTTTACATCCAGTTGAGAGGGCAGATAGGGCTTCGGTGTCACTTGTCATTCAAAAGACATCACCTCCGACAGCGCAGCACTCCCTCAGTGCTGCATTGTAGTGTCAGCCTGGATTACGTGGTCAAGTCTCTGGAGTGGAGCTTGAACCCATGACCTTCTGACTCCGAGGTGAGGGTGCAGCCACTAAGCCACAGCTGACCGCTTGGCTCAGTGGTGGTGGAGCAAAGTAAAACATACAGGATTTGAGAGTGTTCAGGAATAACAGATTAGACAGGAAAAAGGAGGTGGAACACTCTATATGCCAGGGATACATAGAATTACACAGAAAATAGAACATTGAAACCGACCACTTGGCCCTACCAGTCCGTGTTGCTATTTATCCTCTACATGAGCAGTAATCCTGATTCCATGTGCCCACTCAGTTCCCATATCCCTTTATTCCTCTTTCCTTCAACCACCTATCTAACCTGTTCTTGAATATTGACATGGTCTCTGTTTCAATCATTAGTCCTGGTGGTGTATTCCACAGCCTCATAACTCTCTATATAAAAAATGTTCTTATGCTCTCTGACCTAAATCTCTTGCATTTAATCTTTTATCTATTTACCCTTGTTCTAGACTAGAAACAGTCTGTTTATATCTACTGTGTCCCATCCCTTCATAACTTTTAACATCTCTATCAAACCACCTCTTAATCTCTTCTGTTCGAACAAAAACAGCCCCAAATTTTCGCATCATTCTTCGTATTTGTATTTCCTCATGCCAGGTAATATCATGGTGAACCTGTGCTGTACTCTGTATCCTCAATATCCTTTATATTGTGTGGACTGCACACAGTACTCCAACCGAGGTCTTACTAAGGTTTATATCGATTTACCATTACATCTTGAATTTTATATTCTGCACTTCTGTCGTGAAATACAGTGTTCCATTAGTTTTCGATATGGCCTTATCCACTTGAGGTGCTGCTTTTAACATCTTGTGAACCTGAACCCCCAAATCCCTCTGCTGTTCCACATCACCCAGCACCCCCCCCCCATTCAAAGTATAATTATTACTTTTTAAAATCAAAATGTACCACTTCATGTTAACTGACGTCAAATTTCATCTACCAGTTTTTGCCCATTCCACCGTCTTATTAATATCCCCATGACTTTCTTTTGGTCCCCAGAATCATTTACTATGCTTCCTGTTTCATTTGTAAAGTTGGACACCTCTCTCTCTAGCCCTAGATCCAAATCATTGATGTACACTGTGAACAGAAGTGGTCCTAGAAAAAAATCCATGGAACATCACTACCTACTTTCAACCACTCTGAGAAACAGCCCTCAACTCTTACTCTCTCTTTCCCTTCTTCTAACCAGTATTTAATCAAATTTGCTATGCTCCCCCTAATTCCATACCCCTTATATTCTCTTATTGTCTCCTGTGTGATACCGTGTCAATGGCCTGAAAGTCCATATCACCATATCCAGTGCATTTCCCCCATTCACCATATCTGTCACCTCCTCAAAGAACTTTTATCAGGTTTGTCATGCATGATCTTCCTTTCTGAAATCCGTGTTGGCTGCTTCTAATCATTTTCTCTTCATTTAGATATTTAGTAATTTTGCCTTTCATCAAAGATTACAAAATTTTTCCTACCGCCCCATCACAGCTTCTAAACTAATTGGCCTTTAATTATACCCAAGTTAGCTGTGCCTTCCTTTTTGAAAATGGTTATTGCATTGGATTGGCCCCTGTCCAGTCTTCCACACACATCCACTCTCAATAGAACCCTGAAATATAATTTCTAGGGCATCTGCTATTTCTCCCCCTTTCCCTCAGGATCCTTGGATGTATCCCATCAGGTCCTGGCATTACCTCTGAGGTAAAGGAATTAGATCCAAAGACACAGGAAATAAGAGCAGGAATAGGCCATACGGCCCCTCAATCCTGCTGCGCCATTCATTAAGATCATGGCTGATCTTTTACCTCAACTCCACTTTCCTGCCCTATCCCCATATCCCTTGATTCCTTAAGTGTCCAAAAATCTATCGATCTCAATCTGAATATACTCAACGGCATCCACAGCCCTCTGGGGTAGAGAATTCCAAAGATTCACAACCCTCTTGAGTGAAGAAATTTTTCCTCATCTCGGTCCTAAATAGTCGACTTCTTGAGACTATGACCCCTAGTTCTAGACTCTCCAGCCAGAAGAAACAGCCTCTCAGCATCTACCATGTCAAGCCCTCTAAGAATTTTATACGTTTCAATGAGATCACCTCTCATTCTTCTAAACTCCAGAGAGTATAGGCCCATTCTACTCAACCTCTCCTCATAGGACAACCCTCTCATCCCAGGAATCAATCTAGTGAACCTTCGTTGCACTGCCTCTAAGGCAAATATATCCTTCCTTAGGTAAGGAGACCAAAACTGTACATAATACTCCAAGTGAGGTCTCACCAAAGCTCTGTACAACTGTAGCAAGACTTCCTTACCATTATACTCCAACCTCCTTGCATTATAGGCTAACATAGCATTTGCTTTCCTAATTTCTTGCTGCACCTGCATGTTAACTTTCTGTGATTCGTGTACATTGACACCCGAATCTCTCTGAATACCAACATTTCTTAGTGTCTCACCTTTTAAAAAAATATTCTGCTTTTCTATTATTCCTACCAAAATAAATAATTTCGCATTTCCGTGCCTGACAAACCTGATTGAATTTTTTGAAGAGGTGGCTAAAGTAGTGGACAGGGGAATGTCAGTGGATGTTATTTATATGGACTTCCAGAAGGCATTTGATAAGGTCCCACATAAGAGACTGTTAGCTAAGATAGAAGCCTATGGAATCGAGGGAAAAGTACGGACTTGGTTAGGAAGTTGGCTGAGCGAAAGGCGACAGAGAGTAGGGATAATGGGTAGGTACTCACATTGGCAGGATGTGACTAGTGGAGTCCCGCAGGGATCTGTCTTGGGGCCTCAATTATTCACAATATTTATTAACGACTTAGATGAAGGCATAGGAAGTCTCATATCTAAGTTTGCCGATGACACAAAGATTGGTGGCATTGTAAGCAGTGTAGATGAAAACATAAAATTACAAAGCGATATTGATCGATTAGGTGAATGGGCAAAACTGTGGCAAATGGAATTCAATGTAGACAAATGTGAGGTTCATCCACTTTGGATCAAAAAAGGATAGAACAGGGTACTTTCTAAATGGTAAAAAGTTAAAAACAGTGGATGTCCAAAGGGACCTTGGGGTTCAGGTACATAGATCATTGAAGTGTCATGAACAGATGCAGAAAATAATCAATAAGGCTAATGGAATGCTGGCCTTTATATCTAGAGGACTAGAGTACAAGGGGGCAGAAGTTATGCTGCAGCTATACAAAACCCTGGTTAGACTGCACCTGGAGTACTGTGAGCAGTTCTGGGCACCGCACCTTCGGAAGGACATATTGGCTTTGGAGGGAATGCAGCGTAGGTTTACTAGAATGATACCCGGACTTCAAGGGTTCAGTTACGAGGAGAGATTACACAAATTGGGGTTGTATTCTCTAGAGTTTAGAAGGTTAAGGGGTGATCTGATCGAAGTTTATAAGATATTAAGGGGAATGGATAGGGTGGATAGAGAGAAACTATTTCCGCTGGTTGGGGATTCTAGGAGTAGGGGGCACAGTCTAAAAATTAGAGCCAGACCTTTCAGGAGCGAGATTAGAAAACATTTCTACACACAAAGGCTGGTAGAAGTTTGTAACTCTCTTCCGCAAACGGCAATTGATACTAGCTCAATTGCTAAATTTAAATCTGAGATAGATAGCTTTTTGGCAATCAAAGATATTAAGGGATATGGGCCAAAGGCGGGTATATGGAGTTAGATCACAGATCAGCCATGATCTTATCAAATGGCGGAGCAGGCACGAGGGGCTGAATGGCCTACTCCTGTTCCTATGTATACTTCATCTGCCACCTTCTCGCCCACTCACTTAAACTGTCTATATCCCTTTGCAACCTCTTTGCGTCCTCCTCACAGCTTACTTTCCCACCTAGCTTTGTATCGTCAGCAAACTTGGATATATTACACTCAGTCCCCTCATCTAAGTCATTAATATGTATTGTAAACAGCTGAGGCCCAAGCACCGATCCTTGCAGCACCCCATTAGTTACAACCTGTCAACCCAAAAATGACCTGTTTATTCCTGCTCTGTTTTCTGTCCATTAACCAATCCTCAATCCGTGTTAATATACTACCCCCAATCCCATGAGCCCTAATCTTGTGTAACAACCTCTTGTGGTGGCACCTTATTGAATGCCTTTTGAAAATCCAAATAGACTACATCCACTGGTTCCCTCTTATCCACCCTGCTAGTTACATCCTCAAAAAAACTCTAATGGATTTGTCAAACACGATTTCCCTTTCGTAAAACTATGTTGGCTTTGCCTAATCATATTATGAGTTTCTAAGTGCCCTGTTACTATCTCTTTAATAATAGATTCTAGCATTTTCCCTAGTACTGATGTCAGGCTAACTGGCCTATAGTTCCCTGTTTTCTCTCTCCCTCCTTTCTTGAATACCTTCCAATCCATGGGGACTGTTCTAGAATCTAGGGAATTCTGGAAGATCAAAACCAATGCATCCACTATCCCTGCAGCCACCTCTTTTAAAATCCTAGGATGTAAGCCATCAGGTCTAGGGGATTTGTTGACTTTTAGTCCCATTAATTTCTCCCGTACTTTTTCTTTACTAATCTTAATTACTTTAAGTGCCTCGCTCTCATTAGGCCCTTGGTTCTCCACTATTTCCAGTAATTGAAGATCAATAGATGCTAAGACTAAGTATACGTGACTCTTAAATGGATTAACCAGTCATTAGCAGTGAAATAAGTAAAAGCAAACTCTACAAAGCCTGTAGGAAGAAAAGTGAGGGAAGAATGTAAGAGCCTGTAAAAAAGGCAGAACTGAGGAGGAACTAAACCTGGTTAACATACTGAACGATTACTTCCTAGAAGTAAAAACAGAAAATACTGGAAATACTCAGCAAGTCAGGCAGCATCTGTGGAGAAAGAAACAGAGTTATCGTTTCAGGTCGATGACCTTTCGTCAGAATACTTGCTAGAAGTATTCACTGAGAAGACCTAGTAGCATGTATCTCTCACAGGGGCTTCTAGAAAAACCTAATGACTTTGAGATCCATTTGCTAGCAGGTCCTGGGCAGCCATCATTATTTTAGAAAGAGAAGATCTTGCCTGATCAATATCCTTGATACCCCAAGTGGAGGTTGGAAAACCCTATGATGTGATGTACCGGGACTTCCCGAAAGCCTTTGGTAAAGTTCTAAATGAAAGGCTGCAGCACAAGTTTAAGGCCGTGAAACTTAAGGTAGTTTTACTGAATGGAATGCCTCAAGGATTGGTGTGGGGGCAGCAACTTTCTAGTTGCATGGACAACCTGGATTGAGAAACTTATCGCCAAGTGGTAGATGATACTAAACTAGGGGTGGCAGGCGAGTGATGGTGCAGCCAGGAAACTGCAGAAGGAGCTAGACATAATTTGTGAGTGGACAGAACTGCAATTCAGTGTAACAGTGCATAGGGTTGCCAACCATCGTGGATTGCCCAGAGTGTCCCAGAATGGAAGATGAATCTCCCAGCCACTGCTGCTAGCAACTCAGGAGCAAAGTAGAGCTTGACGCCTGTGGTTTGAGCCTGCATACTTCCTTCCCTGCTACTGACACCGGACATTTATTGCGATCCGATATAGCTGAAGGTTCGCCATGAGATGACAGGAGTTTTTGTGGCGGCTGCTCAGAGGCTATGTGCTCCCCATCGCGTAGCAGGGCTTCGAGCAGAACGGCTCAATCCTATCTCATCTAGATAGGGTATTGGTGAGGCAGGATGTGAGATTGTGGCTTAAATTCTGCTGCTCGCTTTGTTACTGATTTTTTAAAAATCCTTGAAAATCAGTATGATATTAACAGGCACAATGTCATGAGACACTGATGTAAAATTTGAAGTGGGGGAGGGGGAAAAGATGTTGATTTTCAAAAATCAGAGACTTGGGATATGATTTTTACCTGGAACCAGGAAGAGAGCGGGTGCAAAACCCAGAAGTAAAGTTGGCGGGTCGGATTATGCAATCACAACCTAACTGAATGATTAAAATTTTACTTTCGGGTTTCGCACCCGGCAGCCAGCCTGATTGACAGACTGGTTGGCTGCCCGTCGGGTGGGAAAACAGTCGGGGAGAGATCAGTGTCCTCGGGGGCTGGATGGGGGAGGTCGGGGAGAGATCATTGCCCTCGGGGGCTGGATGGGGGAGGTCGGGGAGAGATCATTGCCCTCGGGGGCTGGATGGGGGAGGTCGGGGAGAGATCAGCGTCCTCGGGGGCTGGATGGGGGAGGTCGGGGAGAGATCAGCGTCCTTGGGGGCTGGATGGGGGAGGTCGGGGAGAGATCAGCGTCCTCGGGGGCTGGATGGGGGAGGTCATGGAGAGATCAGCGTCCTCGGGGGCTGGATGGGGGAGGTCGGGGAGAGATCAGCGTCCTCGGGGGCTGGATGGGGGAGGTCGGGGAGAGATCAGCGTCCTCGGGGGCTGGATGGGGGAGGTCGGGGAGAGATCAGCGTCCTCGGGGGCTGGATGGGGGAGGTCAGGGAGAGATCAGTGTCCTCGGGGGCTGGATGGGGGAGGTCGGGGAGAGATCAGCGACCTCGGGGGCCTGGATGGGGGAGGTCAGGGAGAGATCAGTGTCCTCGGGGGCTGGATGGTGGAGGTCGGGGAGAGATCAGCGTCCTCGGGGGCTGGATGGGGGAGGTCGGGGAGAGATCAGCGTCCTCGGGGGCTGGATGGGGGAGGTTGGGGAGAGATCAGCGTCCTCGGGGGCTGGATGGGGGAGGTCAGGGAGAGATCAGTGTCCTCGGGGGCTGGATGGGGGAGGTCGGGGAGAGATCAGCGACCTCGGGGGGCTGGATGGGGGAGGTCAGGGAGAGATCAGTGTCCTCGGGGGCTGGATGGGGGACAGAGGGTAGGGTTGAAGTGAGAAGTCGGTGTCGGCGATCTGCGGGGGGGTATTGCGGACATGGTGGGGGGGGTTGGGGGGTCGGCTGTTCGCAGCAGGTGAGCTTGTTCTGCTGGAGGAAACACCTCTGCTCCTCCTTGCCCACAAGCAGTGCAGTAAAGGGATTTGCCTGATGAACCGGTCCTTCCCACCTCCTTTTACCTGCCGAGATTCACAAGCCCTGGGAAAACTGTCCTGGAGGTGTTAAATTTAAAGCTCCGTTAAATTCAATTTAAAAAACGCTACTTAACGTCTATTAATGATGCTAAGTGTCCAGCTAAATACCCGCCTGCCAGCACTAATTGGAGACACGACTTCAAGCAGTGCATTCCTCGCCCGCATCCAAAAGCACCCATGTTAAACCGGGAAGTGGATGCGTTGGAGCAGGGTTGCGGTCGTGGCCCAAAAAACTACTATTTTCGCCTCCCACCTGACTCCAACCCACCCGTTCTTGGGGGTTGAAATTCCCCCTTGGTGTCCTGTTTTCATTTCAGACATTCCTGTACTAACCACTCAAAAACGAAACTGTTCCAAAACTGGATAGATGGCCACCTTAAGACCAGTATCACTGTGCACCTGAATCAGTCTGCTTTTTGCGCTGAGAGGAGATTAAGATGGAAACTGCAGCAGTAATTGTCGAATTTACAAGAAGCAGATGTTACAGCAAAAGTCTACATTTAATAATTTACAGCTGAATTCCTGTTTCCAAATTGGACACTTGAACACTGCAATGACTGGGAATTTGGTCTTTTGGAAATCCAAAGACTAACTCTTAACTAAAAACTTGGTCCTGATCAGCAGTCACTGTATTCCGGCTTACTGGATATACCCCTGCTGCCATGTGAACTCCAACTTCCGTAGGTGGAAGAATAAGTACTTTATCAGACTGAACCTTAGGCTATAAACTACGTCAGATTTATTCAACATAAAACAGATAAATGAACAGTATTAAATACAAGCAGTAGACCATGAAAAGTTAGAAACTTTACAATGCTCCTCAGAATATCAAAAATAACAGAGGCTTTTGCTGCACTCAACGTAAAACTGGCCTTTGCAACACATCTAATGTGGCTGTTCACTATCACAGAGTGTCTGGCCTGCTTCATCGCTATGGGCGTGAGACCAGGTACTGATTGGTAGAAAGTCAGCCTCCGCGCCACCATTCAAATTCCTTTGAAAATACATTGGAGCAAAAGGCAATCAAAATGTATCTCTCATAACTACATTGGGTGGTCAGCCATTCACAGGATTCAAAATGGTTCTTGCCCCGGATAAATCCAGCTGCCATTTCCGGTAGGTTTCGAAGACACTGCTCAGCCTAGCCTGTCTGTTGATATCTGACAGATGTCGAGCTCACTAAGTTGAATATAACAATACCTAAGCAAACAGATGTCAGCAACTGCTTCTTGGGGATACAGACTCATTTCAGAATCTAGTATAAAAGTATAATATGCATCATTACGTACCCTGTCAATTCTTGTCTGGGTCTCAGTTGCAGAATATTAACTCCAATGATGAGTCCAAATTGAGGCAAATACAGGAACACAATTTCAAATACTCCAGGAAAGCCCATTGTAAAGACATAGTAATCCTATAGTTCCCTACATTACAATAGTCACTACACTTCAAAAGTACTTCATTGGCTGTAAAGCACTTTGGGATGTCCTGAGGTTGTAAAAGGCACTATATAAATGCAAGTTATTTGTTTTAATCAAATGGCAGTCAAAAGGAAAACAAATTATAGTGATTGGCTCACATAATCCCATTGCCTAAATACAAATCAACCACATATCACTTTCATTTATTTGATATGTAGGAAATTACTGGTCAGTGATGAGTAAACACCGTAAAGCCAACCAATCAAAATACTAATTTTTTTTCAAACGCACCAGTTTGGAACCAGGAGAAAAAAGAATCGCTCGAGTTTCTTGGCTTTTTTTTGTTGGCCTCCTCTTCACGGGTCAATTAAAATATCTAAAACGTATAAGTGTGTAACAATTAAAATTGTCCTGAACTTAGTCACTTAATGTTAGAAATGCCAGCCAGAAGTTTCTCCATCCTAGGCCTGCCTGCTTCTCTGGGCCTCGAGCCTTCACAGTGTTGCAATCCCAGAGTTGGAAATTTCACTGGCTTTTAAGTGCTGGGGATTTCCAGCTCCTGTTAACAAATTCTGTATGTGAAAGTGATGCAAGGTTGGAGTTTCAATTCTCACCCTGCTTTTGGTGGAGCTGCCATACCCTGCTTCACATGACCACCAAGCAACAAATCTACCAATGAGGAACGAAAACATAAAAAAAATTCATTGTTTTCTTTTGCAACATTTTATACAGTTTGTCAACAAATAAGAATTTATGAGCTAACAGCTTTGTTTGGGTCAAGGTTTTTTCATTGATGAGAAGGACTGATTTTCAGGCCGGGCCAGGGGGAGACATTCAATGTGCATTGATGCAGAGTTTGGACATTGTGAATGGAAGCAGTTGGGGGTCGGTTGGTCGGTCAGTCAGGTCCAAAGCATGGTCAATGACTGTCTGTTTAAGATTCTGGTTGTTGGAGCAGACAACAGGAGACTCTTCCATGATGGAGTGCTACTCTATTGACATTCAACAAGAACTCCCAACCCACTATGGGAAGTATGGGGGGAATCTTTAGAACTCATGTAAACAACTGAGAAATAGGAAGCTTCTGGGGAGGGAAGAGGATAGATAAGGAAAGTGCTGCATCTTGGCAAATACTATAAATCTGCCATGGGAGGCAAAGCAAACAATATAAATGTAAATATTTAAGATTAAGGTTTATGGAGGGAAGAGCAACATGATTATATCTGTGAGAACCTGTATATTTCAATCATCAGTGAGGTGAGGTTTATTTCTACCTTGGGGCAGCCATGTGATGGGGAATGGCAGAACAGGCCAACTCCTGTTCCTATGTTCCTGTTATAGCAATAGGTGAAACTCTGTTGCAAATGGCACTTTGATAAACATCAGGAAGTGGACTCCGGGTCCTAGACTACCTTTGCACAACACCACAGGAGATCTGCTAGAGAAATCAGTGTTTCTGATCCATTGAGAATCGCACCAAGGTCTGTGTGACTTACCACTCATTTTGGGTTTAAAAATGTAACCTCTCACAAATAAACAGAATTCCATGTGGAGGGGGTGGGCTATTCAACAACAATAACCACTTGTATTTATATTGCACCCTTAACATGGAAGCGCCTTGGGGTATTTTTCTACGACTGCGGACGATGTTGCCATGCAGAATGCAGTTGGATGCTAAAATGGGAGAATTAATGAGTTAAAATTACTAAAAGTAGCGACCCAGGTTACAAAGGCCATAAAAAAGACAAACCAAACACTGGGATTCATTTCTAAAGGGTTAGAATTGAAAAGCAGAGAAGTTATACAGTTTGGGTCTCCATATCATAAAAAGGATATAGAGGCATTGGAGAAGGTGCAAAAAAGATTCACAAGGATGCTACCAGAACTGAGAGGATATCAGGAACGATTAAACAGGCTGGAGCTCTTTTCTCTAGAAAAGAGAAGGCTGAGGGGTGACCTGATAGAGATATTTAAGATAATGAAAGGGTTTGATAGGATAGACGTAGCAAAAATATTTCCACTTTTGGGATAGTCCAAAACTAGAGGTCATCAATATAAGATAGTCACTAGTAAATCCAATAGGGAATTCAGGAGAAACTTCTTTACCCAGTGGTTAGAATGTGGAACGCGCCACCACATGTTGAGGCAAATAGCATGGATGTATTTAAGAGGAAGCTAGATAAGCACGAGGGAGAAAGGAATAGAAGGCTATGCTAATGGGGGTAGATGAAGTAGGGAGGGAGGAAGCTCGTGTGGAGCATAAACACTGGCATAGACCAGTTGGACCAAATGGCCTGTTTCTGTGCTGTAGATTCAATGTAACAATTAGAGGAATGAGCTTTAGACTGGATGGTTATTTCTTATCTCTGACTTATGTTTAAATAGTTTGCAGTTTGTCACTCCTAATGTTTTTTTGATTTAGACGGCTCTGGTCATGACATCAAAACTCCCCTTTTCTCCCCTCAAACTCTCGCCTGATATTTTTGCTCTGAAAGTGGGTTATGCAATTGAAATATAAACTTCGATTCAAATTTTTAAAAAAAGGATACCATACATAAAAGTAGTGGTGTCATTACATTGTGGATATTTTTATTTCAGTAAACGCAATTAAAACTCTGGGATAGCTGCAAGTTTAATTTTTATTAATTGTGTATTTTAGAATATCCCACAAAGCATGATCGGGTGCAGGCAAACGTAGAGAGACCAATGCAGTGCGCAGACTGTAGCTGATTTCCCCACATACTGGCACTAGACCACCACCCAACAGAGGCCTGATAATGTGCTTTGGGAGGAATCGGAGCCGTTTGCAAACATGACGCATCTCTGGTTTGCAAAGGACAGCTGAGTACTAGCATGATAGAATCGTACAGCACAGAAGGAAGACATTCAGTAATTTGTGGCTGTGCCAGCTCTTTGAAAGAGCTATCCAATTAGTCCCACTCTCCCTGCGCTAATTCCATAGCCTTGCAAATTTTTCCTTTTCAAATATTTATCCAGTTCCCTTTTGAAAGTTACTATTGAATCTGCTTCCACTCCCCTTTCGGGCAGTGCATTGCAGATCATCATAACTCGCTGCATAAAAAAAATTCTCCTTACCTCTCCTCTGGTTCTTTTGCTAATTACTTTAAATCTGTGCCCTCTGGTTACTGACCTTCATGCCAGTGGAAACAGTTTCTCCCTATCTACTCTTATCAAAACCCCTCATAATTTTGAATACTTGGAACAGATTAAAGCAAAGGGTCAAAGCATTGTTATATTGTACTTTTACTTTCTTTTCTGATTTGAGGTACTACTGTACAAGCATTACTTTATTTTTCCTTTTATGAGACTCTGGATTTACTTTGCTTGTTGTTGAAAAATTAATTACAGATGACGGTTTGGAGAGCTGGTGATTGCAGTTCTCTTTTTTTAATTGCAGATTGCCTACGCAGTTTCACAGACTTGGAAGAGCTGGATGAAACCGAGCTGTACATGTGCCACAAATGTAAAAAGCGACAGAAGTCCACCAAAAAATTTTGGATTCAAAAGTTGCCAAAGGTTGGTACTGTTCTTTTTTCAGTAACTAAGTTGCTGTATTTATTGATGAAAATGTGAGCTTAAAGTACAAAAAATACAGTTAAAACTGCATTAACTGGATGGTTTTTTTCAAATCTGGGTTGGAGTTCTGTAGTTTTAGTAATCTGGTAATACACATGTCTGAATTACATTTTTCAAATTAACACATTGAGGACACATTATCAGCAGATTTCACCACGGTGAAGTGATGCAGGTTTGTACCTAACCTCGGTCACTTTTTTTTAAATGCAGCAAGTGCACAAGCTTTTTTTATGTTTCAATCTCCATCGCGTGATCACTGAATGGACTAGTTCCACCGATGAGGATGTGTTGCAAGGGAATCTAGTTAACCACGTGCCTCAGTTGTATAGCACGAGTGAGCGTCCGTGGCTTATACTGCCTGCGATTCTGTAGTTACTCGGAGGGAAGGCCAATCTCAGTGTGTGCCAGCTCTAGTCAGGCACTTGTATTGAGTGGCAGTGCAAGCAGGCCTGCCTGAGTTTTTAAAGATTTAAGGGTAAAAAGTTGTGCACCTGCTGGTGGTGCAAGGCTGCCAAAGCACCTATTTCAGACACCAAATATGCAGCAGAAATGGGACACAAGTCAGCCAGCACATCTGCTGCATTTAAAGGAATAAAGTGATTTAGCAAAATGTGATGTTACCTTAAGAGCTAGAATTTTTTTAATACTTTTTTTTTTAAATTGAAACCTTTATAGAGGTTACTCACACTCACCCCAATACTAAAGCTCTCTGATTAGGATATTGCATTCTCTGAGTTTGCAGCTCAGTATTGAAATAATAACAGGTAGATAGCTTTTCATCCTTAAATCTTTAAAAACCCAGGCAGGCCTGCTGCACTCCCACTCAATGCAAGTTACTGACTAGAGCTGACTTTGTATTGGGAGCCTTACATAAGCACGATAGACTCCTAATTTACAAGTAGTGCAGGCATGAGTGAAAGAACCTTCATTGCCTTCCTGGTCAGAAAAATTAACAGCATAATCACTTCATTATATGGTAGACACACAGAGTCGTTTTAAATCAAAAATATTCCGCATTTGGGAAGAGCAATAAGTGGAGGCTGAAGCTAATTAAAGCTATGAAAGCAATTAGTTTCATTCAGGTCTGCTTGTTCCAGTATAGAGCCTGCTGGATCGTATGGAATGTAACTGGTAATCATTCAGGATAAGTTTTTAGTTTTGTGAAGGGTGGGGTGCAGTAAGCAGAGCCCTTCATTCCTGTCGCTGCTACAATTTAATTGGGACTTTCTTTTTGCTGATCATTATGAATTTACCATTATTGTAACGTCACTGTTAAATTGACTATAGGAAGCTACAGTTTGTTATTTAAATAAATTTCTTTCCTCTGAATTGATGATCAGCAAGTAGGGAATCATATTCTACTGAATTATCCCATAATCATTAATTGCTACGCATTGTCCTGAGTGCCTGTCATGGACCTCATTCTCGTGTTTAATGATGCGCACAGCCCGTCACCTGCACCAGGACTTCAGGCTGTCTCAAGCACAGTTCCGCCTAGTAACAAGGGCTGACTGAGACACCTAAAAGGTGTCATCCTGAACTGTCTGCTACAATTTAGGCATTTTGGGGCAGTTCAACAGAGTATAGTTCCCTTTAACCCTGGCTATTTTCATTGTGCTGTTGAAACTGGTTTAGGGTGTGGTCATGTATTTTAGGATGTAACGGTTCCCTTTTTATGTTCAATCTGTTGCACCAGAAAGTGTGAAGTCACAGTTGTTGCTGTTTTATGCAGAGTTAACTATAAATCAATCAATAATTTAAAATTAAATTTAAAATGAATGGAAAACTCGCACAATAAGCAGATTAATTTAAAGAAGCATGATTTCATTCGTAACACTTGCTGTAACATTTATGGTACGATGCATTGTTTCTGGTTGTTCAGCATGTTACAATCTAACGTGTTAAAGTGAACTGTTACATTGCAATGTGTATAACTGAATTACACCATAATCCTTCAAAAAATAGAGCCTCATTATGATCATTTGTTCTCCTTTCAATTTTAGGTGTTGTGCTTGCATCTGAAAAGATTTCATTGGACAGCTTATCTGCGAAACAAGATAGATACATATGTAGAATTCCCTCTGCGAGGCCTAGACATGAAGTGCTTCTTATTGGAGGTAGATGTGTTCAAAAAATAAGGCACTTTATCTGCTGCCATCTATTGGAGGATATCAATTGTTACAAAACATCTATACTGATTAAACTGCTTATTGAGACAGATGTATAGGCTGGGGTTTGCACTTCTGTGCTCGCCAGTCTATCATTTTCCGTCTTTTCACTTCAGCGTGTGTGTATGTATATAATATATATATATATATATATATATATATATACACACATACACAGGGGATAAATTTCTGCTGGATTTCTCCCACTCATACACTATAACTTCAGGGGAAGAGCCACAGGAAAAACACCACTTACACCATATTCCCAAGGCTCCTCTGCTGTAGTTTTGGCAGGCGAGTGGGAGAACCCCCATAGTGTGTTAAGTAATGTAGCGTACTGTGTGCAACATCATGGGAGATCTACTAATATATATATACCAATGGTACATCACACTCCACACATCGCACTGTGTTACAATTTTAAGATGCTTCTCAGCCATAAACTCCACTCTCTACAGTTCCCTGACAAAACAATTAACTGAGTGGCCTTTGAGCCTGTGTTTAAGCAGAATTCCAGTCTAAGCTGGAATCAATCTCACCAGTCATTTGAAGAATGCAGAGCAAAGGCACCTTGTTGTCTTAAAGGTCCACCACTCACTTGTGAAGAATGTTTTCGCAGAAATAATGTGCAAGAGATAATGTGATTGGGGGACCTGGTTTGGCTGAATTGCTGAGTTTGGCCATGTGAGAAAACTGAATTAACATGACAGATAGTCGTGAGCATGTGTGCGTACATACATGCTACTTAACCACAGTGGGCATTACAACCAGGCCCCATGGTGTCCTCACTCACTCCATGCACATGCTGCCAATATAGGAAGTATATAGAAACAGGTGTGCTTTAAAGGAGTGTATTTTTTGAAGGGGACGAAGAGAAGCACTTGAAACACCAAAATGTTTTCTAAATCAGCCTAAGGTGTGAAAGCAGCTGACTGAGTGATGATTGATCTTCTGCTGCCCTTCATTATGTTGAGTGGAAATTAGTATTTATTCCTTGATACTGACCCCAGCACTCCAGTGTAATTTAAAATGTACAGTACCAACGGCTGCTTCAGATTGAGAGTACCCCCTCCCACAACTGGTTTTGAAACTGCTTAATTTTCTCCTGTATCTGGAGTCTGTTTAATGTGACTTGATTATTTGTAAGATGACAGATGGGCCCAGTGACCTGGACTTGGTTGAATAAATATCGTTGCAGAGAAGCTAAAGGTCCTTACAAATATATTCCAGTTCTTTTTGTTTTAAATGAGAACTAGATTTTACTGTTTTATTGCCTAACTAATATAAGTGGATAGTATTTTTTATTTAAAAAAAAAACTTTCCTTAAAAGCAAATAACACACTGAGGTTTCCAGAGGATTATCCGGTTTAATCCACAAATAGGATTTTCAAAGCTCCTGTCGACTTTCCCTTTACATTAGAATTAAGTAAAGAGTTGGTGTTACTGATCTTAAAAGAAAACAAGTTCTGATTGACCATGACCTGTCCAAGATCTATTTTAGTTTTAATTCGAATCAGCTTCCCATCCCTCCCCAGATGGTAGGAGATGTGACCCTTTTCTCAATCAGATATCTTGCTGTATTACCATAATAGGAAAAAGGATTCCCAGCTTGTGAAAATTAAATGAACTATAAAGTGGTGAGAGGGAATGTGTGTCCACAAACTGGGAGAATCTGCGATGGAACAGCATAAAACTGAACCCCAGCAACTTTTAGAAGCCCCTGAGGCATTTTGGAGTATTCCGATCTTTCCATGTTCTTTAATTATAGCTAGTTGATCTCCCATGTTATTGCTCACATGCTGTTCTGTTTGTAGTTTATTACATATGATTAGACATTTTTTGCTCTTCCATTGCTCACTTGCCTGTAGTACATATATCTATTATAAATAGGAAGAAAATGTTGAACCTATCTCTGCTCCCAATTTATGGTTCTGGTTTTTTGAAGGGAATTTTTTTTGTAACCTGAGAAATCAGTTGAAGCTGCCCTGTAATGTCGCGTGATTAGGATGTCATTCCATGTTTCACTAGATTGATTCCTGATGAGAGGGTTGACTTATGAGGGGAGATTGAGTAGAATGGGCCTATATTCTCTGGAGTTTAGAAGAATGAGAGGCAATCTCATTGAAATGTATAAAATTCTTAGAAGGCTTGACCGGGTAGATGCTGAGAGGCTGTTTCCCCTGGCTGGAGAGTCCAGTACTAGGGGGCATAGTCTCAGGATAAGGGGTCGGCCATTTAGGACTGAGATGAGGAAAAACTTCTTCACTTAGAAGGTTGTGAATCTTTGGAATTGTCTACCCAGAGGGCTGTGGATGCTCAGTCATTGAGTATATTCAAGACTGAGATCGCTAGATTTTTGGACACTGAGGGATTCAAGGGATATGGGATAGGGTGGGAAAGTGGAGTTGAGGTCGAAGATCTTATTGAATGGAGGAGCATGCTCGAGGGGCCGTATAGCCTACTCCTGCTCCTATTTCTTATGTTCTTTTGATACAATTACCCAGTTACCAGGGACCAATAAGCAACGGTTATCATGGATTAATTTTTCAGCCACGTTGTTCCCACAGACCAATCACAGTACTTGAATAATAAGCAGTGTTTACTGTGGAAACTTGTCATGTAATTTACGGGGAACAAAATATAATCCTGCCCCCAGCCGACTCCTTTAACAGAGCTCTTACAAACTGTTTAATCATCATTCACTGCAGTATCACTCAATTGGAACGGTCAAATGGTCACTATTGGCAGGGATCCAACAAAAATGTTTTAAAAAAATAAATAAATATTTATAAAAATTACTGTAGTCAGCAAATACAGTATAAGCCCAATTAGTGTTTAAAGCTGGCAACGTGGCCAGGAACGGGTGTGCAATGTGTGGAATGGTGGGAATGGGTCAGGGTGGGGCCCAAGTCTTTTTTCTCCCTCCGCCCTCCCCGCTGTGTTTTAGGCACAACCATCTTCAGCTGCTTCATCAATGACTTTCCCTCCATCATAAGGTCAGAAATGGGGATGTTCGCTGATGATTGCACAGTGTTCAGTTCCATTCACAACCCCTCAGATAGTGAAGCAGTCCGTGCCCGCATGCAGCAAGACCTGGACAACATCCAGGCTTGGGCTGATAAGTGTCAAATAACATTCGCGCCAGGCAATGACCATCTCCAACAAGAGAGAGTCTAACCACCTCCCCTTGACATTGAATGGCATTACCATCACCGAATCCCCGACCATCAACATCCTGGGGGTCACCATTGACCAGAAACTTAACTGGAACAGCCACATAAATACTGTGGCTACAAGAGCAGGTCAGAGCCTGGGTATTCTGCGGTGAGTGACTCACCTCCTGACTCCCCAAAGCCTTTCCACCATCTACAAGGCACAAGTCAGGAGTGTGATGCAATACTCTCCACTTGCCTGGATGAGTGCAGCTCCAACAACACTCAAGAAGCTCGACACCATCCAGGACAAAGCAGCCCGCTTGATTGGCACCCCATCCACCACCCTAAACATTCACTCCCTTCACCACCAGCGCACAGTGGCTGCAGTGTGTACCATTCACAGGATGCACTGCAGCAACTCGCCAAGGCTTCTTCGACAGCACCTCCCAAACCCGCGACCTCTACCACCTAGAAGGACAAGAGCAGCAGGCACATGGGAACAACACCACCTGCACGTTCCCCTCCAAGTCACACACCATCCCGACTTGGAAATATATCGCCATTCCTTCATCGTCGCTGGGTTAAAATCCTGGAACTCCCTTCCTAACAGCACTGTGGGAGAACCTTCACCACACGGACTGCAACGGTTCAAGAAAGCGGCTCACCACCACCTTCTCAAGGGCAATTAGGGATAGGCAATAAATGCCGGCCTCGCCAGCGACACCCACATCCCATGAACGAATAAAAAAAACAAACTACTGTGCTGCCAAACCCCTACCACAGTGCTATGCCACCCCTGGACCCCTTTCTCACCACTTGTGCTGCGAATCCCAAAGGTCGGACCTTACGCTGCTGAAAAGCGTCAGATTCCCCACCACAATGCTGCAAAAATGAAACCCACAGCTCGACCAAAGTCCAGTCCCCTAGTGCTGCTAAACCCCACAATCCCCTCCCCCGCTCTCCAGTGATGCTAAATGCCAAGCATGTACCTTGAACCTGTTGCATCTGGCCATGACTTGGGCTTTTAAAAAAAAAGTCATGCAGCAGCCAATTTGCTCACAGCGGGATCGTTCAAATGGCAAATGAAATGAATGACCGAATAATTTGTTTTGTTGGGTGTTGATTGAGCGAACAGTGTTAGCCAGGAGAACTTCCTGCTCTTTTTCGAATCATGGCATGAGGTCCATCTGAATAAGCTGATGGGGCCTTACCTTACCATCATTCAAAAGATGGCATCTCCAACAATGCAGCACTCCTTCAGTGATCCCCAGCAGTGCCAGCCTAGAAAATGTGCTCAAGTCCTGTAGTGGGGTTTGAACCTATGACCTTCCGATTCAGAAGTGAGTGTGCTACCACTGATCTATGCTGGTGCTTCTGCCTATATCCTCCCTCTGTAACAAGTTCCTG
This sequence comes from Heptranchias perlo, assembly GCF_035084215.1. Lineage (NCBI taxonomy): Eukaryota > Metazoa > Chordata > Chondrichthyes > Hexanchiformes > Hexanchidae > Heptranchias > Heptranchias perlo. The sequence goes on from NC_090362.1 coordinate 4,607,101, forward strand.
AGTGAGAAGGATCAACCAACCTGTCTTGTGCACCCACATCTGCTAGCAGCTAGTTTAGAGCTAGAATCGGGAGAGGCCTTGGGGAGACTAAGAACATTAGAAATGGGAGCAGGAATAGGCCATACGGCCCCTCGAGCCTGCTCCGCCATTCAATAAGATCATGGCTGATCGCTGATCTTCGACCTCAACTCCACTTTCCCACCCGATTCCGATATCCCTTGATTCCCCTAGAGTCCAAAAATCTATCTCAGCCTTGAACATACTCAATGACTCAGCATCCACAGCCCTCTGGGGTAGAGAATTCCAAAGGTTCACAACCGTCTGCGTGAAGAAATTCCTCCTCATCTCAGTCCTAAATGGCCGACCCCTTATCCTGAGACTATATCCCTTAGTTCTAGACTCTCCAGCCAGGGGAAACATGCTCTCAGCATCTACCATGTCAAGCTCCCTCAGAATCTGAATGAGATCACCTCTCATTCTTCCAAACTCGAGAGTATAGGCCCATTATACTCGTTCTCGCCTCTTAGGAAAACCCTCTCATCCCAGAAATTAATCTAGTGAACCTTTGCTGCACTGCCTCTAAGGCAAGTATATCTTTCCTTAGATAAGGAGACCAAAACTGTACACAGTGCTCCAGCTGAGGTCTCACCAAAGCCCTGTACAATTACAGTAAGACTTCCTTACCCTTCTACTCCAACCTCCTTGCAATAAAGGCCAACATGCAATTTGCCTCCCTAATTGCTTGCTATACCTGCATGATAACTTTTTGTCAGCTGGAAGTGTACACCTTGGGTGGACCTGGAGAGAGAGAGAACCAATTTTAAAATGCTGTATCGGAAGAGAAAAATACAGTAAAATCTGACTGCTGTAATAAAAATCTGTAATTTTCTTTTACCCTATTCTAGCCTGAGAACAGTGGTCCAGAATGTTGCCTGTATGACCTTGCAGCTGTGGTGGTGCATCATGGTTCAGGGTGAGCGCTTCTTTTTTGAATTGCTTCAGACCTCGGAGGTTTCACGTGACGGACAAGTGTTGTTAAACTAATGCTCAGTGCTTTTCACGGTGTACTGTAGTAAATACTTCTTTCTAAGATTTAAATGATGTGACAGCTACGTTACATTAGTACTGGAGTCTCTCCAAAGGACCCAATCCATTACCAAGAATGTAGATTTTAGTTTTGTTTAAACAGTGATCACTGATCTAATTGAGGTGCTAGCTTAATGATTGTTAGGAGCAGAATTAATTTGCACAGTTGATGCTGAATCTCCCTTAGATTTATTACTGCAGCTCTACTAACCACCCCTCAACAGTCAGGCTCAGTAACTTTATTAAACAAGTAACCCATAATGTCATCAGGAATCCCTATTTAAACAAAAAAATATTGATCTGGGCAAAAGGATATTAATAGTTTTAATAATTTGATTTTTTTAAAAGCAGTCCTGATTTACACCTTCAAGCAACCATTGGTTATTTTAAATAAAGCTGATGGCTAAAAAGAAAAGCATTTCATTATATTTGAAAGATTATATTTTTATTTAATGATTATTGCAAAGATAGAAGTACTTTTTAAAGCTTTGTATCCAATTTTAAGTTCAGACCAGAAGCCCTGTTTTAAAATTGAACTTGCCTGTGGATGTCTGCCAGTATAAACATGTCCATACATGAGCAAAATGAGTGACATTAGTTATTTTCCTGTTCTAATGTGACTTGCTGTTGTGGATTGTTTGCTTCACTTTGTTTTCAGTGAAAGTCCTGCACTGACTAGAAGTCCTGCTGAACTGTCCCTCTGGGGTCGTGGTAGTGTTCATTTTGCACTTCCATACTTACAGGCTTGTCAGAAATGGACTTGTAAGAGTGAAACCAAATCCCCCCCTTGTTGCTGCAAAACTGGTGACCTTGTGGCTTCCTCTATCTGTCCCTGGACAAATGTAGCCAGTTCACGGCACAGCAGGTGTCAGAGCTGTGGAGGAGTGTGCTGACCCACTCTTTCCATCAGAAGGTATCTGGAAATGACTGATGAAGGAAGGCAGTCAGATCCAAAAGGATGGGAACATTTGCAATAAATAAGTAAATAACTTCAAATGGGTCTTTTACATTTTTGTTTGAAAAGCAATTTGGAATTACGAGTTGGAAGTTAGGAGGAGAAAGATACTGTTCATTGGAAGAACAGTGGGGGAGATGCACTCTGAATGGCATCTGACTTGTTACGGGGCACTTTGAAAGAGATCTAGGGGTGTTACTTGATTTGACACTCATGTCCAGTCACTGTGGAGCAGCAATCAACAATGCTGCATTGTATTTCTAGATCAGCAGAGTACAAGGCTGAGGTTGTATAATGCTGAAACTGTACACCTGATCAGATGCACCTTGACTACTGTGTCCAGTTCTGGTCACCAAGAGACTAGTGAAATATTTAAACCCCAGAATCAGTACAGACAGGAGCCATGAGACTTATCCCCAGTGAATGAGGAAAGACTAGAAAAACATGGGCTCTTTAGCTTCAAAAGGAGGTGACTGAGGGGAGATCCTCTAGAGGTGTATAATACGCTAAATGGTATAGAAAAGGTAAATCCAGAGAAATGTTTCTGGTGAACCTTGACACTAAGGACGAGAAGGCATAGATTTAAGCTTGTGAAAGGCACATTTAGAACTGATATTCTTCACTGTAATGGTGATCAGGACTTGGAATGGACTTCACCCTAATAGTGGAAGCTAATACCTTGGAGTCATTTAAGGAACCTTTGGATACTGTGGGGTGACGGGAGGTTTTTCTAGATTGATGAGCTAAGGTGGGCCGAATAGTCTTCCTCATCCGAGTTCATCTTGTGATGTGGAGCAATGATACGCATCCTGAAGCTTTGGTGAAGTTAATCCTATGTGGATCTTAAAGATCAAATCCAGAAGCTATACAAAAAGAATTGCATAGTGGAAAGATCCATTTACAGTATAGCGGAAAGCTAGTAGTTCTTCTACTTAATGTAAATGTGATTTACCTTATAACAGTGGAGCTAAAGAAAAGTTCCACCTTTTAACACTGGATTTAAGACAGCTATGGCACCTTATTTTTTTTTCTGGTGCAAGTTTGGTCATCCTTCATTTCCTTGCACCTCAGTGGAAATAACCAGTCTCCCTGGTCTAAATGAACTGCAAATGGACGATCCCCTATAAATAGGTTCGTTCATACTGGATAAAAGTTTTGTGGATGTAGAATCAAAGCAGCAACTGTGGCTCTAGACTATAATTGGAGGGAAGTGAGACACAATAAACCAGGCGCAGTTCTCATACGGTGAACTCTCTGATGTGGAAAGCTGGGGCTTTCCCTTCAGGAAGGGAAAATTGTAAAGATGAGTCACAAGGAGCCAGCTAGCCTGTGCTCCGGGGCAGGGACTGGTGCCTGAGTTAGAGAGATCCAAGAGTGGGAGGTCATTAACTTTTACAATTGCATTGTATACGTGTTGGTTTTTTTTGGCTGCTCTCTTCTACGTTCTCCAGTGTCTGGGAAAGTGGTCAAATGAATTCAACACTTAACAGATGCTGACTAACCGCACAATGCAGAGCAAGGTGCACTATTCAGGAGAGAAGTTAGGAAACATTTCTTCACGCAAAGCAGTAGATAATTTAACTCAATTAATAATTTTAAATCTGAGATAGATAGATTTTTGCTAGCCAAGGGTATTCAGGGATATGGAGTTAGGATACAGATCAGCCATGATCTCATTGAATTGCGGAACAGGCTTGAGGGGCTGAATGGCCTACTCCTGTTCCTATGTAGGAATCCTATCCTAGGATTGATGTACTATGTAGCTAGCAACTGGGCTAGAAGCCAATATTGCTAACTGCTTTGCTTTAGTATTTGTGCGTTTGGCTATGTGCTTTTAAATTGTTTTGCCATCTGCCATGTAGAGTGTATAGGCATTGCTGCTGTTAGGCCTGCCTCATTTGAGTGACTGGTGACATCTGCTGTTGCAGTGATTTCAATTGCGTGAGCGCAATCACTTGGACAAGACTTATCCAACTGCGGGCACTGTAGGTGGTCTATTTTGTCAGTTTTCTTCATTAGTTTTTCTCCTGTCCTGAAGGCGTTGATTCCTTGCTGGAGTAGGTTTCACAGGCACCAGTCGCTCTCCCAAGTGGCCGTTATTCATGTGTAACCCTTGACAGTGGGTGTTATATAATAACACGCTCTTACAGCAGGGATCGCAGATAAGACACGCGGAGTGGGAAACCTGGCCAGTTTTCTTCCACCCTCACAATCTTCAAAGCCAGGAAGCTGAGGCCGGTTATAGTACCCATACTCCTCCCCCAGCCGAGACCAGCTAGCTTAGCACAGGGATCAATCCTGGAACCATCCTGGAGTGTGGCTCAGCTGCTCACTGTAAAATGAAAATGGGCAAAGGCCATTTGCCAATTGAAGCCTATTCCTCCAGTTCCCCAAATTAGCCCGTTGTGGTATCCAGCCTGATTTTGCCCCCACTATTCCATCTGGCAGATTATTCCAAATTCTTATTTCTTTCATTGTTTTTCCCGGTATAGGGTACAATTATTTTAATTTAAAGTTTCTCTGGTCCTGCTTTTTGCTCAATTAGAAGTAATAATCTGGGTTTGCCTATCTGTACAGGTGAGGTCACCCCTTTCTCAACTGTAGAGCTTTAAGCGTCTCTATTTTTCCTTCTAGCTCACCCCCTTTACGTGTGATCAGTCTTGTTGCTTTTCTCTGCACCCTTTCCAGTGATTGTTTTATGGGGCATTGTGACCAGAGTTGAACACTGGATAAACCCGTTGACGTATCCAGGAGTCAAGCTTCACCTTTACTTGCGGTGGACCCATATGACTGCTTCTCGTTAAATGGATTTAGAGAAGACATGGTTTAACATTTATCTCACAGTCTGGAGTATACTTTTAACCAGAGCAACAGCAGCGCAGAAAAGACTGCCGTATTATTAATTTTAGTAGAACCTCTTTTATCTATGCCCCAATTATCTACCATAGTTTTCAGGGGCAAAGCAGCGTGCGAGACTGCCTCACTCTTCAGTCTGGTCACACCAGGTCACTCCTGTTTGACCGGAATCAACCTGACCACCCAACAAAGATTATCTGCAATTTAAGTTATTTGTATTGTAATTTCTTCACTCTAGTACAGAGGGTGTTGTTGTACCATATATGTAAAAATAAAATGTGGGGCTCTGGGTCATCTGCCGATTTTCATTATGCACTGGGATATCCCCTCTGTTACAATAGATGATGGAGGTTCCACTCTAAATTCTTAAGAGAAATATGTACATGCAATTTCTTGAATATGAGTAAAAATGTGAGTGTCTGGCTGGTTGTTGGGGGAAAGGGGGATGGTCTGGCCAGAATTATAATCTGATTTCTAATCCAGTCAGTTGTATAGCTAAATAATTTACAGTCTGTTCTTTATGATTCAGAATAAATACACTATGCAAAATGAGAGTTTAAAAACTTTTAAAAAAATTTAACTGATAACTTTTGGAATTTTATGCAAAGCAAATTGAAATTGACTCAAACCTGGATGTTACAGAATGTGTCCTTTCTCAGTAGAGCAATAACTATATTTCCTTCTTCCCTTTTAGAGTTGGCTCGGGACATTACACTGCATATGCAACTCATGAAGGTCGCTGGTTCCACTTCAATGACAGTACTGTTACTTTGACTGAAGAGGAAACTGTAGTGAAGGCCAAGGCCTACATCTTGTTCTATGTGGAACGCCAGACCAAATTGGGATCAGGCACCAAACTTTAATGCATCCCATCTTTTTTTTTTATATACAAGTGTTTCCCAACATATATACTGAATTGGAACGCACACAAACAGTTCCACATTTCCACAAGTACTTGATAACTCAAGACTATTTTCATCTTGCACTTTTAAATCGCTGATGAGAATTCTGTTTATTGCACCATTACTAGTGTTGATACAGTAATCGAGGACACCTGATCTAATTTTAGCCTGTCGCAGAACCTCAGCAGAATATTTTTAATCTGTAATGGCTGCTGTTGATCAAGAATTTGGTAGCTCCGTTGACAGTGAAATTCAATATTTTGAAATGACCTCTACTGTAAATTGTGGGATAGCATTGGCTCGTTTCAAGGTGCACTTACATCAGTGTTTCTTCAAACCTTTTACACTACATCTTAGCCTGTGACTTCTAAATTGACTCAAGATTTAGAAGTCTTATTTGTTACAGCAGTCAATCTCCCTGTAGTGTACGGAGTGATAGAACATTTCAGTTTTGATTAACCGCACGAGACCAATAAAGTGCTGATATAAGTGCATAAAATCATTGTGCGCGCATTAGACTGGTTGAGGGTCCTTTGGCAGACTGCTGTCATTCCCTTCTCTCCCACAAACAAGGACATTACTGTGTATATCCAGAACTTGGTGCAAGTATGCTGTTCAGTATTATGAGATACATAAAGTGTAAATGCACCTTGACTCTGCAGTGCTATACCATCCTGTAGTACACTTGTATCTGCCCAAGAATTTTTTTAAAATGGAAATAGATCATTCTGTCTGTAATTGTCGATTTTTTTTTTTGCCATTTCTCTTGTGACCACTTGTAAACACTGGTAACCCAGAACAAAGGCATTCTGCTCCACACTTACTTGTGCTGCACAATTAAATTTGTGTTTTTACATTTTAATTTAGGTATTCAGCTCTGGTTTAAAAAAAATAAGTTCTCATTTTCTTGAGGTATCACTATAGACACTTTTGCATCTTTCAGAAAGCATAAACAAGTAAAAAAAAAATGATGGAGCAAAAAATGAACTGCTGAGTAAAAAGAAAATGGACTCTCATCTATCCCGATACTTTGCTGGGCAGAGTAGGGTTTATGTATAGCTGTCTGCATCACACGATGGCAATGAATGGCTAAGATTTGATTGGATGTAGGGTGGTAAGAATGGCTTGTGATTTGCAGTGTGACCTGATTAAGAAAGACAAATTAAACACGCTGGGTTACATATGGGGAACCAGGGGATGTATCTTTGACAAAATTGTATCCTACCATTTATTGTATGCGGTGTACAACATGAAACAGTGGGTTACAGCTTTGGAGGAGTCTATTACTCGTGTAAAATGGTATGATTATATTTTCGTGCCAGGATAAAGTCCTTTTTACTTATCAAAGACACATTTTCTCATAAATTCTGTTATAGTGGCCTGAGTAGTGTTTTTGGAACTGAATGTTTTAATCACATAATGAGATGAAATGATGTATTTGCATGTGGATGTACTGTACCAGGCAGCAGCAGAAGAAAAGGCCGTCTAATGCAGTTCCGAGGTTTTTGACATGAGACTTGTGTCTCTTAAATGTGAAAACATAAACATCCTAAACTTGAATCGAATATTAAAACTGTAAAAACTTATTTAAATGTTAAACTGTTTTGGTTGCAAAATATGAACTGACACAGTAATAACAACGTCAAATGGCATTTATTCAGTTTAATCCCCACAAAAAAAAATCCTGATTGTATATGTACTACTATGGCTGCTTATAATGATGGTATGTATATTAGTAAATGTTCATGTACTGTTTCACTGATAGTAAAGTGCAATGTTAATGATGCAAAACAGTGCGTTTTGTCTTTAAGCATAAAGCATTTTATAAACAAGTTTCATTCACGGTTACTGAAGCTTTTATGATATTTACAGCTGTTTCAAGGTACAGTACTTGTCAGAATTTCAGCTGTTTGTGTCCCTAGGATGGAACATTTAAATTAATACATTCAGCTATTTATTGCATAGCTAGCCTAGACTTTACTAAGAGAAATTAATAATTTTGTAACCTTCTCCCAATGTCCTTTGATCAGTTGTAGAAATATTTAATTAATTTGCTTGCCCTCCCTTGGGGAAGTAAAGCCCATGTGAGTGCATTTGTCCATAAAACAACAGTAACTACACTTCAAAAGTAATTAATTGGTTATGAAATGCTTTGGGACATCCTGAGGGCATGAAAGCAACTATATTTAAATGTAAGTTCTTCCTTTCTTTACCTGTATTTAATTATTCTTCCCCTACATCATGAATTAGTCTCCCCTACTTAGCTCTTCGAGGTGGAGATCCTTCTCTCAAATTTTCTGAAGAGTTGAAAAGGGTGAGGAGTCTGTCATGACTTCTCTTTGTAATATTGCAGCTTTTCATCTATGGTGAATCTCTCTTGTGTTTGGCAGGGGCCCTCGTGCTTCCTTCCTGCCGTCACCAGAGCTGCTGAACCCCTAGCTGAGGAAGAGTCAGTGGAGGAAAATGAACTGGGATTCTTAGTTATTGGGCTAGACATTACCATTGGCATTCTGAGCAGATGAATGTTTAGTGTGTTTGGATAACATTTCTCTGTTCATTATTTTAACAAGAAGCATTTACCCATTCAAAATAAATTTGTTAACTACTGCTTTAAAGTAATAGAGGAATGTCATTGACACTCATTAAGTGTTTGTCCATTGATATCGCCAGATCATGGCCAATATCTGAAGATGAGGACATGTCCACATTTTCCAGCCTCCTCCTCACACCCAGCAGCTTGATCCTTTTCAGTGTAAGCGTGGCCTTAACTGGCCATGCCGAGAAGGTGAGCCGTACTTTCAGATATCGGAGGCTTTATTCTTCAAAGCTTGGCTTATGACCATCACAGAGGTAACATGATACGGCCTGGGCTGATGCCTCCTGTTGTGGCCAGGATAGAACTGATCTTCTAATCCCAATGAAGTTCACACCAAAATGTCCCAAACGAGTGCAAAGCCAGCAAGACATCCAGTGCGTTGATTGCATGCAATTTTCATTAGCACAATTATTAACAGTTCCATTTGCAGCTTCAGCCCTGTGCAGGGAGGCAGCCTCATAGGTAGCAGAGAATTGTACTTCTGGTGATATTTAAAGGGAAGTGAATGCTTAAAGGTAAGTTACAGCAATGAGGACAAAAATTCTTAGAGCTTTTGGAAAAAGCATTTCAACTTATTGGCAGCCATTGCCAAAGCTGAAGGGGATGAGGGACATGTAAAAGCAAAGTGATAGGAAAAGTAATGTTGAGGGACTAAAGTGAATCTCCAGGTAAGTGATGGAACAGCCCAGCACCAGTTTGATGGAGCTTTTCAAAAATTCATTCTTGGGATGTGGGTGTCGCTAGCAAGGCCAGCATTTATTGCCCATCCTTAGTTACACTTGAGAAAGTGGCGGAGGATTATCTTCTTGAACCGCTGCAGTCCGTGTGGTGAAGGTTCTCCCACAGCGCTGTTAGGAAGGGAGTTCCAGGATTTTGACCCAGCGATGGTAAAGGAACGGCTGATGTATGTCCAATTCGGGATGGTGTGTGACTTGAGAGGGAAACTTGGCAATGGTGGTGTTCCAATGAACCTGCTGCCTTTGTCCTAGGTGGCAGAGGTCGTGGGTTTGGGAGGTGGTTGAGAGACATGTTGCTCTGTTTACCACTTCGTGACATCATTCTCTAGATTGCAGCTCACCTGGAAGGAGATGGAGACGCAGATGAGCCCACAGCTGTCCGTGGCTGCCACTGGTTGAGCAAGTACTATGGTGCATGTTAGCTGCAGGTATCCTTGCAGCAGATGGCATAACTCTGCATCTGACTCTTTGCCTGTGAAGCCAGAGCCTGCAGATCACCCTGGCATATGGCCATCAATCCATTTGCGGCGTAAAATAAATATGACCTCTCCGTTCCTCTGAATCCAACCTTTGGTGCATCCCGCACTCCCTTTGCCCCATTGTTGGTCCCATTCTCTGGAACCCCCTCCCCAAACCTCCCCACTTTCCCTTTACATCCTCCCTTAAAACCCACCTCTTACTCTCTCTCCGGCTCTGCATCTTTCTCACCGCATCGCTGCAAAGCTCCTTTGGATGTTTTCTGTAGGCTAAAGGCACTGTATAAATGCAAGTTATTGATTGTAATTCTTCTGAAGACCCATTGAGCATTGGGGTTAATCAGACCTTCACATACCACATTTAAGCCATAACATCAGCTGCTGTCATGGTCTCCCTTGGAAATTGGATCCACCTGCAAAGCACAAAGTGAAGTATATGCCCCATTATTTTTCTTGCAGGTATCCCTATATTGAGCCTCTGTAGATCTGGGTGGGCACAGAACACCATTGGTGCAGCCTAACCTGCCTGGTATCGCTCCATTAGTTCTCAAAAGCGCAAGTATAGGACAATTCCATGGGAAAACCCCATTGTGCCACTATTATCATCACTGGCAAAAAATGGCTATGCCATAACAATTGCTACAATGTCTCCTGACTATGGCAGGGAAAAAAGGTTAGAAATTGATCTGAAACTGTACTTTACAATATTTAGTCAGCTCCTGAAACTCTTTGCTGTAAATATTGCGCTTAGCAACTCTGGACCTTACTTTCACTGGGCGGGAACATTGAGTCAGCATGATGTAGATAGGATTGCTGGAAGATTACCACACCACCTAAATGATGTTATGGGGTCTTCGTTTCAGTATTAAAATTAATCTCTGGCCTGTTTTAGGTGGGAGCTGCCTGTGCTCGTGTGACCCAACACTGGAAATGCATATCGTGCACAATATGGCTGGAAATTTGGCATTATGGGTTTGTGCTGCATTTCCAATCAGTAATGGTCACTTTACACCCAAAAATCAGGCCTTACTGAATGGAGTCAATGCAACCCAGTATATTTTACATTTTATATTTTGCTAACCATTGCATTAGCACAGAAGGAGGCCATTCGACCCATCATGTCTGTGCCAGCTCTTTGAAAGAGCTAGCCAATTAGCCCCACTCTACTGCTCTTTCCCCATAGCCCTGCAGATTTTTCCTTCAGCTTTTTTGTACCATCAGTTGGTCACAACCCCTTCCCAACAGTTTCCAGGTGTTCGATGTAAGGTGTGAATGCATTTCTTTAATCTGTATCTCATTGTTCTCAATACAGTCTATTCCTGTTAATTCAGTCACTTTTTTTTGCTCAGAAAAGAATTGGAATTATCCAGTAATACAAATTAACCAATTTTATTTAAACTGCACTGGACGCATTTTTCCTTCAATATTTTAAATCGAAATGAATAGAAAATTCAAATTAAGCAACTTTGAGTCAAGAGTAGACTGTGTTTTATTTTAAGTACAGGAAGCTGACCACACCCATTACCTCCAGGGCCTTCTCATCAATTTTGTGACAGAATAGAGAGAGAATGCAAAGTGTTGCAGTTCTCATGGTCCCTGAGAACACAGACCTGCATCTCCCACAATTTGGCTTCTGCACCGAAGATAAAGGTATATACAAGTTCTTTCAGTTTAGTTATTAGCCTTAGCTCATTGGGTAGCACTCTTTTCTCTGAGTCAGAAGGTCGTGGGTTCAAGTCCCACTCTAGAAACTCAAGCACAAAATCTACACTGACACTTGAGTGAGGGAGTGCTGTACTGTTGGAGGTGCCATCTTTTGGATGAGATGTGGACGCAAAAGATCCCACGGCACTGTTCGAAGAAGAGCAGGCAATTTTCCCCGGTGTCCTGGCCAATATTTATTCCTCAACCAACCTTACTAAAACAGATGATCTGGTCGTTATCTCATTGCTGTTTGTGGGATCTTGCTGTGTGCAAATTGGCTGCTGTGTTTCCTACATTACAACAGTGACTACACTTCGTTGGCTGTAAAGCACTTTGGGACATTCTGAGGTTGTGAAAGACGCTATATAAATGCAAGTTCTTTTTTTCTTTAATTCTTCCTCCAGTTAAAATATACACAAATAGTGGAAATCTGCACCCCAAAGGTAAATTCGTTTCAGTTAAGGCTCATTAACGGTCTTGCAAGAACAATTCTTGCAAAGTTTTAAAGTTGACGGTGTTCCAATTAACAATACAATTTACTCAGTATCCTCTAAATGATCTTCATAGAATCTTACAGCACAGAAGGAGGCCATTCTGCCCATTGTGCCTGTGCCGGCTCTTTGAAAGAGCTATCCAATTAGTCCCACTCATTGCCCTTTCCCCATAGCCCTGCAAATTTTTCCCCTTCAAGTATATATCCAATTCCCTCTTGAAAGTTATTATAGAATCTGCTCCCACCACCCTTTCAGGCAGTGAATTCCAGATCATCACAACTCACTGTTTAAAAAAAAATAATTTCCTCATCTCCCCTCTGGCTCTTTTGCCAATTACCTTAAATCTGTGTCCTCTGGTTACTGACCCTCCTGCCAGTGGAAAGAGTTTCTCCCCATCTACTCTATCAAATCATTTCATAATTTTGAACACCTCTATTAAATCTCCCCTTAACCTTTTCTCTGTTCTAAGGAGAACAATCCCAGCTTCTCCACATAACTGAAGTCCCTCATCTGGTACCATTCTAGTAAATCTCTGCACCCTCTCCAAGGCCTTGAGATCCTTCTCAAAGTGTGGTGCCCAGAATTGAACACAATACTCCAGCTGAGGCCTAACCAGTGTTTTATAAAGGTTACTTTAGGGGACAGAAAGCAGACAGTAGTGGTAAACGGTTGTTTTTCAGACTGGAGGGAAGTATACAGTGATGTTCCCCAGGGGTCAGTATTAGGACCACTGCTCTTTTTGATATAAATTACCTGGACTTGGGTATAGAGGGTATAATTTTCAAAGTTTGCAGATGACATGAAACTCGGAAATGTAGTAAACAATGTGGAGGATAGTAACAGACTTCAGGAGGACACAGACAGACTGGTGAAATGGGCAGACACACGGCAGATGAAATTTAATGCAGAGAAGTGTGAAGTGATACATTTTGGTAGGAAGAATGAGGAGATGCAATATAAACTAAATGGTACAAAGGGCGTTCAGGAACAGAGATACCTGGGGTGTATGTATGCAAATCTTTGAAGGTGGCAGGGCAAGATGAGAAGGCTGATAAAAAAGTATATGAGATCCTGGGCTTTATTAATAGAGGCATAGAGCACAAAAGCAAGGAAGTTATGCTAAACCTTTAGCACACTGGTTAGGCCTCAGCTGGAGCATTGTGTTCAATTCTGGGCACCACACATTAGGACACAAGGCCTTGGAGAGGGTGCAGAGGAGATTTATTAGAATGGTACCAGGGATGAGGGACTTCAGTTATAAGAACATAAGAACATAAGAAATTGGAGCAGGAGTAGGCCAATCGGCCCCTCGAGCCTGCTCCGCCATTCAATAAGATCATGGCTGATCTGATCCCAACCACAAATCTAAAGAACACAAGAAGTCGGAGCAGGACCCGGCCACATAGCCCCTGGGCCCTCTCCGCCACCCACAGGGCATTGACCGATCCGAACTCAGCTTCATGTCCAATTTCCTGCCCGCTCCCCAAGTTATGTAGGGAGACTGGAGAAGCTGGGGTGGTTGTTCTTAGAACAGAGAAGGTTAAGAGGAGATTTGATAGAGATGTTCAAAATCATGAACGGTTTTGACAGAGTAAATAAGGAGAAACTGTTTCCAGTGACAGACGGGTCGGTAACCAGAGGGCACAGATTTAAAGTGATTGGCACCACCCCGTGTAAATGATGGTGAGAGTGTAGGTCTGAGGACCCTGCATTTCCCTCTACTCCTATCTCTGGACTGCTGAAGGAAGGGGAGGCCAGGAAGGAAGACGGGGGGAAGGAAGACGGTGAAGGAACTGCGATGCTGGGATCCAGGTACCATTCATGGTGAGGCTGCACCACATTCTTCAAAATTATTTTAGCTGTTTCCCGCCCTTCCTCACCAAGATTCCTGGCAGCAGGGTTAGAAATCACTTTGGCACCTTTGCACTGTCCCTTTAAGCTGCTGCAGCAAGGCCAACACTAGCACCACATCATTTCCATCTCCCACAGTTGGCGGATTCTCCTGCGATCCCATCCTGCACACTCAATGGACCCCCAAGCAGGACAAAGGGATGGCATCGCGGCAAAGGTGAACCGGCCTTTGGAAGTGCCGCCTGGATCCACTTCCATGTTTGAGGAGAGTTCCTCCTAGAATCATAGAATGATACAGCACAGAAGGAAGCCATTCGGCCCGTCGTGCCTGTGCCGGCTCTTTGAAAGAGCTATCCAATTAGTCACACTCCCCTGTATACTTCCCTCCAATCTGATAAACAACCATTCACCTTTACTCTCTGCTTTCTGTCCCTTAACCAATTTTGTGTCCACACTGCCACTGTCCCTTTAATCCCATGGGCTTTAATTTTGCTAACAAGTCTATTATGTGGTAGTTTATCAACTGCCTTTTGAAAGTCCATATACACATCAACCTCACTGCCCTCATCAACCCTCTCCGTTACTTTATCAAATAACTCAATCAAGTTAGTCAAACATGATTTGCCTTTAACAAATCAGTGCTGACTTTCATTTATTAGCCCATACTTTTCCAAGTGTACGCCCAGTAGTGTAATATCGCCTCTATTGTTCCTTAATTCTAACAAAATAGATTCTGTCTTTGACCCCAAAACTACATCATCCCTTTCCAGTGCTCTAATAGTTTATTTGATCAATACCGCCACCCCCTCCTTTCTTTCCTTCCCTATCTTTCCTGAATACCTTGTAGCCAGGAATATTAAGTACCCAATCATCCCCTTCTTTGAGCCAGGTCTCTGTTATTGCCACTGTATCATAGTCCCATGTGGCGACTTGTGCCTGCAGCTCACCAACCTTATTTATCACGCTACGTGCATTTACGCACTTGCACTCCAAACTCATCTTAGACTGCCTCACATTTTCCCCTGTTTGATCCCTTCTATTTCTGAATTAATCTTTACTCTAATGCTATTTGTCTCTCTCAGTCCTCTGTGCACCTTGTTTCTCCTCTCTAATGTTTCATCCTGGTGCCCATCCTCCTGCCAAATTAGTTTAAACCCCTACAGCACGAGTTAACCTCCCCACGAGGACATTGGTCCCAGCTCTGTTGAGGTGCAACCTGTCCATCGTGAACAGATCCCTCCTGCCCCAGGATGGTCCCAATGCCCCAGGAATCTGAAGCCCTCCCTCCTGCACCGTCCCTCCAGCCAGGCATTAACCTGTCTTATCCCACTATTCCTATACTCACTAGCACGAGGCACTGGGAGTAATCCAGAGATTACTACCTTTGAGGTCCTGCTTTTTAACTTCCTCCCCTAGCTCCTGAAACTCTGATTGCAGGACCTCGACCCTTTTCCTTCCTATGTCATTGGTTCCCACATGGACCACGACTTCTGGCTGTTCCCCTCCCCTGGCTCCAGAGAAGCAACACACCATGCAGGACTCACATCTGCAGTTGCAGAAACACCTGTCTGTCCCCCTGACTATTGAATCCCCTATGACAACTGCATTCCTAAACTTCGCTGTGCCCCCCGTGCAGTCCTTCGCTGAGCCCCCCCCGTGCAGTCCTTCGCTGAGCCCCCCCCGTGCAGTCCTTCACTGAGCCCCCCGTGCAGTCCTTCGCTGTGCCCCCCGTGCAGTCCTTCACTGAGCCCCCTGTGCAGTCCTTCACTGAGCCCCCCGTGCAGTCCTTCGCTGAGCCCCCCGTGCAGTCCTTCACTGAGCCCCCCGTGCAGTCCTTCACTGAGCCCCCCGTGCAGTCCTTCGCTGAGCCCCCCGTGCAGTCCTTTGCCCCATGGTGCCCCCGTACTCCGGACTGCACTCCTTCAAGGTGTCGTCACCCTCACCGCTATTCAATACTGAAAACTGGTTAGTGAGTGACACACTCCCGGATTCCTGCACTGCCTGCCTCGTCCTAACCTGCCAGATGGCCACTCACTGTCCTGAGCTCTCTGTGGCTGTAATTCTCAGCCTCCTGTATGACCTGCGGCGATTCCAACCGCTCCTCAAGCTCAGGAACTGAGTTTGAGCTCGAGCAGCCGGAGGCACTTCCTGCGCACATGGTCCCAGAGTTCCCTCATGGCGCAGGAATTGTATCCCCTCATATTAACGATGACTCTGTGCCCATATAGTGCCCCCCGTATTAACGATGACTCCATGCCCAAATAGTGCCCCCGTATTATCGCTGACTCTGTGCCCATATAGTGCCCCCGTATTAACAATGACTCCGTGCCCATATAGTGCCCCCCGTATTAACGATGACTCCGAGCCCATTTGGTGCCCCCGGTATTAACGATGATTCCGTGCTCATATATTGCCCCCCCGTATTAACAATGACTTCGTGCCCATATAGTGCCCCCGTATTAACGATGACTCCGAGCCCATTTGGTGCCCCCCGTATTAACGATGACTCCGTGCCCATATATTGCCCCCCGTATTATCGCTGACTCTGTGCCCATATAGTGCCCCCCATATTAACGATGACTCCGTGCCCATATAGTGCCCCCCATATTAACGATGACTGCGTGCCCATATAGTGCCCGCGTATCAACGATGACTGTGCCCATATAGTGCCCCCCCGTATTAACGATGACTCTGTGCCTATACAGTGCAGACCGATGTGTTCCTGTGTGTTCCTGGGATTAGACGTTAACACAAATCCAGTAAGAAATTAAATTCTAATTGGTGGCTGTTGAGGTGAGGAACATGCATTCCCAACAGTCTGATAAAAATGGCCTGTTGGTAGCTTAAAGGAAGCATAAACCAATAAATTCAACATGTGTGAGGATATTGTCAAACATTCGGGGAAGTACTTGATACACACTATAGGGAAATAATCATCTCACCTCATCCCCCATTATTTAATCAGCAGAACTGACGCTGAACTCTCTCTTAGAGGTGCAGCCGTCTATATTTAAACTACAGTTGTCACCCCAAGAATAGGCTACATTCCTAACCCATATATGTCCACATTGAGATCAGTGCCTATACAGACTGGGACGGTGCTGTTTTCCCAGACACTCCCACTTGTTCCCGTTCTCACTGAGTTCGATAAGGTCCTTCAAATGCAGCTGACAGAGTTGAACCGAGAATGCCTGCTACATATATTCTCATTTTTGGACAAGGAGAATAGAAGAAACATGTCCAGAACCTGCCATGCGCTCGATGAGGTCTTTCACGACCCAGCTCTGTGGTCTCTGCTGAGTTTCTCTTCTCCGTCGGAACTAAAGAAGGCCAACTTCCTGCTGAGCCCAGTGTTACGCTCCCTGTCCATCTGCTGGCACTCGAGCCAGGTGAAAATCTGTAACATTGAGGACTGGATGAAAAGCAGCTTCCAGAGAGATATCTGCAGTCGGCACCAGAACCTCGTCAACAGCTTCTTGGTTCAAATAAGTAACAGGTTGGTTGAAGGACGAATAGTTTCTTTCCAAGCCTCTTCTGTTTGTGTAAAACATTTGAAAGTATGTTTTCTTACTGATATTTTTATTTTGTGGATTATAAAAAACAAAAGTCGATGTTACTTCTTCCCACACCTTCCTTTTCATGTTCGCTTTGAACTAAATATTCTAAATAGTTCCTCCCCTCTCCTCCTGACTGCTGCTTTCATAGCGTTCCATACCCTAACTGATCTTTGTTAGTTCATCGATTGCTCTCCTTAGTGTGACAGCCTTGACAGTGATTATTGGAGGCTATTTGACATTGTGGGTCTGTGGTCTGCGGAATTATTGGAATCGATTCTGAGGGACAGCATAAATCGTTATTTAGAAAGGCACGGATTAATCAAGGACAGTCAGCATGGATTTGTTAAGGGAAGGTCGTGTCTGACTAACTTGATTGAATTTTTTCAGCAGGTAACAAGGAGGGTCGATGAGGGTAACGCATTTGATGTAGTCTATATGGATTTTAGCAAGGCTTTTGACAAGGTCCCACATGGCAGACAGGTCAAAAAAGTAAAAGCCCATGGGATCCAAGGGAAAGTGACTAGTTGGATCCAAAATTGGGTCAATGGCAGGAAGCAAAGGGTAATGGTCAACGGGTGTTTTTGTGACTAGAAGGCTGTTTCCAGTGGGGTCCCGCAGGGCTCAGTACTCGGTCCCTTGCTTTTTGTGGTCTATATTGATGATTTGGACTTGAATGTGGGGGGCTTGATCAAGAAGTTTGCAGATGATACAAAAATTGGCCATGTGGTTGATAGTGAGGAGGAAAGCCGTAGACTGCAGGAAGATATCAATGGACTGGTCAGGTGGGCAGAAAAGTGGCAAATGGAATTCAATCTGGAGAAGTGTGAGGTAATGCACTTGGGGAGGGAAAACAAGGCAAGGGAATACACAATAAATGGGAGGATACTGAGAGGTGTAGAGGAAGTGAGGGACCTTGGAGTGGATGTCCACAGATCCCTGAAGGTAGCAGGACAGGTAGATAAGGTAGAAGGCATACGGGATACTTTCCTTTATTAACCGAGGCATAGAATATAAGAGCAGGGAGGTTATGCTAGAACTGTATAAAATGTTGATAAGGCCACAGCTTGAGTACTGCGTACAGTTCTGGTCACCACATTACAGGAAGGATGTGATTGCACTAGAGAGGGTACAGAGGAGATTTACAGGATGTTGCAGAGCTGGTGAATTTTAGCTATGAGAAAAGATTGAATAGACTGGAGTTGTTTTCTTTGGAACAAAGGAGGCTGAGGGGAGATTTAATTGAGGTGTATAAAATTATGATGGGACTAGATAGAGTGGATAGGGAGGACCTATTTCCCTTAGCAGAGGGGTCAGTGACCAGGGGACATAGATTTAAAATAATTGGTAGAAGGATTAGAGGGGAGCTGAGGAGAAATGTTTCCACCCAGAGGGTGGTGGGGGTCTGGAACACTCTGCCTGAAAGGGTGGGAGAGGCAGAAACCCTCAACTCATTTAAAAAGTACTTGGATATGCACTTGAAGTGCTGTAACCTACAGGGCTACGGACCAAGTGCTGGAAAGTGGGATTAAGCTGGATAGGTCTTTTTTGGTCGGCACAGACACGATGGGCCGAATGGCTCCTTCTGTGCTGTAACTTTCTATGATTCTATGGTCAGTTAACTCAGCATCAATCAGGTTAAATCTGGGGCCACCTGATTTATTCGGCTCAGAGCTACCCTGGTCCAGTGACTTACTCAGTAAGTTATTAGGGACGTTGTACAAAATATTTAAATATTTATAAAAAAATGTGTGATCTCTACAAGGAGGCTGAGCAGAATGCTGGACCACGGCCTTTTCCATTTATATAGTGAGCCTGTTGCCTTTTGTTACACTGCCTCTTCCATTTAAGACTTGAACGATCATGGTGCACAATTGGTTTAGCCATTCATCGCCTGACCTGGCAGGACCACATCAAGCACAATCTGGCCTCACTTTCCTCTGCAAATACTGTTCATTACTCTAGGATCATCCTGGATAACCCCCGGCTTCTCTTCTCCACTACCAACCATCTCCTTAAACCCCTCTCCCCTGACCCCTGCACCCTCACCTCCAATAACAAGTTATGAGGAACTCATGAACTACTTTGACACTAAGATTGAGACCATCCGTTCAGCTGCCTCTGCCGCTTCCCTCCCCTCCCCTAGCCCACCAAGCCAAATTTCCCTCAAGGTACCCCCTGCCCTAGCCCTGAGCTCGTATCTTTCTCTAGATTCACTCCTAGCTCCCCTCATGCCCTCTCTGAGATCATCTTGTCTACAAGACCCACCTCCTGCTCCCTTGACCCTAATCCTACTAAACTGCTGACCACCCAACTTCCTTTCTTGGCCATGTTAGCTCCTCAGGTACTGACCCCCTCCCCTTCAAATCTGCCGTCATCACCCCCCCTCCTCAAAACACCCACCCTTGACCCCTCTGTCCTTACGAACTACCGCCCCATCTCCAACCTCCCTTTCCTCTCCAAAATCCTTGACTGTGTTGTTGCCTCCCAAATCTGTGCCCAACTTTCCCGCAACTCCATGTTTGAACCTCTCCAAAGTTTCCATGGCTGCCACAGCACTGAAACGGCCCTTATCAAGGTCACAACAACAACAACAACTTGCATTTATATAACGCCTTTAATTTAGTAAAACATCCCAAGGCGCTTCACAGGGGCGATTTTCAAACAAAATTTGACACCGAGCCACATAAGGAGATATTAGGACGGGTGACCAAAAGCTTGGTCAAAGAGGTAGGTTTTAAGGAGCAACTTAAAGGAGGAGAGAGAGTTAGGGAGGGAATTCCAGAGGTTAGGACCTAGGCAACTGAAGGCACGGCCGCCAGTGGTGGAGCGAAGGATGTGGGTGATGCACAAGAGGCCAGAATTGGAGGAACACAGAGATCTCGGAGGGTTGTAGGGCTGGAGGAGGTTACAAAGATAGGGAGGGGTGACGCCATGGAGGGATTTGAATACAAGGATGAGAATTTTAAAATGACATCCTATGTGACAGTGACTGTGGTGCACTAACCCTGCTCATCCTTCTCGACCTGTCTACAGCATTTGACACAGTTGACCACATCCTCCTCCTCCAACAACTCTCCTCCGTGGTCCAGCCGAGTGGGACTGCCCCTCCCTGGTTTCACTCTAACCTATCCAGTCATAGCCAGAGAATCTCATTCAATGCCTTCTCTTCCTGGCTCCGCACTACTAGCTCTGGAGCCCCCCAAGGATGTATCCTTGGCCCCCAGAGGCAAATGGGATCCTTGGTTTTATTAATAGAGACATAGAGTACAACAGCAAGGAAGTTATGCTAAACCTTTATAAAACACTGGTTAGGCCTCAGCTGGAGTATTGTGTTCAATTCTGGGCACCACACTTTAGGAAAGATGTCAAGTCCTTAGAGAGGGTGCAGAAGAGATTTACTAGAATGGTACCAGGGATGAGGGACTTCAGTTATGTGGAGAGACTGGAGAAGCTGGGGTTGTTCTCCTCAGAGCAGAGAGGTGAAGAGGAGATTTGATAGAGGTGTTCAAAATCATGAATAGTTTTGACAGAGTAAATAAGGAGAAACTGTTTCCAGTGGCAGAAGGGTCGGTGACCAGAGGACACAGATTTAAGGTGATGGGGAAAAGAACCAGAGGCGACATGAAGAAAAAAATGTTTTAAGCAGCGAGTTGTTATGATCTGGAATGCACTGCCTGAAAGGGCGGCGGAAGCAGATTCAATAATAACTTTCAAAAGGGAATTGGATAAATACTTAAAGAGGAAAAATTTGCAGGGCTACGGGGAAAGAGCAGGGGAGGTGGAATTAATTGGATAGCTCTTTCAAAGAGACAGCAGAGGCATGATTGTCCGAATGGCCTCCTTCTGTGCTCTATCATTCTATGATTCTATGATTCTATAATGATCTCTAACCTCCTCCAGCCCTACAACCCTCCAACCCTGCGTTCCTCCGATTCTGGCCTCTTGTGCATCACCCACATCCATCGCTCCACCATTGGCGGCCGTGCCTTCAGTTGCCCAGGTCCTAAGCTCTGGAATTCCCTCCCTAAACCTCTCCCCTTCTCTCTCCTCCTTTAAGGTGCTCCTTAAAACCTATCTCTTTGACCAAGCTTTTAACCACCCATCCTAATATCTCCTTCATTGGTCCGGTGTCAAATTTTGTCCAATAATGCTCCTGTGTAGTGCCTCTGGGATGTTTCACTATATTAAAGATGTTATAAAGGCGAGTTGTTGTTGTTGTTGTTGTTGCTGTTGTTGTTGTTGTTGATTATGAGCCCATTACACTTCGTTACACTGCCTATTCCGTTTATAAAACGAGCCTGTTGTACTACATATTAAACAGATGCTATCACTCCATCCACCACTGGCGCACTGTGGCTGCAGTGTGTACCATCCACAGGATGCACTGCAGCAACTCGCCAAGGCTTCTTCGACAGCACCTCCCAAACCCGCGACCTCTACCACCAAGAAGGACAAGTGCAGCAGGCACATGGGAACAACACCACCTGCACGTTCCCCTCCAAGTCACACACCATCCCATTACACACCATCCTTACTTGGACATATATCGTCACTGCATCAAAATCCTGGAACTCCCTAACAGCACTGTGGGAGAACCTTCACCACACGGACTGCAGCGGCTCAAGAAGACGGCCCAGCACCCCCTTCTCAAGGGCAACTAGGGATGGGCAATAAATGACGGCCTTGCCAGTGACGCCCACATCCAGAGAATATTTTTTAAAAACTATAATAAATACATGTCCTTCAAATAGGTTTGCAGTGTGGTGGTTAACTGAAGGCCTGATTGCATTTCCAGTAAATAGGAAGCTCAGGAATGTGGGGGTAAAAGGTTTAACTTACTTCAAAGACACATACTCCGGGGATGTTTGATGCTCGATGTTGGCAGCCTGGATTGTGATCACTCTGAACAAGTTGACAGTCCGAATGCTGAATTGGCCACCTGGCTCTCTCACTGAACTGAAACTGGGCAAATAATGTACAGAAATGTACTCACTGTAAATCTAATACAATACATAGAGAACTGATGAAAGGGGGAGGAGCATCCATGTCATGCAACCAAGGAGCCAATTGAATGACGTATTTCAGCTCAGTTGGTGTGTTTCAAACATTGAAAGAATGAAGGAACTTGCATTTATATAGCGCCTTTCACAACCTCTGGACATCTGAAAGCACTTTACAGCCAATGAAGTATTTCTGAAGTGTAGTCACTGTTGTAATGTAGGAAACGTGGCAGCCAATTTACGCACAGCAAGATCCCACAGACAGCAATGAGATAATGACCAGATAATCTGTTTTTAGTGATGTTGGTTGAGGGATAAATATTGGCCAGGACACCAGGGAGAACTCACCTGCTCTTCTTCGAAATAGATCCATGGGATCTTATATATCCACCTGAGAGGGCAGATGGGGCCTTGGTTTAATGTCTTATCTGAAAAGTGGCACCTCCAACAGTGCAGCACTCCCTTCGTACTGCACTGGGGTATCAGCCTGGATTATGTGCTCAAGTCTCTGGAGTGGGACGTAGAACCCGTAACCTTCTAACTCAGAGGCGAGAATGATATCCATTGAGCCTAGGGTATTTATTCATTGAAAACCCACACAGACATCACTGTCTGAACCGGATAGGTTTTAAATAATAGTTATTTCATTTTCAGTTTTTAGCATTGGTACTTGTTCCCACAAAGAGCGGCCACCCCAGAGTGGGACACTGTTCACTGTTGCTGTGTTTGCAGTGACGCTTTAAGGGGTGGAACCAAACTGGTCATGGGCCACATTGATTGTATCGCAGTTACCTAAGAGAAGAGGGACAATGTCACAGTGTTACTGAGCTTAGCAGTTTGCAGCGGTTAGTGTGTTGGTGTTGACTTGGTGTTATATCTATAATTATTATGTATTAGTAGTATTAATAATGTATTAGTCATTCCACAGTTAGCAAATTAAAATATAATCTTTTCCCAGGTGTCCAAACTTGCTGTCGGTGATACTTTCAGGATGTGGGCACATCACAGACGGCTGCATTATACAAATCCTACAGAAATGCACCAAACTGAATACCTTGAAATTAGAAAATTGTGCGAGGGTGACTGATAAAACTCTGGAAGCAGTGACTATTTACGGGAGCAGTTTAAGCACCTTGCATGTGGATTTCTGTCGGAATATCACGCAGGAGGGGCTTGGCTTGATCCAGCGGAAATGTCCCTCCCTGTCCCTCAGTGCAGAGAGAAGTGCTGGAATGATTCCCGATCAGCCAGACCACCGTGGCAGTCATGGGAGGGGAACGAAGAAGGGATTGCAGTGGTAACGGCGAATGGAGAGCGGCTCAGTACGTCAGAGGCCTGATGCCCTGCACCGCAGACTGCCGGGAGGAGGGACAATGCCCGTAATCGCCCAGGCGCTGAGTCCCTGGTCTCAGCTATACCGTCACGGGGGGGAGCCGAGAGGAGACCAGCCGCTGCCTCACAGGGTCAGAAGGAAGACAGAAACGAGAGCCGCCATAGTCACGGAAGACCCAAGGGCACGTTGCCCATGACGCCATCTGTCTGCATTTGGCACAAAGTCGGTGCGGCATTCCCTGGGGTTCTCCCAACGCAACAACAACTTGCATTTATATAGCGCCTTTAACGTAGTAAAACGTCACAAGGCGCTTCACGGGAGTGTAATCAGACAAAAATCAACACCAAGCCAAAGAAGGAGATATTAGGACAGGTGGCTAAAATCTTCATCAAAGAGGTAGGTTTTAAGCAGCCTCTTTAAAGGAGAAGTAGGGAGGCAATGAGGTTCATGGAGGGAATTCCAGAGCTTAGGGTCCAGAGGGCTGAGGCACGGCCGCCAATGGTGGGGCAAAAGGAGTGGGGGGTGCACAAAAGGCAAGAATTAGAGGAGCGCAGAGATCTCGGAGAGTTGTAGGGCTGGAGGAGGTTACTGAGATAAGGGGTGGCGAGGCCTTGGAGAGATTTGAACACAAGGATAAGAATTCTAAAATCGAGGCATTCCCAGACTGGGAGCCAGTGTAGGTCAACGAGCACAGGGGTGATGGGTGAACGGGACTTGGTGTGAGTTAGGATACGGGCAGCAGAGTTTTGGATGAGCTCGAGTTTATACCGCTCGTAACTCTGGTGGGAGATTTCTAAACCCCCCTGCCTCCACTGTGGAATTTCAGCCCTCAGTGTCCCCCTTTTCCATGTTCACTGGTAAAGAAAGACTCTCCTTAGACTTCTAACAGACCATCCCATGAGCTGCTGCGACCATCACTGAGTCCACGGTGGTGGGACATATTACTGCTCATTGGTAGAAATGGCGAGCCTATGATGGGACATTTAACTGGACTCAGACTGCACCAGAGACTTTCCTGTGAGGTAAAGCCGTTCATGTGTAGGGTGATTGAGCTAGCAATTCAACTACATAACAACAGTGACTGAACTTCAAAAAGGAATTCATTGCCTATGGCTCAGTGGGTGGCACTCTCACCTCGGAGTCAGAAGGTCATGGGTTCACGTCCCAATCCAGAGACTTGAGCCCATAATCCAGGCTAACACTCCCAGTGCAGTACTGAGGGAGTGCTGCACTGTCGGAGGTGCCGTCTTTCGGATGAGATGTTAAACCGAGGCCCTGTCTGCCCTCTCGGGTGGATGTAAAAGATCCAGTGGCCCTATTTGAAGAAGAGCAGGGGAGTTCTTCCCAGTGCCCTGGCCAATATTCATCACTCAACCAACATCACTAAAACTCATTGCTGTTTGTGGGATCTTGCTGTGTGCAAATTGGCTGCTGCGTTTCCTACATTACAACAGTGACTACATTTCAAAAGGTACTTCACTGGCTGTAAAATGCTTTGGGACGTCCTGAGGTTGTGACAGGCGCTATATAAATGCAAGTTTGCTTTTTCACTTGGCAATAGTTTGAGATGTGATTGATGCGGTTTGATTTGTTACAGTGTGATTAGAATCAATAATGTACTGGAGTGTAATTAAAAATGTAAATCTCGATAAATAAAAGTGTTTGTGGTGTGAATAATAATTAATTGAGATGTGACTGAACTCAATAATTCAGATCCAAATTTACCTCCTGAAAACTGACACTGGAATTCACTCTAAAGTCCCATCTGACCTCGGTGACCAGTAATCTGCCCCCAATGACCAACAATCAGCCCCCACTGACCAACAATCTGCCCCCGGTGATCAGTAATCTGCCCTCGGTGACCAGTAATCAGCCTCCGGTGACCAGTAATCTGCCCCTGGTGACCAACAATCTGCCCCCGGTGATCAGTAATCTGCCCCTGGTGACCAGTAATCTGCCCCTGGTGACCAACAATCAGCCCCCGGTGACCAGTAATCTGCCCCCGGTGACCAGTAATCTGCCCCCGGTGATTAATAATCGGCCCCTGGTGACCAGTAATCAGCCCCCGCGGGGTGACCAGTAATCTGCCCCTGGTGACCAGTAATCTGCCCCCGATGACCAGTAATCAGCCCCTGGTGACCAGTAATCTGCCCCCGATGACCAGTAATCAGCCCCTGGTGACCAGTAATCTGCCCCTGGTGACCAGTAATCTGCCCCCGATGACCAGTAATCAGCCCCTGGTGACCAGTAATCTGCCCCCGATGACCAGTAATCAGCCCCTGGTGACCAGTAATCTGCCCCCGATGACCAGTAATCTGCCCCCGGTGACCAGTAATCAGCCCCTGGTGACCAGTAATCAGCCCCCGGTGACCAGTAATCTGCCCCCGATGACCAGTAATCAGCCCCTGGTGATCAGTATTCTGCCCCCGGTGACCAGTAATCTGCCCCCGGTGACCAGTAATCAGCCCCTGGTGACCAGTAATCTGCCCCCGATGACCAGTAATCAGCCCCTGGTGATCAGTATTCTGCCCCCGGTGACCAGTAATCTGCCCCCGGTGACCAGTAATCTGCCCCTGGTGACCAGTAATCAGCCCCCGGTGACCAGTAATCAGCCCCTGGTGACCAGTAATCAGCCCCCGGTGACCAGTAATCAGCCCCCGGTGACCAGTAATCTGCCCCCGGTGATTAATAATCGGCCCCTGGTGACCAGTAATCAGCCCCTGGTGATCAGTAATCTGCCCCCGGTGACCAGTAATCAGCCCCTGGTGACCAGTAATCTGCCCCCGATGACCAGTAATCAGCCCCTGGTGATCAGTAATCTGCCCCCGATGACCAGTAATCAGCCCCTGGTGACCAGTAATCAGCCCCCGGTGACCAGTAATCAGCCCCTGGTGACCAGTAATCAGCCCCTGGTGACCAGGAGTCATATGATCTGCCTGCACATGTGCAGAAAAGCTGAGCCATGGTTGCTCCCGGAAACCTCAGGAGAATGTGGTTTTTAACATTGAGTTTTACCAACAGAAGTAGCACTGAATCCAAACACAGAATCTTAGAATCTTAGAATGATACAGTACAGAAGGAGGCCATTCGACCCCTCGTGCCTGTGCCAACTCTTTGAAAGAGCTATCCGATTAGTCCCATTCCCCTGCTCTTCCCCATAGCCCGACCATGACCAGCTGTCATGTATGACTTAAACTCCCAATGGGAGCAACTGGGCCCTGTATAGTTGGACTGATTCACAGACTAATGCTTTATTTTCATATTTAAAATATCTATGGCCTTTTAGGTTTGAAAGATGAATTTCAATACATTCCAAAAATCTAATTTTTCAGAGCAGGGAACCCCCAGAGTCCCTAAAAAATCAATCTTTTGCCTTTAGTATTGCGATCTTCTTTCAGAATTCAACCAGGGCAAATAAAATGCTTTTATGGACTGTCAGTGGCCAATGTATCTCTCAAGACCCTGTAAATTATTTTGTGACAAGCATGGATTTTTATACAGAGATAGTGCAAAGTTATTACATTATAAAGCCGGCCACTGGGTGGTGTGAGAGAATTATTGTCCGGTTCCCGTCTACTCCCAGACCAGCTGCTGTCGATAATGAGACGAATTCTCACAGTTATGTTGCCTGAAGATCTTAGGCATGGCTCCAGCTTTTGGCTAGAACCGAAAGTGGTTTTCTTTGTGTGACAGAAACTTTCATCTTTCAAAAAAATTCATGGAAAGTAACTGAGAAATACTTTAAGCAGTTACTTTATATGATTTTACATTGACCTACACATGGCCCATGATAACTATTAATTATATAAACAAGCTCTTCAATTGTAAGGGCAAGTTATACAGGGTGTGTGTTATACAGGGTGTGCATTATACAGGGTGTGCGTTATACAGGGTGCGCGTTTTAAAGGGTGTGCGTTATACAGGGTGCGTGTTATACAGAGTGTGCGTTATACAGAGTGTGCGTTATACAGGGTGTGCGTTATACAGGGTGCGTGTTATACAGGGTGTGCGTTATACAGGGTGTGTTATACAGGGTGTGTTTTATACAGGGTGCGTGTTATACAGGATGCACATTATACAGGGTGAGCGTTTTATAGGGTGCATGTATTACAGGATGGGAGTTATACAGGGTGTGCATTATACAGGATGAGCGATATACAGGGTCCGCGTTATATAGGGTGTGTGTTATACAGGATGCCTGTTATACAGGGTGCACATTATACAGTGCGCATGTTATATGGTATATACAGTATACAAGGTGCATGTTATACAGAGTGCATGTTACATAGGGTGCATGTTATACAGGGTCCGCTGTTAGAGGATAGATGTTCTTATTTATAAGTTACTCCTCAAAATAATAGGGTCCACAGCATTGAATATAGACGTTTGCAGAATTTTTAAGCATACAATAATAACTGTATAAAAACAGAAAATACTCAGCAAGTGAGGCAGCATCTGTGGAGAAAGAGACAGAGTTAACGTTTCAGGTCGAAGACCTTTCATCAGAACTGGAAGAAGTTAAAGGTTTAACAATTCTTAAGCAAGTCCAGAGCCAGACAGAAGAAGGGAGGAGCAGTTCCTGTGTTGCAATATAACACCGTGCTGTTTTGAAGTGTAATTCCATGTGTCAGTGGCTCAGTACTGAGAATATACACACATACAAAATTAAAGGGCAGGGAACGACCATCTGGTCCATAAAGCCTGCCCCACATTCATGATCCTGGAGCCAGACACGTCCTCTCACCTGCCCGCCCCCCGCAGCCATGTAATCTCCTGGGAGAGGCAAAAAACAGAGAATATCCCAGGGCCAAGAAGGGAAAAAGTACTCTGAAAAATTCCTCTCCGAACCCCCTCAGGCGATGGAACTCAGTCCAGGAGATCACATGGACCGAGTGTTATCTATAAAGACACTGACCTTCTATATGATGTGATCTCTGCCCCAGTCAGAAACCGGTCCAGCTCCCTCTTGAAGGCAGAGAGTCAGCACCCACCACACCAGCCGGCAATGTATTCCAGAGATTCACAATTCCCTGGGAAAAGAACAACCGCCTAACATCCAATCTATTCCTACACTTCCATAGTTTAAACTCATGTCTCCTGGTCCTCCCCAATCTGTCAAACTGGAATAATCTATCAATAGGGACATTATCCAGCCCTCTCATCAGTTTATAAATTCCTACATTACAACAGTAACTACACTTCAAAAGTACTTCATTGGCTGTAAAGTGCATTGGGAAGTCCTGAAGACACTCCAGTACATTATTGATTCTAATCACACTGTAACAAATCAAACCGCATCGATCATATCTCAAACTATTGCCAAGTGAAAGAAAGAACTTGCATTTATATAGCGCCTGTCACAACCTCAGGGCATCCCAAAGCATTTTACAGCCAGTGAAGTACCTTTTGAAGTGTAGTCATTGTTGTAATGTAGGAAACGCAGCAGCCAATTTGCACACAGCAAGATCCCACAAACAGTGATGAGTTAACAATCAGATAATCTGTTTCAGTGATGTTGGTTGAGTGACAAATATTGGCCAGGACAGCTGGGAGAACCCCCCTGCTCTTCCTCAAATAATATCTGTGGGATCTTTTGCATCCACCTGAGAGGGCAGACCGGGCCTGCTACAACATCTCATCCGAAAGGCAACACTTCTGACAGTGCTGCACTGGGAGTGTCAGCCTGGATTATAGGCTCAAGACTCTGGAGTAGGACTTGAACCCATGACCTTCTGACTCTGAGGTGAGAGTGCCACCCACTGAGCCATAGGCAATGAATTCCTTTTTGAAGTTCAGTCACTGTTGTTATGTAGTTGAATTGCTAGCTCAATCACCCTACACATGAACGGCTTTACCTCAAAGGAAAGTCTCTGAGTCCAGTTAAATGTCCCATCATAGGCTCGCCATTTCTACCAATGAGCAGTAATATGTCCCACCACCGTGGACTCAGTGATGGTCGCAGCAGCTCATGGGATGGTCTGTTAGAAGTCTAAGGAGAGTCTTTCTTTACCAGTGAACATGGAAAAGGGGGACACTGAGGGCTGAAATTCCACAGTGGAGGCAGGGGGGTTTGGAAGTCTCCCACCAGAGTTACGAGCGGTATAAACTCGAGCTCATCCAAAACTCTGCTGCCTGTATCCTAACTTGCACCAAGTCCCGTTCTCCCATCACCCCTGTGCTCGTTGACCTACATTGGCTCCCGATCTGGGAATGCCTCGATTTTAAAATTCTTATTCTTGTGTTCAAATCTCTCCATGGCCTCGCCCCTCCCTATCTCTGTAACCTCCTCCAGCCCTACAACCCCCCGAGATCTCTGCGCTCCTCCAATTCTGGTTTTGTGCACCTCCCGCTCCACCATTGGCGGCCGTGCCTTCAGCCATCTAGACCCTAAGCTCTGGAATTCCTTCCCTAAACCTCTACCTCTCTCTCCTTCTTTAAGACGCTCCTTAAAACCTACCGCTTTGACTAAACTTTTAGTCACCTATCCTAATGTCTCCTTCTTTGGCTTGGTGTCAATTTTTGTCTGATTAGGGTTCTGTGAAGTGCCTTGGGGCATTTTCCCGCGTTAAAGGCGCTATATAAATGCAAGGTGTTGTTGTTGACTCTCATCAGCTGGGTTATCCACGTGCTTTCTTGGCGCTGGTGGCCTGCTGAGGTCAAGGTGAGGGAGAGCAAGATACTCGATGGATCTCAGTGAGAACGGGTACGGCAGCGTAGTGATTACATTACTGGATTGATAAATCCCAGAGAACGTGAGTTCAAATCCCACCATGGCAGTTTGAGAATTTGAATTCAGATTAAAAAATCTGCTATCAGTAAAAGTTATCGGATTGTCCTAAAAACCCAACTGGTTCAGTAATGCCGTTAAGGAAAGGAAATCTGCTGTCCTTACCTGGTCTGGGCCCATATGTGACTCCAGTCCCCGCACCAACACAGTTGCCTCTTAACTGCCCTCATCAATGGCCCAGCGAGCCCCTCAAATCCACTACAAAGAGCTGCAGCAAGAAGGTGGCCCACCATCACCATCTCATGGGCAACTAGGGATGGGTGATAAATGCCAGCGATGCCCACAACCTGAGAATGAGTTAATAAAAATATTTTCAATGAATAAAAGTAGAAAATTCATTCATCAGTGTGAAGTTAAATAAAATCTCATTAGAGCCATTTTTAATATTAAATACAGGCAAGGAGGCCCCAGTAATTTAAAAATGCTTTCAGTGTAGCAGTATGATTTAACTGTGATGTGATGGGTTGGTCCTCATTCCCCCCCATTGTTCCACAAGAATGGGCATAAAACACGCTCATTATATGAGAGATGTGTTGGTATCGGTCCTGGTTCATCCCCAACAGCTCGGTAACACAGGACCCTGCGCTCTACGGGCTGTTGCCTGGGACACCCACCGAGGCAGATATCAACTGCTGCTGGAAGACCATCAACTCAGTGAAGGAGGCCCTTTATTCCACCCGAAACCTGCTGGTCTTCCAAATGAAGGAGCTGTCCACGACCGAGCGTTGCCGACTGGCTCACTCCAAGGTCCAAGAGTACGTGCGATCGACAGACGATTTGCTTGAGGGGCCTGCTCCTCCTGGCCCACAAGCAGCGCTATAAAAAGCACTTACCCGCTGGGTCCGGCTGCTCCCATCCCCATTTCACTGCCAGGTTTCCGGAACCATGGGAAACCCAGCCAGCGGTAAATTTAAATCAGGCTCCCAATCGCACTGTGGAAGCTTGATTTAAATATTATAATGAGGTGTCCCACCTCTCGAGAGCGGGACACAGACGCGGCTTGGAACTCACCGCCGTAAAAATGTCGGCACCTGGCGGCTTGGGGACATGTTTCGCGATTTTAAATCTTTAACCCGCACCCTTTCCAGCCCGTTGTGGGTTGTATATTTAGGCCCAATTTTCAGCTCCTTTGTGAGTATCTGACACTGGATTCCTGTATAAAACTGGACAATATCGCAGCTCATCCTGAAAATTGCTGAACTTCCTTACGGGAGTTGTGACACCCTGCGAGCACATTAAAGTGCGAGGAACTCCTGCTAATCCCAGCGCACCAACCAGTGGGGCCAATTACTGGGAACAGCTAGCTGCGATTATTCATGAGGCTATGAAAGTAAAAATCTGTGTGCTGCAATGGTTCAACAGAAGCGAGGACTGAATCAAACAAAATGAGAAATAGCTCATTTGAAAGACCAGCACATCTACATAACAGTCACTGGACCCTATGAGTAATTCACTGGGAGAGGTGCTCGGTGGGGTTCTGACGAGGTGCCTTATAAATGCAAACATTTCTTTCTTTTACAAAGCTTCACTTAAAATAGCAGCATGTTCCCACATTACAGTCAGGAATTCTGACACTTGCTGTGGATGATAATCTGATTTGAGAAAAACAGAATTTCAAAGGGAAATATGTAATTGTTGCATAATCAGTCAGTATGAGATTACTGTATTATTTAGAAGATCATACAATGTAGAAGTGACTCAGCCTGAGTGTAGTATAATCAGAGCTGGATATCTTCTTTTAGAACCACAGTCCATTGAGCCTTTATAGTCCACAAGCCCCCTTGGCCCATTCTGCAAAGCACCGCGGCCCATTCCGCTTTCTCCATTGATGGACGGCCATTCTTACAGTAGGAAATCAGGCTATGATGCAAATGGTCAAATTGACCATCATTCACTCAACTTTGTTACCCAAGGAACTATGGTAACGGTGAGGCTCAGTGCCAAAGGTCAAATTCAGCCCATCTGGCTCCATGGCGCACTGTGGCTGCAGTGTGCACCATCCACAGGATGCATTGCAGCAACCCACCAAGGCTTCTTCGGCAGCACCTCCCAAATCCGCGACCGCCACCACCTAGAAGGACAAAGGCAGCAGGCACATGGGAACAACACCACCTGGACGTTCCCCTCCAAGTCACACACCATCCCGACTTGAAAATATATCGCCGTTCCTTCATCGTCGCTGGGTCAAAATCCTGGAACTCCCTTCCTAACAGCACTGTGGGAGAACCTTCACCACACGGACTGCAGCGGTTCAAGAAGGCAGCTCACCACCACCTTCTCAAGGGCAATTAGGAATGGGCAATAAACACTGGCCTCGCCAGCGATGCCCACATCCCATGAATGAATTTAAAAAAAGCTGATAATTGTGGACAATAATCATGCACGATGATTGCTTGGCAGAGTGAAACAATCTTAAAGACTTTAGTGACAAAAACTTTAAAACTAAAGAAGTCTACATGGGCACATGGGGCACAGGAGATCCAGGAAAAACCCAACCCTTGTGTTCAATTGGAATAAGTTAGTGATCTTACTTCTAGCTGTGCCTTTAAGGAAAAAGAAAGATTGATCTGCATTTATACAGCGCTTTTCATGAACTCAGGACGTCCCAAAGTGAAGCAAATTAAGTACTTTTGAAGTGTATGATGTAGGAAACGTGGCAGCCAATTTGCACACAAGGTCCCACAAACAGCAATGTGATAATGACCAAATCATCTTTTTTTTTAGTTATGTTGATTGAGGGATAAATATTGGCCAGGACATCGGGGAGAACTCCCCTGCTGTTCTTCGAAATAGTGCCATGGGATCTTTTACATCCACCTGAGAGGGCAGACAGGGCCTTTGGATGATGTCTCATCCAAAAGATGGCACCACCAACAGTGCAGCACTCCCTCAGTACTGAACTGTCAGCCTGGATTGTCTCTGGAGTGGGACTTAAACCCACAACCTCTGGACACCAGAGGCAAGAGTACTCCCCACTGAGCTACGGCTGACACTTCTAATAAGGGTGACAATTCTGACCTCTGAAATAAAGGAAAAGTTGAAAATATTTGAGCTAGTTTTGGGTTTAGCATCACAAGATCAGTCTCTCCTGATCTTTGTATGGAAATAAATCTACAATTAAGCAGGAATATGTCTTGCTATCTCTAATATTGGAATAATGTGCTTAAGGTGCATTATACCTTTGCTATGTCACACTTGCGTGTCACACCTCAGAGTCACCCTTGGCAACATTTTATATGCAAATTAGGTAAATCTCTCCCATCCAAATTCCTTGCAGTTAACTGATTTGCATTGAGTTGGAATAAATTTGCATAATTACTTCAGGCTGATTGGCTGAATAGTGGAGTGAAGGAAGTAGGGGATGCACCAGAGGCAAGAATTGGAGGAGGGCAGGGATCTCGGAGGGTTGTGGGGCTGGAGGAGGTTACAGAGATAGGGAGGGGCGAGGCCATGGAGGGATTTGAATACGAGGACGAGAATTTTAAAATTGAGGCATCGGTGGACCGGGAGCCAATGTGGGTCAGCGGGACTTGGTGCGAGTTAGGATATGGGCAGCAGAGTTTTGGATGAGCTCTAGTTTAAGGAGAATGGATGGTGGGAGACCTGCCTACTTTCTAAACCGTGGCATCTGCAGTGAAATCAACTCTTCCGCTTCATGTCAAGATAATGATGTATGTAGCAAAATATATTAAACGTGTAAAATGATCTTTTCAATCTAAAGGCACTAAAGACACCTGGAAGGTTTAATTTACAACAAATATCGCAGGATCAGCCCTGTGTATTAAGAGCATTCTTGCACAATGTACATTATTTTATCCAACTTTCTCCTTTGCATAAGAGGATTTATTATACTTCTTGTAATATATTACCTGGCTGAATATGGTCATATTTGTTTCTTCTGCAGAAATTAAAATGCACCACATATATTTCTGAATGGTCTGCTGTGTTATGGAACTCGAACGAATTGAACAGTCTTACGCTGGAAGCAGTGTGGTGCACCAATGGACCGCTCTGAGGTAAACTACAATATCAGCAGAAGCAACAAGTGGCTCTTACTTTACCAGGAGTCTTCGGCCTGAAACATTAACTCTGTTTCTTTCTACACAGATGCTGTCTGACTTGCTGAGTATTTCCAGCATTTTCTGCTTTTATTTTGGCTCTTACTTTGATTGGGCTCATGTTAAATTCTATCACAGTACATCAACTTTCACATCTGGGGTTACATTTGATTCCTTTTGTTAATTTCTCTGATATGGCAGAATTCCTCGATCCAAATCAAAGTGGCGGATTGTGTGTGATTGTTGCTTTGCAGAAATTAAGAAAATCAATCAATCATGACCGAATTTTAATAATTTTTTCACATTTTATAAGCATATACTCAGTAACACCGTATACACTGAAACAGCACATACACTGTGATACCACGTGTTGGGTTTAAAGGATAGTCATATACCTTTTATTGATCAAAACATTGATGCAACTCATTATACGCAGTTCCCCTGAGATTGGTTCTGATAATTACACACGAGCAACGAACTAATGGGGTTTAGTAATCGTCTGCTCACCAAGTCTAAGCAGACTAGGCAAAAGTCCCCAAGGGGCTCTGCTGCACTGTATCTATCTTTTATACGGTTAATTATGTCTAAACAACACAAAGACTGTTTAAAAAAAACTGCAGCTCTGAAGAACGTTAAGTTGCCTTTTCTCTTTACAGATGTTAACTGACTTGTATATTTCACTATATATACACTATCCACCCCTTCCTGTGGGAAATGCAACGCTGAGTAATTTTAAGGCAAGGTCCCTTTAATCAATCTTTTATCATTCTGAACAGCAGTTACCCATAGAACCTCTGTTATTACACCAGATAACGGGGAGGAGTTTCAGGCAATGTGCAAAATGTAGACTATTCTCGCGGGTGGTGGTAGGATCGTGCAAATCGTGCAATTGCACGGGGGCTCAGAGTCAGTCAGGGACCCCGATCGGATCTAGTGAAAGGACAGTAAGCAATGGTAACAGCTGATCATTGTGTCAAATATTTTCACATTACCTATTGCAAACGTGCCTTATCACAACGGTATGTGTGCAGACTTGACACCAGATTAAATAAACAATATTTAATTGTTTTGTAAAATGTAGGAACCTTAATCTGGAATCTCTCTACGTGCAAACCCTGCCCTGGACTATTCCTCGCACTAAATCGCCTCCACCTTAACTTTATCATCAGACTGAGCTGCTGGTGAACACCGTCAGTGACCGTTTCAGGACCGAGGAGGGAAGTTAATCCCCTGGGAACATCACCGACACCAGCCCCGCCCCAGGATCATCACCAAGGGGACGCAATCAGGGAAAAACCCCCTCGGGCAGAATGTGAAATTCAAATTGATGTAATGTAATGTACCTGTAATGCATCTGTCATGAACCTGTAATCAATAATCTGTATTGACTGTAATGCAAGGAGGCACCCTAGAGTGTCATGAACTGTAATTATGTACAATGTGTTCATTGAACTGTATGTAACCTGCAAATTGTCTTATCTGTATTGTGTATGTTTGGAATATGGGGAGCAGGAGTCGGGTAGAGCCGTTCCCGGAAGGAGCCGTGTCCGTCTCACTCACCGGGGGAGACACAGAATCCGGAGGTCCGGTAAGTGCCTTACACCGGGAGATGAGCGGGTCCTCACCCCGCGATACAGCGTGTCCAAACCGGGAGACATCGCACTGATCCCAGGACCGGCGTCTGGGGAAAAATGGAAAGTCACTGGGCAGATGGGGAAAGGGCGGGGATTCCTGCCCGAGAGACGGTACCGGGGACGGTTAACCCGTTGGGTTTATTTACTGGGCTAAAGCCTCAGGGTCACCATCTGGGTGACGTTAGTGACTTTATCACCGCTGATGTCAAATTACCCTGTGGGCTCCGGCAGCTGCAGAAGACCCAGGAAATCAGCCGCGGGGCGTGCTCACTTTCACTGTCATTACACTATTAGAGTAATAGGAACATCTGGAAATAGGAACAGCTGGTCCATCAATCCTGCCCCACACTCACGGTACCTGGAGCACCAGAACCAGACACTTCTTACCTGTACTGCACTGCCCGAGGTGCCGTCTTTCGGATGAGACGTTAAACCGAGGCCCTGTCTGCCCTCTCAGGTGGATGTAAAAGATCCCACGGCCACTATTGGAAGAAGAGCAGGTGAGTTCTCCCTGGAGTCCTGGTCAATATTTATCCCGCAACCAACACCTAAAAACAGATAATCTGGTCATTATCACATTGCTGTTTGTGGGATCTTGCTATGTGCAAATCCCCTGCCATGTTTCCTACGTTACAACAGCCAGTACATTTCAAAGGTACTTCATTGGCTGTAAAGCGCTTTGGGATATAAATGTAAGTCTTTCTTCATTCACACACTGTGTTTAATTTGAATATCTATTAATGTTAAGCTTTGGGTTTGTTTTTCACAATTTTATAAACCTGTTTTTATTTTTCAATGTTGGTAAAACCTGTTCATCTGTTTTGCAGCCACGGTAACTGGCCACAAAACAGATGAATGAGAACACAGCCTATCTGAAAAGGTCTCAGAATGGTGACTTCACGCTGAGGCAGACTCCTGTTACATGATGAATGCAGCTCGCTGGGAAGGATTGTTGAGCGACCTGTGACAAAGGACAGATATTGGAAACTGGTAACGTGTTTTAAATTTAAAAGAAGCAATCAGGTAGTTGGTGGGTTTAGCAAATGAATAGAGTAGAAATCAGAAGAGGTTATGTTGATGCTGTGTGGGAGTAGAGGAATAAAAGGGAAAGGGAATTCAGGGAATTTAATTGAAGGGGGGTTTTGTCTTTATCTTTTCTCCATGAAGTCTTTTTTTTAAACTCAATCTTTAAACTTGCACCAGGATGATACTTTGAGCACTGTAGAAGTTGTGAGATGTTTTCCCTCCAGGCCCAGATTGTGTAGAATTTCATCTGCAAGCTGGTCAGTGCTGAAGTGGTCGGCTTTAGTGAGCAACTGGCTGTGCATCAAAATAATATTACAAAGCACAGAAACAGGCCGTTCGGCCCAACAGGTCCATGCCGGTATCTATGCTCTATAGGAGCCTCCTCCCATCCTCTTCATCTAACTCTATCAAAATATCCTTCTATTCTCTTCTCCCTCATGTGTTTATCTTTAAATGCATCTGGGTGAAAAAATTTCTCCTGAATTCCCTATTGCATTTGTTAGTGACTATCTTATATTTAGGTGATCTTATTGAAACATATAAGATTGTGAAGGGGCTTGATTGGGTGGATGCGGTAAGGATGTTCCCAAGGATGGGTGAAACTAGAACTAGGGGGCATAATCTTAGAATAAGGGGCTGCTCTTTCAAAACTGAGATGAGGAGAAGTAAAGGGAATTAGGGGTTACGGGGAGCAGGCAGGAAATTGGACATGAATTTAGATTTGAGGTTAGGATCAGATCAGCCATGATCTTATTGAATGGCAGAGCAGACTCGAGGGGCCGATTGGCCTACTCCTGCTCCTATTTCTTATGTTCTTATTTATGACCTCCAGTTCTGGTCTCCCGGGCAAGTGGAAACATCTTCTCTACGTCTACTCTATCAAACTCTTTCATAATCTTAAAGACCTCTATCAGGTCACCCCTCAGTCTTCTCTTTTCTAGAGAAAAGAGCTCCAGCCTATTCAATCTTTCCTGATAGGTATAACCTCTCAGTTCTGGTATCATCCTAGTAAATCTTTTTTTGCACCTTCTCCAGTGCCTCTATATCCTTTTTATAATATGCAGACCAGAACTGTTCACAGTACTCCAAGTGTGGTCTAATCAAGATTCTGTACAAGTTTAGCATAACTTCTCTGCTTTTCAATTCTATTCATCTAGAAATGAACCTCAGTGCTTGGTTTGCTTTTTAATGGAATTCTTAACCTGCGTGGCTACTTTTGTGATTTGTGTACCCCTAATCCCTCTGCTCCTTCACCCCATTTAGAGACTTTTTTTAACAGATGAGCTATTTGAGAAGACCACGCTGGGAGTCGGAGTGGGAGAGAAGCCGACAGCAAGTGATTAGGAAGGCAAATGGAATGTTGTCATTTATTGCAAGAGGAATGGAATATAAAAGTAGAGATGTTTTGCTACAGTTGTACAGAGCATTGGTGAGACCACATCTAGAATACTGTGTGCAGTTCTGGTCTCCTTATTTAAGAAAGGACATAATTGCTTTGGAGGTGGTTCAGAGAAGGTTCACTCGACTGATTCCTGGGATGAGGGGGTTATCTTATGAGGAAAGGTTGGACAAGTTGGGCCTGTATACATTGGAATTTAGAAGAATGAGAGGAGCTCTTATTGAAACATATAAGATCCTGAGGGGACTAGAAGGGGTAGATGCTGAGGGGATGTTTCCCCAAGAGACTAGAACTATGGGCCACAGTTTAAAAATAAGGGGTCTCCCATTTAAGATGGAGATGAGGAGAAACTTTTTTTCTCAGAGGGTCGTGAGTCTGTGGAACTCCCGGTGGAGCGGTGGGGGCATTCATTGAATATTTTTAAGGCTGAGTTAGATAGATTCCTGATTAACAAGGGAGTCAAAGGCTATAGTAGGTAGATGGGAAAGTAGGGTTAAGGTCACAATCAGATCAGTCATGATCTTATCAAATAGCAGAGCAGGCTTGAGGGGCCAAATGGCCTACTCCTACTCTTCGTTCGTATGTAAGAAGACCCCGGCACCTGGAGGAGGAGAGTGGGTCTCTCTTAGAAAGGGGCCAGAGGTCGTAGTCGGGTAGTGGGGTAGGAGCAGTAAACCCTGGCTCTCTCCAACAGGTTCTCGCCTGTGCAGGCAGATGATGTGGAGACTCAAGAAGTGGCTGTGATAGACGAGGATGTCCCATGAACTGGCAATCTAGCAGCCTTTTGGGGGAAGAGAGTTAAAATGCATTTGATTATATATTTGGAATTGTTTGGCAAGTTTGCAGTACAGCCTGGTGGAACGTGTATGTGTGTGTGTGTATACATATCATTATGAGGATGTATATGTGAGCATGTATGTATATGCATGTGCATGCCACAGTTGCAGTACACGTGTATTAGGGAAGGCAGCACAGACTGCACCCATTGAAGCAGCTCACTAGAAGTCAACCCAATGTTAGGAGACTCACTGCATTAAATTTAGACTTCCAAAAAACAAATGAGATGAGACCAGACACTGGGTCTCCCTATAAACAAAATATTAATCTCTAATAATTTTCTAGAGTTTCGAAGGTTAAGGGGTGATCTGATCGAAGTTTATAAGATATTCAGGGGAATGGATAGGGTGAATAGAGAGAAACTATTTCCGCTGGTTGGGAATTCTAGGAGTAGGGGGCACAGTCTAAAAATTAGAGCCAGACCTTTCAGGAGTGAGATTAGAAAACATTTCTACACACAAAGGGTGGTAGAAGTTTGGAACTCTCTTCCACAAATGGCAATTGATACTAGCTCAATTGTTAATTTTAAATCTGAGATAGATAGCTTTTTGGCAACCAAAGGTATTAAGGGATATGGGCCAAAGGCGGGTATATGGAGTTAGATCACAGATCAGCCATGATCTTATCAAATGGCAGAGCAGGCACGAGGGGCTGAATGGCCTACTCCTGTTCCTATGTTCCTAATCAGTTACAGACTGAGGGCTCATTCGTTGCATTTCTATACTAACCCTGTCAGCCCCTGTATCTAACAAGTTCGATGGTTTTACAGAGAACAGTTATGCATCCGGTGGTGGCCCGCACATCTTTCTGCCGGTTGCACGGACAGGTTCGACGGTGAAGATGAAGGAAGTGACTCTGGAAATGAGGCATCGCTGGAACCACTGGAAAGAGGGGAAATGACCTCCCATCAGACTTGGTTTGACGCAGAGACAAAAATCAGCCAGATCTTTGAGCGGACCGCCCCGAGCAGCCGACCCACTGCTTCTCCTGACAAGATGCTCCGGGATGGTGGCTGCTCCGTTAATCGGCGCTCAGGGTAATCGGACATCCGCTCGAAGCTGCACCATTGCCGCGGCGCCAGGGCCAACTTCCAGTACGGTGTACGGTTTCCCAGGCGCTTTTACTAAGGAAAACGTGGCAGCGAAAAGGGAGAGTCAAAAGGACCGTAAAGTGGGAAAAGGGGACACGAGGAGAATATCTGAAGGGCATGGTCACTTTGCCCAGAAGGTAAAGACACAAAATGAGCTGACAAATTCACACCTGTCATAAGTAAAAGGAAAAAAAAAATGCAGCTTAAGTTATTAATCATAGACTTATTCAGCACAAAAGGAGGCCATTCGGCCCATCGTGCCTGTGCCTGCCTCTTTGAAAGAGCCTGGATTAGTCTCACCCCCCTGGTCTTTCCCCATAACCCTGCAAATTTCCCCTTTTCAAGTATTTATCCAATTCCCTTTTGAAAGTTATTATTGAATCTGCTTCCACCGCCCTTTCAGGCAGCGCATTCCAGATCATAACAATTCTGCGTAAAAAAAATTCTCCTCATCTCCCCTCTGGTTCTGCTGATTAATGTTCTGTAAATTGCTTAAAATCTATTGATGAAGAAAGGTACCATTTTGTTTCGTTTTGTTTGGCACAAATGCTTATATTGTTTTAAGATCAGTCCCTGAGGCAGTCCAGTAGTTGCAGCAAGTCCTATCAACTGATCCCAGTGCCAGAGGTCTTGACACTTACTGCAATTCACTGCTTCAGTCTGTTGAACAGTCTGAATAGAGTGAGAGCCGGAGCACAGGCCTGGAGAAGAGGCCTAGGCTACTTTCTGGGGACTACAATTCCCCTTGGTGTTGGCACCCGGTCCATTTCACTCATCTTGGCCCATCCGTCCAGAAAGACTACAGTTCTTTCTCTTCTCCCCCTCCCTCCCTACCAAATCAGGGTCCTGAGCTACTTCTTAAATGATTCCAGGGTCTTCACCCCACTGCCGACCAGGAAGTCCATTCCATGAGTTGATGACCTGGTGTGAAGAACTTCCTGATATCAGTCCTCAATTTTCCTTTTATTAGTTTGGACCCGTGTTCCCTTGTACCAGAGTTACAGTTTAGTTTGAAGTAGAGTTCTGCTTATCCCTTTTCTATACTATTTACTATCCTGGATGCCCCTTTTTAAGGTTGAAAAACTCATGGTTCTTCAATGTTTGAAGAATTGACCCCCAGCGTCCACAGCCTTTTGGGGAGAGAGTTCCTTTTGTGTGGAAAAACTGCTTCCCGATTCCACTCCTAAAAGGCCTGGCTCTAATTTAAGATTGTGTCCTTTTGTTCTGGATTCCCTCCACCAGAAGAAATAGTTTCTCTGTATCTATCCTATCGAATCCCTTTATCATTTTAAGGACCTTTTTCATAAAGACTGGTTAATTAATGCCTGTGTCTAATTCTGAAATATGTTTGGGCTAATGGTTTCTGTTTTTATAGTGTAGAGAACTTCAAGGCTTTGTCAGGCCCCTGAACTTGCTGTTGAATGGCCTCAGATCTGGAAAATACAGAAAGGGTACGTAACTTCACAGCAGATTTTCTTAGGACAAAATTAGTTTAAATCTCAGCATGCATTGTACGGCAGGAGGGACCCACAAGCCTGGGCATTGCTAATGGCTGACCTGGGTGTTGGGTAGCAATACTATCAGAGCAAGGAAGAGCTCACATTTAACCTGTCATTTAACATTGTCAAATTGCTGGTGGGAGGAAATGGTTTGTCAGTTCTATTACAATTTGGCCACTCTCCCCACTGTGTCCGTTAGTCTTCAGTGAACTACAGACACTCATTCCCCATGACCTGAAGGTGTATCGGGGGGAAAGGCTGTGGGGGGAAGGGCTGTGGTGTATCCTATTAATCACACTTTCTTTTGACAGGTTTGACTAGTTTCCAGGAGAGTGTTGCTATGGACAGAATCCAGAGAATTCTGGGTGTGTTGCAGAATCCACATTTGGGGTAATTCCATCAGCTCATCTGTTTATTGTTCTTGGTGAACATTTTATTTAGTCAATGAGACAAGTTTCAGCTGTAAAACGCTGTGTCGAGGTGGCCTGTGCTGGGTATTGTGAGTTATAAACTCTGGCCTTGCTGGTTTCCAGCTGTATAACGCTGCCTCATTTGTCATAAGGTCATTTTTTGATTTGTTCTCGGGTCGTGGCCGATGCTGGCGAGGACTCGTTTATCGCCCGTCCCTAGCTGCTGCGAGTGATAGTGGGGTCCTGTTCTGGCGACTGTACTGAGTGCCTTGCTCGGCCATTTCAGAGGTGAATCACACAATGTGGGCTGGACTAATGTAGGCCAGACCAGGTAAGGACGGCAGGTTGCCGTCTCTGAAAGACATTATTAAAGCAGTTGGGGTTTTCGTAGTATCATAGTAGGTACAGCACAGGAGGAGGCCATTCGGCCCATCGTGCCAATGCCGGCTCTTTGAAAGAGTTTTCCAATAGTCCCATTCCCCTGCTCTTTCCCCATAGCCCTGTAAATTTTTTCCCTTCAAGAATCTATCCAATTCAAATAACTGAAGTCTTTCATCCCTGGAAATATGTGCACAAGCTCCTTTATTATTATATTGCTAGTGATATCCCATGGCATTGCTCACAGTAAGTCAGAGGATACTGAAGTGTGATAGGAAGTAAGATTTCCACTTGCAGGAAGCGCACGCTATAAACAATATAATGGATCTTTGTGGCGTTGCTAAGGATGGGGAATAATAACTCTTTGTTACTTTTACCTGTTGTCCTGGTGTTGCCGATTTGTGTCTCCTGCTTTTGTACCTTTGTGTTGTACTTGCCTCTGCCTTTTCCACTTGTGTTCCTTGTTTACGACAATCCGGCAGCTTTCGTGGTCATTTTAGATAGTGGCAGTCCACAGATGACCAGATTTATTGAATTCAACTTGCCCTGGTGGGATGTGAACCCTCTGGCTGGTTAGTCCAGTACTGTAACCATGGTATCCATGCAATCGGAATTATAGAGCTTTGCTGTTAGTCATTAGATGAAGTTTTATGAAGCTGAGCAATGATGGGAGACATTTGTATACTTGGCATTACTGTCATTCCAGGAATTGCAAAATATAGAATGATAAGGCA
Source organism: Heptranchias perlo (assembly GCF_035084215.1). Taxonomy (NCBI): domain Eukaryota; kingdom Metazoa; phylum Chordata; class Chondrichthyes; order Hexanchiformes; family Hexanchidae; genus Heptranchias; species Heptranchias perlo. The sequence goes on from NC_090362.1 coordinate 4,650,500, forward strand.
CAAAGGAGACCATTCGGCCCATTGTGCCTGTGCTGGCTCTTTGAAAAAGCTATCCAATTAGCCCCACACTTTCCCCATATCCCTGCAAATTTTTCATTTTCAATTATATATCCAATATATATATTATGAGAGATATAAATTCCCTCTTCCATTTTCTTGGCTCTTCTTTCTCTAATGTGTTCTCCGTTGCCCCTCCAGCACTTGCTCTAAGTTGCCATTTTCATGAGTGACCCTTGACTCCGAGCGGCGACAAGCTCTTTGACCGTAGGGGGCTTCACAGACGAACCCAATGTTCACAAAGAAGCAGCGGTGACCGGATCGGGATCAGGAGCAGGAAAGCCGATCAGTTTTCCCTTCCCTTCCCCAGGGCTACTGCAGCAGGTTGCATGGTCCCCCTACCAGTACCTGGCTGATATCAGACTAACTCAGCACAGACCATGATAACCCCACGGAACATCCTGGCCACCGATAGTCACTGATAAACTAGCACCAGCTCTAACAATGCCGCATTGTTTCCCAATCTTTCATACTCAGACACACTTTTTAAGTTGGCACTACAAGAAAATATAATGTTGAACCTTGTAACTCTAAAGATTAACAGTGGAATGCTGCAGCTACTTGCACACTATGTGTATGGGGAAGCTTGGACAGTCCTGTTGATTGCTAAGAAGCCCTTGATGATAATTTTCAGGGACAATCCTTCTCGGGGATAATCACCTCATAGTGCGTGCATGTAAATTGGCCGTCTTAGTTCTGACATGGAGGCAGATCTAAGTTTTCATTAAAGCTGTTAAAATACAACTTAAACTTTAATGTTACATTTTATAGATGCTTGGTTAAGTTCAAACACAAGTGCCTAAAATTTAAACGTAGGTTCCCTGGTCTGTTGGAGAATGCACTGGGTTTGTTTGTTCCTAGTAAATTAAAAAAAGGTACTGAATTCCCAGCCAAGGGATTATAGGAACTATTGTTGCAACTATATCCTGGGTCTGCCAGCTGTATGTTTAGCAGACTGCCAGTGTTCATGTGTAGATATTTGTTGACTCTGACTATACCATAACCTTCCCCATTATGATCACAGATTCTGACTTAACCTACTTTCCCCTGGTGGTGATATAGGAACAGATGGAGGCCATTCAGCCCCTCGAGCCTGTTCCCCCATTCAATCAGATCATGGTTGATCCAAACCTCAACTCCATTTCCCACCTTTGATCCGGATCCTTTAATACCCTTATCGAACAAAAATATATCGATCTCGGTCTTGAAAATTTCAATTGATCCACAGCCTCTCAAAGTAAACTTGGAACATTCTACCAAGTGATTTTCAAATTCCCGCAATTCACTGCAGAGAATTAGTTCCAAAATTCACTGGAGGCTCACACTGCTGAAAATGGCAGTGAAGTTCTCGGCCGATGACGGGGAAACTCTATCGCTCTTCCCTTGGATTTGAATTATTTTGTTTTCTAGGGAACGCTACATGAGGATTCTACTCCAGGTAGCGACCATGTTGATGAGCTGGTGCCCCAGTGTTGCACCTGTGGTTTCACCTGACAAGGACTCGATGAGTGAGGTTACTCGCTGTAAACAATTAAAGGTAAAAGAGCTAAATGTTAAGAGTAAACCACCCGCCTGTGTCTAATTCAGCATGGGTTACAAGCGGGTCAGTCGTTCATGTGGTGAAAACTGGTGGGGGGGTGCGGGGGGGAGGAGTTACATCCAGCAAAGCAAGACTGAGATTGGAAGATAGGGCAGACTGAGTTACTGGTCAATGAGCTGGTGCTCGTTTATCACCTTTGTGTACAGCTTTTGCACAGGTCTATTAGTACTTATGATTGGTCCTCCGCTATCTGAGTTTAGGTCCCCAGTATTTCTCCGTCCCTCCCTGGAGGGCAGTGGGCTTCCGTCGTGGTGCGAGTAGAAGTGGGGACTCGGCTTTTGGCAAACTGTGGATGTGAGCTTGGGCTTTGCCACTCCTGGTCACTTTTCTGTGGTTTGAATTAATGTTTGTGTGTGTGTAGAGGGATAGGATATGGTCCTCTGTGGTTCACATTAAGTGTCAGTTGGGTCATCTGGGTTAAGGTACCCAGCAGAGGTAAGGGATTTCCTATAATAAAGGAAAAACACTAATAGAACAAATTAATGAGTCAGTAAATACTTTAGTGACTGTGGGAGGACCGCAGTCAGTTGTCATAGAGTCGCTTAACAAACTGGAAGAATAATACATAAGATAGGTAAGGGGGGTAGGAAGAAAACTGTCATTTTAATTTCAGACTTCAAAATCTCTGCTGCAGGAAGTGTTTCTGGGTAACTAGTCACAGTTGGATCCAGGGAAGCAGTAGCTGCTAAAAGGCTGCTGCTCAGACTTGGAGGAACTGTAATGAAGAGCAGCAAGAGAATTATCACTTCAACATCATTGAGCAGAACAGTCGGTATGATATTATAAACCCTTTCTTTCTTTTTATTCTTAGCGTGTTCTCGCATATGGTTCTCTTCCAGCTTCAAAAAAGAGAATTCCCCAAAATGGCGGCAACATTTACACCCTCTGTAAACCGAAGGCGGAGCACTGAGGAACTAATTCCTATTTCCGGTGGTGCTGGAGCAGCCATGAATGTGAAATAGATTCACACTTTACCAGTATGCAGCCCACCATAATGTCTAAGCAGAGTGGGACATGGGGGGGAACCCTTGCAACAAGGAGTCGAGGCATACTATTTTTGCAATGCAGGACAGTGTGGTATCTTCTAGCACAGATCCCCAGTGTGTCCATCACATGCTCTCAGCAGGACTAGTCAGTACAGTATGTACAGAACATCTTACGAAGATTTTGCAGCCCCTGCTATTTCTGTCAGTGTTATACTACATACTGATCTTTTCTCACGCACAGTCAAGTTACTGCAAAACTGACACCTAGTTCTGCGTATTCCCATGAAATTATAAAGCGGGTACAGAAAACTGGAAGTACGGCTATCGTACATGAGTCAGAATTTAATTGTCTTTGTGATGAGCAAACTCAAAGTAAAATGTTCTTGACATTACAAACAGACACAGCTTCATTCAGAATTTCAAAGGCTCGTTCTCAAAAGCAGCTGGATGTTACGAAAGTGGATGTTGAGAAAAATCTCAAAGATATTGAACATTCTGTTAGTACTCGTACATCAGTCAACCTTTGTGGAGCTAGCTGTCGAACGCAGAAACAGGCACGAGACACTAGTGACTCTTGTGAAAAGCCACCTGTAATTGCGAGCAAGACAAAAGGACAAACATCGCCGTTAATCCTTTCATGACTAAACCAATTACGGGTAGTCGCTCTGACTGCCTGAAGACCCACATGTGTCACTTAGCTTCTCATTATTTTCTGCTCAGCTAGGCAGTTATATTTGTGAATAAAAACATACAGCCATGAAAAGCAGAATATGTAACATTAAAAATTGATGTGCAACTAGTTACTGTAGTTTGGGTCTCAATGTACATCTTAATACACTGGCAGATCACCCATGGCATTGCTCGCGGTTGCATGGAGATGGATATTTTGAAGAAACAAATTTGAGACGTATGAGAAAATGTTGAAGTAGGGGATTTCTTGAATGGTTCATGGAACCAATGCTTTTATTTCTTGCAATGAAATAATTACTTATGCAATCAATTATTGTTTTAAAATTCTTAGTATGAATAAATCAAGCCTCTCTCTCTAAAGTGATGAAATAATTTCCTTGTGAAAACTTACCTCAAAGAGATTCTAATATTCATCCTCCAACTTATTTTGAAATCATTTGCAAAACAGTCATAGTTGAAGGAGGATATACTTTCCATAATGACACACCATAGGCGATTCTCAGTACTGTATATTACAGTAATGCTGATTTTTTTTTTAGCGATGTTAGTTAGAGGGTGGTAAGGGCCGTTGAAGGATTCCTCAGGGCAGGTTCAGGTGGACTCGGGATAATGCAGAGGTTTTAAGTGGCAACTTTGAATCAGTCTTCACTCCAGTAAATTGCTCAGTTACCATTAATGCAGTGTAGAGTTGACGTTAGAGAAAGTGGATGCAGATATAGTCCTGGATGGAATAAGGTGACTCAAAACAGATCGGGTTGCTGGTCCTGATGTCATTCACCCAAGGATGCTCAAGGAGATGGAAGCTATGGTCAGTGAGCCTCTTGCTCATATATTCAACAGCATGTTGGGGTCTGGGATTGTTCCCATGGACTGAAGGGAGGCTCAGTATTCAAAAAGGGCAACAAAGTCAGAACTGGGAAATTACAGGCCCATTAACTTGGCTTTGGTTATAGGCGAGTTGCTGGAAGGGATCATTGGAGATACTGTGTGAGACGACCTGGCCAGAGATGGGTTTTTAGATTGATACCTAGCATAAAGGCTTTTAGTTACCATGATAGGCTTAGAAAGCCGGGACTTTTTACTCTAGAAAAGCAAAGACTGGGAGATTTGATTGAGGTCTTTAAAATAATGAAAGAACTATACCTGTGAATGGACTACGTGACTTAGTTTGGTAGGTTAGGGAGAACAAGGGGACATGCGTACAAGTTACACAAGTATAGAACTAGATTAGGTGACAGAAGGCTTTTCTTTTCGCTGAGTTCATCAACCTTTCGAACAACCCGCTGGCTCGTGCTGGAAATGTTCAAAAGTGATCTGGATGAGTTTCTAGCTGTGGCTGATATCAGAACGTGTAAAAGGTAGGTGGGGCACTGAGTGATGTGGCTCATGGTCACTGTGGTCTCCTGGAACTCATTTTAATGGTCTTCGGAGGTGGGGGAGCACCTCAGTGCGAGTATGATACCATGCTGGTATAAAACATGCACAGAGCATTGAAGTGACGCAGACCCATTAAATGAACCAGAATCAGATTTCTCAGGTCACTGCTTCACCAGCAGCCCTAACAACCAAAACATTTATACCAATGTGATTCCTGGTTTGACTATTATGCATTACGTATTATTGAACCAAGCTCAATTGATCAAGGTGGTGAAAGTACAAAGGATATTGTTGATTTTAAAAATTTGATGCAGTTTTCATATGACCCCCCTTTCCTACAATGTATACAACTCCATACAGGTAATTCTCTTTAGTGGTTTTGCTTAAAGAAGTGATAGTCTAGAGAGAAGCACAGTTCCCACAAACACCAATATGCACAGCAGGGTCTGTCAATATGTACAGTACAAAGGACGGAAAAGACCCCAAAGGTAATCCTTGGGCTTCATTTTGTTGTCTTTCGACTGCTGTTTGTAAGAGATCAGTATATTTTGGGATACTGTCCTAAGTCCTGCTTTGAGAATTGCAGTTCAAAACTGAATATTAGAGGTTTGATCCTGTGAATAATGTTTAGTGAAGGGACGAGGATTGCTCCAGGTAGCAGCTTTGTAAATATCTTTGAAAGGCTTTGTGAAACTACAAACAAGTGAGCAGAGTGGCCTTTTCACCGTCACTGAAGGTTTTCTCCTTGTTAAATCGATAATGTACCATGCTGATCATCCAGCTAACCTTTGTTTGTAATGAGTGTACCGAAAGTGGCAGCAACACAGGAAACAACGGGAATCCCCTGCTGCTGCCTTCCTTCCTTCCCCCAGGGAGAGACCGATTACACCCACATCAGCCTGGCCTCCCTCTGTTGCTGTTGTTCCTGGTCCTCTACCAAGATAGAGAGATAGAGGGGAATTCCCAAATTGAAACCCATCACACTCGAACTGAAAGACAAGTGGGGAGAGGGAGAATGGCAGCTCGTCAATAAACAGAACAGAGACCGATGACATTTTAGGTAGCAACAGCTACAAATTATTTTTAATACATTTTTTTTTGCAGCACCTGGAACTGTACAGGCTTGTCCTTTTAAGTTACTGTTGCCTTCTGGGTAGCACCTGGTACCCTGGCTGACAATGTTATACCAGCGTGATTAAGGCTCAATGATGGATAATGGGATGGATGGTCCGAAAAGAAACCCAGTGGCATTCAGATATCATTCGACCAACCAGACCAACACTTCCCCAAAAGTTACCTCAACAGACACACTCCCACATCCAACCTCCCCGCTCCAGACTCAGTTCACAGAGACACTGGGGGCAATTTACAACTGCCTGCTGGACTGCAGCGTATACCAGGTGTTGGGGTCCGGGCAACCATTGTAGAAACCACCTCATTTTCCTGTCCGTAGGCAGTTTCTATAACGGGCGCCCGACTCACAATGTCTGTTTTAAGCTCCAGGGTTAAGTTGAAAATTACTCCCACCATATCCAATTCCACTCCCCACTCTTAACAACTTACATTTATACAGTGTCTTTAACGTAGGAAAACGTCCCAAGGCGCTTCACAGCAGCGTAATCAAACAACAATTGACACTGAGAAAAGGAGATGGGTGACTAAAAGTTTGGTCAAAGAGGTAGGTGTTAAGGAGGGTCTTAAAGGAAAAGGAGGTGGAGAGGCAGCGATTTAGGGAGCAAAATCCAAAGCTTAAGGCCTAGATATCATGGCCTCTTCATAAACTTTCCTCCTCCAATTCTTTCAGGTAGTCTTTCTTCTTCTCCCCCTTCAGTTCAACCTGGCACTTTTCTGTCCTCTAACCCATTTCAAGTTTATACTCACCTTCTATTTTTCCCTCCCTGCATTTAAGCTGCCACTTCTCTCCCTCCCCCATTAATGCTAGCATTCTCCTTCCACCCGCTCCCCCCACCTCATTCCAAATACCACTCCCAGCTCCGTTCATTGCCATCCGTCTCCCCTCTTTCCTCAGTGCTGCTAATGGAAGTGATCCTGGTCACTGTTCTCAAGACTTTCCGCCTACACTCACAGCAGTTGGGATCACTACCCTTAGTGGCATTGAAGAGAATGGGATCCAGTCAATTGGTAACAAGACTGCCATGGAAGTAGGTAAGAGAGGAGTGGACCTGCTTTGCACTAACTTTTGTCAGAAAATGCAATCACACTGACTGTTGGTATGTAATTGCAACAAGTTATTGGCAATACCACAGTAGAGCTTCTGAGCTCCAGTCGGCTACTTGAAGAAATTTGTCTATAATAGTTCTTCTTCCTAAAGCTCTTTCAACCTTCCATAGAAGATTTGGATTAAATCCATTTAGATTAAAGCTATATTCTAACAGAGTCTCATTTGGTTGCAAATGCAGTACTCCTAGATAAACCCAACTCCTCACAGTAAACTATAATCTTCGTTAGAACAGGAGAATGGCTAAAAACAGAAGATACTGGAAATACACAGCAAGTCAGCCAGCCTCTGTAAAGACAAGCTAATGCTTCTCTTTACAGTGTCTCACGGATTGGCTGTACATTTCTAACATTGAGTTTTTATTTCAGATTTCCACCATTTACAGTTTAAAAAAAATTCGTTCATGGGATGTGGGCGTTGCTGGCGAGGCCGGCATTTATTGCCCATCCCTAATTGCCCTAGAGAAGGTGGTGGTGAACCGCCTTCTTGAACCGCTGCAGTCTGTGTGGTGAAGGTTCTCCCACAGTGCTGTTAGGAAGGGAGTTCCAGGATTTTTGACCCAGCGACGATAAAGGAACAGCGATATATTTCCAAGTCGGATGGTGGTGCTGTTCCCATGTACCTGCTGCCCTTGTCCTTCTAGGTGGTAGAGGTCACGGGTTTGGGAGATGCTGTCGAAGAAGCCTTGGCAAGTTGCTGCAGTGCATCCTTTGGATGGTACACACTGCAGCCACTGTGCGCCGGTGGTGAAGGGAGTGAATGTTTAGGGTGGTGGATGGGGTGCCAATCAAGCGGGCTGCTTTGTCCTGGATGAGTGTTGTTGGAGCTGCACTCATCCAGGCAAGTGGAGAGTATTCCATCACAGTCCTGACTTGTGCCTTGTAGATGGTGGAAAGGCTTTGGGGAGTCAGGTGAGTCACTCACCGCAGAATACCCAGCCTCTGACCTGCTCTTGTAGCCACAGTATTTATGTGGCTGGTCCAGTTAAGTTTCTGGTCAATGGTGACCCCCAGGATGTTGATGGTGGGGGATTCAGTGATGGTAATGCCGTTGAATGTCAAGGGGAGGTGGTTAGACTCTCTCTTGTTGGATATGGTCATTGCCTGGCACTTGTCTGGCATGAATGTTACTTGCCACTTCATGCCCAAGCCTGGATGTTGTCCAGGTCTTGCTGCATGCGGGCTCGGACTGCTTCATTATTTGAGAGATTGCGAATGGAGCTGAACACTGTGCAATCATCTGCGAACATCCCCATTTCTGACCTTATGATGGAGGGAAGGTCATTGATGAAGCAGCTGAAGATGGTTGGGCTGAGGACACTGCCCTGAGGAACTCCTGCAGCAATGTCCTGGGGCTAGGATGATTGGCCTCCAACAACCACTAACATCTTCCTTTGTACTAGGTATGACTCCAGCCACTGGAGAGTTTTCCCCCCGATTCCCATTGACTTCAATTTTACTAGGGCTCCTTGGTGCCACACTCGGTCAAATGCTGCCTTGATGTCAAGGGCAGTTACTCTCACCTCACCTCTGGAATTTAGCTCTTTTGTCAATGCTTGGACCAAGGCTGTAATGAGGTCTGGAGCCAAGTGGTCCTGGCGGAACCCAAACTGAGCATCGGTGAGCAGGTTATTGGTGAGTAAGTGCCGCTTGATAGCACTGTCGACGAAACCTTCCATCACTTTGCTGATGATTGAGAGTAGACTGATGGAGCGGTAATTGGCTGGTTTGGATTTGTCCTCTTTTTGTGGACAGGACATACCTGGGCAATTTTCCACATTGTTGGGTAGATGCCAGTGTTGTAGCTGTACTGGAACAGCTTGGCTGGAGGCGTGGCTAGTGTTGGAGCACAAGTCTTCAGCGTTACAGCTGGGATGTTGTCGGGGCCCATAGCCTTTGCTGTATCCAGTGCACTTAGCCGTTTCTTGATATCACGTGGAGTGAATCGAATTGGCTGAAGACTGGCTTCTGTGATGGTGGGGATATCGGGAGGAGGTCGAGATGGATCATCCACTCAGCACTTCTGGCTGAAGATGGTTGCAAACGCTTCAGCCTTGTCTTTTGCACTCATGTGCTAAACTCTGCCATCATTGAGGATGGGGATGTTCATGGAGCCTCCTCCTCCCGTTAGTTGTTTAATTGCCACCACCATTCACGACTGGATGTGGCAGGACTGCAGAGCTTTGATCTGATCCGTTGGTTGTGCAATCGCTTAGCTCTGTCTATAGTATGTTACTTCTGCTGTTTAGCATGCATGTAGTCCTGTGTTGTAGCTTCACCAGGTTGGCACCTCATTTTTAAGTATGCCTGGTGCTGCTCCTGGCATGCTCTTCTACACTCCTCATTGAGCCAGGGTTGATCCCCTGGCTTCATGGTAATGGTAGAGTGAGGAATATGCCGGGCCATGAGGTTACAGATTGTGCTGGAATACAATTTTGCTGCTGCTGATGGCTCGCAGCACCTCATGGATGGCCAGTTTTGAGCTGCTAGATCTGTTCTGAATCTCTCCCATTTAGCATGGTGGTCGTGCCACACATCACGTTGGATGGTGTCCTCAGTGTGAAGACGGGACTTCGACAGGTAGATTGGTGAGGACGAGGTCAAGTAGGTTTCGTGTTGGTTCGCTCAGCACCTGCCGCAGGCCCAGTCTGGCAGTTATGTCCTTCAGGACTCGGCCAGCTCGGTCAGTAGTGGTGCTACCGAGCCACTCTTGGTGATGGACATTGAAGTCCCCCACCCAGAGTACATTCTGTGCCCTTGCTACCCTCAGTGCTTCCAAGTGGTGCTCAACATGGAGGAGGACTGATTCATCAGCTGAGGGAGGGCGGTAGGTGGTAATCAGCAGGAGGTTTCCTTGCCCATGTTTGACCTGATGCTACAAGATTTCATGGGGTCCGGAATCAATGTTGAGGACTCCCAGGGCCACTCCCTCCTAACTGTATACCACTATACCGCCACCTCTGGCGGGTCTGTCCTGCCGGTGGGACAGGGCTTACCCAGGGATGGTGATGGGAGAGTCTGGGACGTTGGCTGAAAGGTATGATTCTGTGAGTATGGCAATGTCAGGCTGTTGCTTGACGAGTCTGTGGGACAGCTCTCCCAAACGTCTTTGTTTTTATAAGTTACAGAAGCAGCCAGGAAGAACACAGTGAACAGCTAAAGATGCTGCTGGGCCTAGATATATCTCTGATACTAAAATTATTTTTTGTAAAAATCTAGATGCAACTAAATTAACAAATCTCGAAAGGATCAGGTACTACATAGTACAAAGTATATACTCTAAGCTGCTGCCTGACCTGTTGAGTGTCTCCAGCATTTTCAGTTTTTATTTTAGTCTATTTTCTAAGGACAGTTTCACTTTTTTCTTTTTTTAGAACCCCATCTACACCCAGTACAATACAGCAGTAACTTAAACTCAGCAACACTTGTTGAATTTGCTGCATACATCTCATCTTGCCTATTCTAAACCTGGTTATAGCTCTTTAAAAAAGATAATAATTCTGGATGCAAAAAAAAAAAAATATATATATATATATATATATATATAATAAAATGCAGGAGCCTGCAGATCTGCTACAGACCAAGGCTGAGTTTTTACATCACTCATCAGAACAGCATTAAGTAGTGCACAGACACAATGGCTTTAAATTAACATTTTATTCTTTTCATGTATTTCTGATAGGAAACGCGGCACAGGCAATTCAAATTAAAACAAAAATAAATATAAGAATATTTATGTAAAATTGCTCTCCCTCATGAACAATTATACACAATGTACATTTTTTTTAAACTTTAATTTCATAGCCCCCTAACTCTGGGAGGGGTCATCTATATCATTCTCAAAAATGCACCAAAATATCTCCATGCAAACTTATCAAAAAATGAAAAAAAACAAATACCAGGAGGAGAAATGTGTTTTTTCTTAAACCTGCCTATAGCTGAAATTAAAATCAAACATTTATCACATTCATTTTTCTTCAAGTACATATACAATTAAAATATTCGGGGCTTCTCACTATATAGCTGCAGTGGTCACTTACACTTACAATGCCTGAAGGCTCGCTCCCCAGCGCCCCCTGCGGCATCTCCTGGTGCAGCAGCTTTTGTTCAGAGAATTAATAGTCTGTATCAGAGCCTTCTGCATTGTCCACATTGCGGGACAGCATGTAATTGTCCATGTCTATGGACCTGCAGTTGTTGATAGCATAGCGCAGTCGCTCCGCCATGACTGCCTGGCTGGAGTACGGTGGCAGCCGCAGCTGGAAGAAGCAGGTTTGTGAGGTAGGCAAGCTGTCATAAGGCTGTGAGGGAACATAGGACAGTAAATGGTGGTCAGACAAAGGGTCGAAAACTATACATGATCAATTTAAGCCACTCGAGCAGATTAGAATGCACACATGTACATTTAATTAACTCTCTAGTCAAACAGTCTTGATCACTATCAAAGATTAGTTTCCAAGTACATGGAATCACTTTTCAAGCTGTCCAGACCTGTTTTTTAAGTGCGTAAGACATTCCATCAACTATACAGGTAGCAGACGAAGACGGTGGGGTGCTCATAGTACCCAGCTAGATACTAAGGAGCACTCTTTTGTGTCTTGGTCTCTATTGTAAACAATTTTACAACACCAAGTTATAGTCCAGCAATTTTGCAACTCCTTCCTCAGGTGAACGTTCCAACAACGTTCACCTGAGGAAGGAGGAAGCCTCCGAAAGCTTGTGAATTTAAAATAAAATTGCTGGACTATAACTTGGTGTTGTAAAATTGTTTACAATTGTCAACCCCAGTCCATCACCGGCATCTCCACATCTTGGTCTCTATCAGCAGCACAGTAAGTTCACTGTTAATGCTCATCACACACACACACACACACACACACACACACACACACACTCTTGTGATCGTGATGGCCAGTATAACATTTAACAAACCTTATGGCAGGTGAGCACCCAAAATAATGTCAGTGCCACCACTTTTAATAAGACTTTATTGCAAGTGTAAGGAATATTGCCAAGCTCTATGGGCCAGCAGAGAGTATCACAACACGACCAAGCAACATGTAATTAGAAAGCTTGAAGGACGTTTAATGTCTCTAACTGGGTATTGCCACAGCTGTCAGAGCTTTCTACTTTGACTCAAAAGCTGCTGTTAAGCACTTGTAACAGACATCATTAAAGAAACAGCACATCATCACAGTTGATTTAGCATTGTGCTAATTATGCAGAAAATGCCAGCTACCATTTGCAGAGCATGATGTAAATTAACAAAGGCCGAACTTTATTTGTGAAAGAAATGCTTTTTTTGCTTTTCTTGTGGTGGGGGGGGGGGGGGGGCGGGGTATCAGATTGAATAAAAAATACATTTAGACCAGCAAAAAAAACGATTTTATATCATAACTAAAAAAAATTCCTGTTTGGTATTTAAGCTGAAATCTTCTTGCTTTTCTTCATAAACCCAGCCTATGTGATCAGATTCCTCCTATGGAGGATATTTATGGTTTTTATATTATTTTGTTCTGAGTGTATTGCTACTGGATGATGTTGCACCCACCAGGGAAGATTTCTTTGCTGATACAACAGCTTAATTAGTATTACTACTACAAAGTGGGGATAGTAATTTTATTTTAACATTTGGTGCACCGTAACGAGGCGCGAACTAGTGAGCAAGCACACCTGTTTCTGCCTGAAATAAACAGTGTACATAAGATGCTATAACCAGCAACTTTGAAATTAACGTTAATGCAAATAGATAATGGCTATTGCCTTTTGGCCGATGTAAGCGACTGCCCGTTTTAAATGTGGACATTTTAAGTGGCGGGGACTGTAATACACATTCACACCCCCATGAAGACATTTCCTTGAGTTTCCTTCTAAACAAAAACCCAGATGTATAAAAAGGTAAGGTGTATTCGTACACTACAGTAAATCTTTTAACAACTCTATAACATTCTTCATCGTTGCAATATAATATTTCACAAAATATGCAGAATTAGTGTTCTTAAAAACGGAGGTATATATGTAGTCTCATTAAACATCAATTTGTTGTCAATTCTGAGCTAGTTACATCTAGAGTAACAACACCCCATCTTACCTAGTACAGCAGGCACAGTGACACCTCGATTAGCCACTATGATGGAGACACCTCCCGCAGGCAGATAACCGAGTCCCTAAATTACTCTACGTTGCTGACTCTCCCTCTCCTGATGGCGCTATGACAGCTGACCAGCTTGCTCACTGCTTCCCTCTGCACCCACCAACGACTCTAGTCACTCAGATCAGTCACAAACCAAAGGGTGATGGCCTAAAATGCTTCCCTGATACTAACCACCGCCCTCCAGTTACAGAGGTGAGTGCTATAGGCAGTGTGTGTTCATCTCTAGTGCATACTATCAAGTGAACAGGAGAGCAGGATTAGTCTCGGTGGCCCATGTAGAGAAAACACTTGGCATGAACTAGATGGGCCGAATGTCCCGTTTCTGTGCTGTGACATTCTGTGGTCCTGTTAGCAGCTTCACAGCGCTGATCTTCAGTAGACCTGACAATTTTCAAACCAATAAAGAGCCTGCCTGTTTACATGCTCTCCTGTGCCAGTGTGGAGAAAATACATAGTTCTTACCCTATCAACCTTCATAATCTGAAACCGTTGGGAGATGTCTGCAGTGTTCGCTGGCAGACGAGACCGTCCAGACACAAAGCGCATGAAAAGAACTCTCTCTTCATTGGAGAATTCCTCCAGTGTCTGCCAGAACCACTGCGCTAACTGATGCTGCTCATCAAGCTCTCGATACCGCACAACTTTCTTCAGGACTTCTACAGAGATTTCTGGCAGCCCACAAACCATCTGTTCCAACTGCTTAGCGGTAAGGAGAGACAGCAGGGGAACCGGAATGATCCAAGACATCCCTTCTCGAACGGCAGCCACCTGAATCAACAACCAAGAAAAGCAAATGCTTTATCAAAGAGGGAATCGACCACTTGCAAAGCTTTCAAAAAAATACATTTGTAGCTTTTTGTTTGACTGCTGGAGAGGAGTGATGACAGTTTTGGAGAACGGGCCATTTCCCTGCTTTTGCAACCAGTGCAAGCATCAAAAATTCCCTGAATTAGTTTAATGGATGGATGCAGCACACCAGACAAGTAGTTTGTAGAGGGTGGAGGCAAGGAGAGCATTGGAGAAGTCGAATCTTGAGGTGATGATGGGCCAGGGTCTCACCAGAAGTAAGGGAAGAGGTAGGGCGAAGGCAGGTAGTATTTCAGAGATCGAAGGAAGCAGTAGCAAAATTAGCCCAAGCTACTTCACAAATGGGGGCCGGGGAGGTGGAGGTGGGGGGAAACTTTCACTGAGCAGGGATTAGGAAAAGAGTTAAGGGAGATCACCCAAAGCAAGGTCGAAGGGGAAGCTTTTGAAGGTAGGGAGAGATGAAGCCACGTTGAGGGATTTAGGAAGAGTGTTCCAGACAGTACTGCCCTGATGGCTGAAGGGTCTCACACCAATGATGGAGTGAGGGACGGCAAAGCACATGGTAGTCTAGACTTGAGAGGGGAGGCAGGCAGAGATTACAGTGGTAGGGTGAAGTGAGGCCAAGCATGGATTTGTAGATGAGGATAAGGATTTAAGTCAATGCATTGGGGGATGGGGAGCGAGTGGAGATCAGCAAGGACAGAGTGATGGATGAGTGGGACTTTGTAAAGGATAGGATGAGGGTGGAGAAGTCTTGGATAAGTTGGAGTATGAATAGAGTGAATCTTGGGAGTCGGGCAGTGGAAGCATTGGAGAAATTGAGCCTGGAGGTGTCAAAGGCAGATAAGGCGGTGGGGGTGGAGGCATGGGATACCGCAGAGAAGTAAATGGAGTGGGCTTGGTGATGGACTGAATGTGGGATTTGAAGCTCATCTCAGGTCAAACAGGAGACTGAAGTGGAATGCTGTTGACGGTGGAATCTGTGGAGGGGGTAGAGTTTCTGACAAGCACCGAGGATGAGCTTGATCGTGCAAATATTCAATTGGGACTTCAGGCTCGACCATGATTCAAAGTCGGGGAGGTGGTCAGGCAGCTGACAGCAATATTCAAGGAGTCAATGGCGGTGATGTAGAGGTAAAACTAGTACGCTGTTGGCATACAGAACGAGTTGACCCCATGCTTATATATGATGCATCCAAAGATAGCATGTATATATGGAGTGTGATGGGCCAGGATGGAACCTTGGCACATACTGGCAGTGACTGAGCACGGTAAGATATGTGCAGATTGCAATGGAACAGGTAGGAATGGAATCGCAGATGAATATTGGGAGAGGCAGACGGTGTGATTGAAAGCCACAGAGACTATGCCATGCTGTCACAATCATACAGGATGTTGTTGGAAACTTTGACCAGGGTGGTCCCAGTGCTGTAGCTGAGACAGAAGCCCGACTTGAGGGATTTGAGCAGGGGGTGGGTGAGAGAGGTGAAAGCGATGTTATCTTCAGGTTTTTTTAAAGTCAATATTTACAAAAGGTGCTGATTCTCTGGATCCATTTACAAACACACAAGAGAAAACATGGTTTTTCGCTAGTTGTTAAAAATCAGCTATAATGAAATGAAACATCACATGGTGGCTGAAATTCCGGGACTCCTTTCCACACTTGTCCATCACTGTAGCCCCATCCCAATGATGTGGTCATTGAAATATTCAGGGTGGGTTGCCCGCACTACTATAGTGCAAAGACACCCATCCGAATAGTGGTGCCATGCTGCTCTGATGGTGGAACAGAGGACCAGGAAGGGCTGAAGAGGAAAAGGAAAGTTTTAAATTCCTCTTTAGGGAACAAATAGCCATTGTTAGAAAGATTATCTTTCTCTCATGCTGTCGTTTTACTAGGACCTCAAATGGAACTTACTCCAGCTCTCCACTGGCCCTAGGGTTACTAAGGGCGCAATTCCTGGGGTTGCCCAGGAACTACCCCAGACACACCCCCAAGATAAAGGTGGTGGGGCTGAACACTCACCCACAACCCTTCCGCATCAGAATTTAAAAGGGGCGGAAAACTGGCAGAATGGGGTTCCGCCACTGAATTCTGGTTCCCTGGCAGGCGATCTGCCTGGCCTGTGGCCTCCCCGGCCACTGTAATTCCAGCTCATTTACCTATAGTACTTCACATCATTCTAATTTTCTCAAACACCCTCTGATTTTCCAAATACAACCAAGAAATGAAAATTATTTTTAAAAAAGTGATAACATTTTAACATATTCTCTGTTTTCACTTCCCCAGAAAAGAAAATGGTAGCCCCCTCTCTGTGAGGTGTGTGTCAGAGGTCACCATCAATGGTGAAGCTCACTCCTCAGTTGGTATCCCTTAATTATATAGAAGTTGTCTGGCAAAGTCTCACCGCTTGTGGAAGCTGGAAGGTAAACAGCTGTTAAGCCTGGGATCTGAACTCTGGTCAGCAGTCTAAGCTCCATCACAGCCTCCAATATTTTTGTAAAACACGAGAAAGCCTAAGATGTCAGTAATGTCAGACGGAACTAAATACTGGTCTCAGGGGTTAGATATACTGCAACAAACTTGCATTTGTACAGTGCCTTTAATAAGGTAGAAAAACATCCCAAGGCACTTCACAAAGGAATTAAAATGGACACAGAACATAAACTGGGATAATTAGGAGAGGTGAATCGGATGCAAGAATAATTCAATTGATAACATGTATTGTTTGCTAACTCTATATTCTAATTCAGTACTAATTATTCTGTCTAATCAATGCCCTGCGTAAGCAATAAAATAGGACATTGTGACCTAAATTTTTCTATTGGGCTAATTTTGATGATCCACTTACTTGGCGATCGATTTCATGAAGCCGATACTCAATTGCCCTGTCCACATACTCCTTCCTATTGGAAAAGGTGAGTGGGATGCTGTTACCACCTGGGATTATGGGAACCATTTTGCCATCAGCACTTTGCCCCACAAAAGAATCAAGAGGTATCATCTGAAACACAAAGGAAGTAGCATTCCTTTACTCAACAGCAAGATTGAAAATATGGTCTGCCACAGTGGGTAAGCCTGCGATTTGAACTCTGGTTTTCTACTCATCAATCCAGTGCTCCAGCACAGCTTCCAGCATTTTTGTAAAACACAAGAAAACCCAAGAGACCATTGCGAGGAGATTTGATAGAGGTATTCAAAAATCATGAAGGGTCTAGACAGAGTAGATAGAGAGAAACCGTTCCCATTGGCAGAAGGGTCAAGAACCAGAGGACATGGATTTAAGGCAATTGGCAAAAGAACCAAAGGTGACAGGAGGAAAAACTCTTTTATACAGCGAGTGGTTAGAGTCTGGAATGCACTGCCCAAGGGGCTGGTGGAAGCAGATTCAATCATGGCCTTCAAAGGGGAACTGGATAAGTACTTAAAAGGAAACAACTTACAGGGCTACGGGGATAGGGAAGTGGAGTGGGACTAGCTGGACTACTGTTGCATTGAGCCGGCACAGACTTGATGGGCTGAACGGCCTCCTTTCAAGTTCTAACCTTTCTATGATTCTAAGATTGGTCTACGATAACATCACCTGGAACTAAATACTGGTCGCAGGTGTTAGAAATACTTCAACAAACCTGCATTCATACAAGTGCCTTAAATAATGGAGAAAAACATCCCAACTCCTTCAGGGAGAAAAGTCCATTGAACTATGGAGAATACGGTCAGGTTTCTCAGGACATCATTTTACAGAATATCATTTCTTAAAATGCTTACGAGTTACTTCTCATAATTTAACCTTTTTACATAATGGGATAAATTTGCTGATCTCTCGCTCCAGGCTGGGAGAAGTGGTTAATGTGATCTCCTGGACTGATTTTGATCACCTGAAGGGGTCGGAGAGGAATTTTAGAGTTTTTTCAACCCCCCCCCTCCTTATCGGCTCTGGGTTTTCTATGTTTTTTTCCTCTCCCAGATTATATTGCTGCAGGAGGGGGTGGCGTAGGACGTGTCTAGTCATGGTGCTCCAGGCATCATGAGTGTGGGACAGGCTTGATGGACCAGCTGGTCTTTTCCTGCCTATCATTTTCGTATGTAGCGTATGGGTCGGAGAATCAGTACGGCAGTCCTATCTCCGACTTGTGCTTCCTTTGATCCCTGCTGGGATCTGTGAATTTACCCTGATGTCTCATCACTAACCGGAGGGGCACAAAAAGCTGCCTCACTACTTTTCTCAGCAATAATGAGCATTTGTTGCTTTAAGAACCCAGTAGGAAGAAATGTATTAGAAATTCTCTGCAAGCTTCCTCATACAGGGAGGGAAATTTCTGGTAGTGTTACATGAATCGCAATTCCAAATGATGAAGCAACTAATACAGTACTTTTCTGCCTCAAAGGCAACCTAAGTTTTTAAAGCATTACAATACTACCTATTAAATCTTTGTAAGCGTGAAAAAGAATGGTTTCAACATGATGAGTATCCCAGGGCCAACTGGTTTTATTTTCAGCTCATGCACGGTGATGCTGGAATATTACAGTAATAAAGCTACTCAGGAATAGTGTACTAACCCTAAAACGAGCACCAAAACCAGAATTAAGTACCGATGGTAACATCACCTTCCCTTTCCTCCTATTTGCACGCTGTCCTATTTAATTTGACATTTTTCTACCTACTCCATTCATTTTAAATATTGCAAGTTTTAAATGTTTCACTTTACCCTTTCCTTTCTGCCCCTCTGGTGGCCGGCATCACTTCAAGTGGAAAATCCTGGAAGTGCTGGAAATCGTCAGGGAGCTGGCGTAATGGCTGAATGCCTGCACTCGTCTACCCCAGTGGCAGGAAAGTCTCAGACTGACAGTCAGTTGTGCATAAAACCCAGAATCCCACTTGCCTTTTTGAGGCCTTTTCTACCTTTAAAAGGTCTATGGGCTGGACTTTCTTCAGTGGCTGTTTGCTGTCGGGAGTGCAACAAGGTGAAATTCCACCTCTTGACCCAGCACTGACCATGAAGACTTTCCTGGGATCAGCTTAATTAACATTTTTTTGGGGAATCTATCCACCTGCACTGGGAATCCTGACAGAGGGGCAAGTGGAAAAGTCAGTGCTTGCTGTCTCCTGGGTTGTAACAAGAAGGTTGGCCCTTTGTGTGGGAGAGGGGTTAAAAAGATAGTATTTAAAATTAAAAGAGCCATTCCACTGCCTGTAGCAATACTGGACACTTGGACAAAGGCCAGCTGCCCGCTGATGGTGAAGAATATGATGACTGATCCGTTATTATCACCTCTGGTGCCCGGCATCACTTCAAACGGAAAATCGGTGGGGAGCTGGAGTAATGGCTGAATGCCTGCATTCATCTACCCCAGTGGCAGGAAAGTCTCAGAATATCCAGGCCCATGTGTCTGTACCCTTAGATTTCCCGTTTCTCTACCCTGTTAACAATCTTACCATTTTGGGTATAATATCTGAATGTCTCCCTTCACCCCCAAAATGCACATTTCACAGTTCTCTGCATTGAACTGCTGTTGCTACCCACCTGCCCACTCTGATAACCTATCTACATCTTCCTGTAATCTCCTGCTGACACTCTAAACTTGCATAGGGCACCAGTGTTTGACATTATACAAATGATTTAAAGATTTCGACCATATGTGCCGTTCAATCATGTCCAATTTAAGGTTGTGGTAACTTTATAACATACTAACCTCATGGAAATTCTCCTCAGTAATCCCACCATCTTCAATGTGAAGAATGCTGTTCAGTGTTTGTACATAGAGCAAGTCCACCTCTTCAAGATCTTCCAATGAGAGTGGAATACAGCAAAGCTGCTTCCATACCATTGGCGCTAAGTGGAGATCCAATGGCTTCTTTGTACGAATGGCAACACCCATAAGAATCCCCAAAAATTTGAACTGCATTAGGTGCTCTTCTGAACAAGTCGAAGGGTTAAGGAGGAACCTGTAGAAAGAGAAAACCAAGTACGTTCCTTTTTAAAATGTGTGCACAATGCTTGAACAATAATTTGTTATTGTACCCCATTAATTAACTGAAAAAGAGGGTGAACTTTCTGCTAAAGCGGGGGTCTATGGAACAGCGAATTAAGCGCTCACTGATATTGCACTGGGCCGACCTTGCAGGATTCCCAATATAGGTCCCGATAACTTATTCATCCTGATCATATCACAGAAAGGTGACAGCACGGAAGGAGGCCATTCAGCCCACTGAGTCCGTGCCAGCTCTATGCAACAGCAATCCAGCTAGTCCCACTCCCCCGGCCCTATCCCCGTAGCCCCGCAAATTTTTCCATTTCAAGTACTTATCCAGTTCCCTTTTGAAGACCATGATTGAATCTGCCTCCACTACCCCCTCGGGCAGTGCATTCCAGATCCTAGCCACTCACTGCCTAAAAACGTTTTTCCTTATGTCACCTTTGGTTCTTTTGCCAATCACCTTAAATCTATCTCCTCTGGTTCTTGACCATTCCGCCAATGGGAACAGTTTCTCTCTATCGACTCTGTCTGACCCTTCATGATTTTGAATACCTCCATCAAATCTCCTCACAACCTTCTCTGTTCCGAGGAGAACAACCCCAGCTTCTCCAGTCTATCCACGTAACTAAAGTCCCTCATCCCTTGAATCAGTCTAGTAAATCCCTTCTGCACCCTCTCTAAGGCCTTCACATCTTTCCTGAAGTGCGGGGCCCAGAACTGGACACAATACCCCAGTTATGGCCGAACTAGTGCTTTATAAAGGTTCATCAAGACGTCCATACTTTTGTACTCTATGCCTCTATTTATAAAGCCCAGGATCCCGCATGCTTTTTTAAAACTGCTTTCTCAACCTGCCCTGCCACCTTCAACGATTTGTGTACATATACCCCCAGATCTCTCGGTTCCTGTACCCCTTTTGGAGTTGTGCCCTCTAGTTTACATTGCCATATACAGGCAGGAAAATAACTGAGCAGCCCCCGAATGACTGCAGCCAAGTTTTAAAGAGATATGGCTACATCGGGGGGGATGTTGTTTCAGCCTTTTCGAAGGATGTATGAGGGAAAAGAAGTGGCTGCAAAAAATCCAAGACTAAATAAATGTGGAAGCAGGAAATCGAATCTGTGGCCAAGTGAAGTGGCACAGTAACCGAGCTTGTCTAATGGCTGGTGAAGTGCAGGTGCTGCTGCATGAGGAAGAATGCCCTGTGTAACACTCCAGGGCCTCCCCATAGGACAGCATGCATGACAGGAGTTGCTTCTGGGGTCGGTGCTATGTACAGTACCTGCACAAGCTGGGAACAGATGTGGAAGAATATGGCACATCTTAAGGAAGCTGATAATGTAAGACTATCCTACAGTACCAGTAAGCAGGTAGATAGCTCAAGTGTACATACCATAACCTGCTCTACATTTACTCATGGCCCATGCCAAACCCTCACACAATCTTACAGCTTACGTCAGGGACGACAGATACATTCGGTGGTATTATGGTGGATGTAGGCAGTCCGGCTCTGGCACTTGTTGACCTTCCTGGAACGTCCCATTTCATTTTGTACCACTTCAGCCATGAAATATTGTATTTGTGGCACTTCAAAACTAACCCCCATTAATTTTAACCCGATTTACCCATGATCACAGGACTCGTCACTTAGATGCTTCTGACTTGACACTGCACTAGGTTTACACTCCACGTGGTGTCAAACAGAAGCAGTGACACACCCCCTCCTCCAAAGAGTTTTAGTCCACTTTTCTCAGGTGTCAGCTCAAGCTCTGACTCCAGAATTACACTCCAACTTTAGGTGTGAAGTAGATTCCTCAGACCTTCTTAGCATGTCTTAAGTACTTTAGTACTGAAAGCTCTGATGACCTAATGAAAAGAGCACAAAAATTCGTCAGGAAACTACACACCCTCTTCCTTCCTCTAGTTGACATAGAAGAATGGCCAATGGGGCATTCACCCAATCATTGAAGGAGAAGCAACCAAAGTATACTGCTGTAGACATCTTTTGATCTAAGGTTTAGATGAACTTTCCTCACCTTGTGAAGCACAGAAAGAGGGATGCCTCCTTCCCACAGATAGCGCTCTATCCCTGATCTAAGGATGGATCCGGATTATGTAGGCGTTTCCCATTGTTAAGAGTGAAGTTTCAGTCTTCCTTTGGTAGCATGTAAGTGATCACCATTTAGTTTGATTGGCACATCAAATACATTGGCTATTTATCTCAGTTCCAGAAATCAGGGAGCAGCTGATCAACAAGTATTCGAGCTGAATTGGGCAATCAGAGGCTGCTCGTCGGGTTCCAGCCGGTGAATATTGAGCGACCCAGAGGCTGCCCAGCCAGCACTCGGGTAAGTCATTGGTGAGGGGGTTCAAAAAGGTACTGGGAGTGAGTGCTGGATAGGAGGCTGTGGTGTCAGCAGTCCAGACTTCCTTTGTGGGGCCCAGTGAAGTACTCCTGCTCCTCCTGGCCCCACAAAGATAAATTTTGTACTTACCTTTTGGGGCCTCCACTTCTGCTAAGTGGAGTATTGACAGTGAACTCAGTAGGCCATTAAAATGGCTTTGCAATCCTATCCAAGTTGCACATATGGTGACCGCACGAGTCAGCCGGACACCTCAACCGCCTAGGGAAACTGTGGCCTAAAATAGGTTGTGGGGGCAGCAACAGCGGTAAGTGCTCTGCTTTCATTTTAACTCCCGTCTGTCTGGTTTTCGCTGGGCTGACGGATGGCCTAGTTGATGACTATGGCTAGGAATTATCAGACGCCTTCAACCCAGGAGTTTGGGGTTGAAATCAGTGGGAAGTTTGTTGTCCCTGCCTTAATGTCGACCTGCCTGATGTCTACAATCTTGGAATTGTTTTACAAATTTGCATTATGCGAGTTTTGTAATCATGTACAAGACAAAGGTCAAGAGTCAGAGCAAATGCCATGTAAAGCAAAGCTCAGGGATAAATTAGAGAGATAGAATATCCTCCCTACACACTTAGTTGCTACTAGAACTTACTAAGAGTTGTGTCTACAGGCCACAAATAGACACTTGCATAAACAGCAAGCATGAGACTGCTGCTAACAGAAAGTGGCGTGCAGTGGTACACAGGAAAGGAAGGCCACATGATGCTTTTAAAAAGGGATATAAAAGTCTTGGAACATCAAGCCAACTACTGATATGAAGAATATAAAACATTAGTTGCTAGGAAAACAGATCAGTAAATAACTAACATAAATTTGCATTGAAATGGAGTAACAGTTCTTACCTGTCTCTGTTATAGCCTACTTCAGCAGTGACATTTGGAGTAGGAATGAGAAGGTCTACTATCCCCATCTCAAGCTCCTGTTTAAATTGTATTTTATAAAATCAAAAGTTCATACATTATTAATCTGAACAATGAATAAGAAAATCAAATGCTGCAACTAAAAATAAAAATAAAACTCAATTACAGTTTCTAATTCACTGAAGTAAAATATTTAATCTTGAGGCAACATTAAAATATTCTAAAATTGGTTGATTATTTATTTAACATTATTTGTGGTCCAAATGCCTTTTGTAATTTCAAGTATTGCATCAGAAACTCATCACTGCTTCCTTTTAATATTCTTTAGAAAAAAAGATTCAGCCACCTGTTGAATCTGGCATAGTTGCTCTGTTTCAGGATATTATAAATGGAAGTTATTAAGCCTCATTTTTCATTGTTTTGTCTACATTCTTCTAAGCAAAGAAGGTTTTATTACCTGACATATCTCCGTGATGGTGTCATCAAATACTCCACCAGCATCATCGGCACCCTCTCCCACCAGTTTCACCTTCCAGGCACGTGAAGGTAGCCGCAGGTCAGATGCATTAAGTTTAACCACTTGTCTAGCAATCTGTACAAAGATAGGCTTACACTTGCGGCCTCTAGTGGGAGACACAGAACGGCCATGAAATATTGCTGTCTACTATAGGAATGGTTTTCATCATTTTCAACAAAAAGAAACTGGTACAGAGAAACTGGAGCTTTTTACTGTAGAAATAAATATTTTTTCATATTTACCAAAGTGAAACAATGCACAGTAAAGACAATTAACACCGACACACACCTGGTGGATATCCTTCTCACAGTGATCTGGGGGCCATAATTTTTGCCTTGGACCATTGTCTTTCCTATGGAACGGACCATAGGAAGAGTGTAAACTCTTGGTGCTAGCAAAGGCCTTAGCTGTCCCTGGACTATTCCCCATGTTCCAGCATTATAGTGAGATGTACTGTTCTGTAATTACAATTGTGAATATTCATTGATTGTTTTTAAAAATCTGTATTTACTGAAGGTCCATCATAAGTGTTAGTTTTCCTATTTAGTTATTGCAGGCACTGCTTACCTGATTGTTAGGACTAAGGTTAAGTAACCTCCATGAAGAGTACATGAGGTCTGAAAAGTGGTACAGCAATCGTAGCCTGGCCCTGATCATCTCAATATTTGTTTCCTTCAGTGAGCTGTACTGGGGAGGAATAGAGTCCGGCAAACCTAGCTGCAGAGGCACAGATACACCTACCAAGAGGAGCAGATTTTCACATTAGACAAACAAAACTAACTTCAGCGGACACTGATCCCATTTCTCGGGCACGTTTAGGAGAAGCTTAATTTTTCACTACACAATCCAGGCTCTGAAAACTGTTCACATCCACCCAATTTTTTTTGGATAAGATATTTTGATGTGCCGGATTAGAATGCTCGATCCCAAGGGGAGGAAGATATTTCTGCTCCACAGACAGACACTTTCTAGAAGCTAATTATACAGTAGCGTAAATAAAAAGAAACACAAACAAGAAAGTCATCCGGTCCATTAACATCTGTAAAAGTTACGTTGAGGGTGAAACACTTCACCAGAACCCAGTAACAGTGATTTTAAAAAATTTGTTCATGGGATGTGGGTGATGCTGGCAAGGCTGCATTTATTGCCCATCCCTAGTTGCTCTGAGAAGATGGGGCTTTCTCCTTGAACCGCTGCAGTCCTTGTAGTGTTGGTGCTCCCGTGATGATGTGGACCCAGCAACATTGGAGGTTTTTGGTGTGTATGGTGGTGGATAGCAGCGAGCACCCGGTAGGGTTTTATGACAATTTGGCAGGTTTCATGGTCATTATTTCTGTTGCCACAAGTTACCAGATTTATTGGATTCAATTTCGTAACAGTGAGATTTGAACTCACCACCTCTGGGTTGCTAGTCCAGTATCGTGACCACTGCACTACCACACCCATTGATGGAGTCAGAGAAATTTACTACCGACATCAATTCATCCAGGGAAAGCTAAGGGAAGGACATATATGGAAATATTGACATACAGTAACATGTCAATCCAAACCGCTGCCTAGTTAATGTGTAGGCTTTTCCTAGATCAAGAATACCTAAAAGATGCATCACTTTGACAGACACCGAGATTATATCTGATTAGCATACAGGATACATAATTTATCTACCTGAGCCCACATAAATGTTTTTAACTACCATTATTACATTCAACCTGATGACAGCGGTTCATTTAAACGATCCTTGGTTTAACAAGGAACATTTCTTCAACTAGATCCTAGAACACTATTATACAGGTCAGTTTACTAGAGCTTTTAAAGTATAAAAGTTAAAAATCGGTTAAGTCCAATCTTATATAAAAAGTTATACTTCTAAAAAAAGTGAATATATAAAAGTTATTAATAATTGAGGATAGTCAAGTAACTCTGTTTATTAGTCATTGAATAGATAAAAGTAACTATTTATTAGTCATTGAAACCCTTCACTAGTTACAGCTTACAGTAAAATGAAAGGTAAGCGGTAACTAGCTCACCTGGTGCTCTTGGTGGTACTGGAGGGGCTGTCCATGCTACACTGTGGCAGCGTCCTGCTGAAATCTGCCGAATGCTCTTTCCCTGGAGTGCTGTGACTAGAGTTGGCTCCCTTACATGATTGGTATGGCCCAGTCCCAGCTAAATAGGAGGAAAGAGGGAACAGAAATGGAAAATCGGAGACAATGCACTGCAACAAAACCCTATTGTAAACACTTCTATTTTTCTGCTGAATGCACTTCCCCAAACTCAAATACACCTGTGCTAAAGAGCAATTTTAGAGAAGAAGCCAAGTATTTCTAGATAGAGGTAATCAAGAAGAAAACTAAAACTATATCAAGAAGAGAGAAACAATTCCCGATACGAAAACCGTTGTGGCTTTTCGGTGGTCCAGTAGTTGCGTGGTGATACACATTAACTCTTTCAAACCAATTCAAAGTCTGCAGGGCAACAAAATCCACATAACCTTTTCCTACATACAGTGACTTTTAATAGCTATTCATTGAGTAAAGTGCTACAAGCAGTTTTGTCATGAAGTGTGTGCTATGTAAATGCAAGTATTATTAATACTAAGCTAACTTCCATCCAGAGATAAAATGAGTTTCATTGATTCAAGGCTAAATATCGAGGGCAGTCTGAATCAACGAATGGGGATCTGACCCCCAAAAGCAAAAACAAAGCAGCTATATATTTGCAATAATCGACCCACTTTCACAGAATGGACAAGAACAAAAAGAAAACACACACGTGAAAGTAAAGAAAACTAACATTATAAATGTCGGAAAACTAAAAATGGTTCACACAATCATAACGAATACGCATATCTCCACTGACTGATTTATCTTGTGGCAGCACTGCAAGAGCTGTGGGGATCTTAAAGCCCACATCAGAAAACCTCAAAAATGAATTCACAGTAACAAGGGGTGAGCATGAGAGCACAAAATGAAATAAAACCACTTGGTCTGTCAAAAGGATCACGGGGCTGAAAATCCACGGACCTGACATCCTGGTGTAAGTACCGGATGTGCCCGCTGGTGGCTTCTGGTGCGGACTCTGTCGGAGGATGCAAGGTCAGGAGGAGGTCACCATATTATAGTATCAATGGTCATAGCCCACACCACTATCAGTTGCAGGGAGACTAGGAATCTCAGCTGAGGTGTCTGGTCAGGGGAAGGGGGGGGGGGGGGGGGGGGGGTGGGGGACTAGGGGTTGCCAGCGGTGCCCTGAAAAAATGTTATAAGTAATCCTATCAGCCTCCTTTAAAGTTGGCCAAAAATCTTTGCAAGTGCAAGCCTGATCTACCAGCCAACACACCTGTCCTCACAGGGTATACCACCATGTCAGAGATTCCCAGGTTGGAGACAATGAAACTCCCGGACTGGGAGTCCCCTCTTCCAGCCACTTCCCCCTGACACCAGTGTCCCTGTTTGGGGCGGGCGTAGGCCAACACCTGCAGATTTTTGGCCTCCATGTATCATCGTGTTCTCCTATTTAATCTGCTATGGGAAAGTTCCACTCACGTGCTGCCTAATTCCTAAAAGCAGTCACGCAAAACTCCAGAATACTTATTCTTATCTCCAGGATGGACACCCAACTAAAGTAGTACAGAAACCATTATAACCCACGGAGAATTTGATCATCTCAGTCTACAGTTTGTTATAACCTTCAATATCATTCCCAATTAGGTTTTTATTCCAGCTTGTTTATTTTGAAGGGGTTTATATTGACCGAGCATCAACTGCTTTTAGTGGGAATGTCTTTCACAGCTCCACCATTCTATAGGAAATCTCCAGTCTTGCTCGAGGCAAGTTGATTTTGAACCTGTGCCCTCTAGTTCTGTGCTCATAGTCCAAGTCAAATAACCTGCTTACATATGCATTATGGATGAGTTAAAGAGTCGATTCAAGTTTTCTTACCTGCCCTTCTGAATTGCTGCCCCAGCCATAAACGTCTCCAGGAGATGAAAGGCCCAGTGTGTGCTCAGCACCCACAACTATATCCTCAATAAAGACTCCATTCAGAGCAGGTACTAGCTGAGGTCTGTTATGATTGCGGGCACGGCCCTCAGGTAAGCCAATCAGGCGGTCTGGTTGTACAGAAAAGGACTCATTAGATTTTTATAATGCATATTATATTATTTCCATCTCCACTCAAAAATGAACAAATTTATCCAAATTTGGTGGAGGATGACCATTCATTCATTCATAAGGCACTGCTCCTTTACAAGTTTAGTGCCTTACAAAGCCATCTGAATGTGTGGTCTCCTCCCACCCCTAATGTGTATACAGACAAAGTGTTACAATCTGGGCAGATAGTTTTCTTGAGGCCAACACAAAAGCCGGCTCTCAGGTGCAAACCAGCACTTCCCATGAACTGAAGCGTGACCTTGTGTGATAATCGGTGACAGTGTGCCATGGGTGGATAGACCTGCTTATTGTCTCTGGATTGCATGTAGGATTTCCACTACGCATCCACGTCACTTTGGATGATGATTAATATCAGTTACGCCAGACATTTATGTAACAGACTAAACTATCATAGGAACAGGAGTAGGCCATTCAGCCCAATGAGCCTGTTCCGCCATTCAATTAGATCATGGCTGGTCTGTACTTCAACTCCATTTATCCACCATTGCTTCATACTCCTTCATACCCTTAAACCTAATTTTTCCTTTAGGCATTGAATGTCTTGTAGAGCAGACACTCCTTGAACTCTATACTGGGTAATTAAGAGCTGGGGATCTCTCCAGAAATCAGCTCAAAAAATTAAAGTATACCTGTTCAACATGGGGCTCGAACTCCAACCCGTAGTCAGATAAGAGTCTCATGCTCTACCGACTGAGCTAGCCAGGCTTATCAAACAGATACAGCCAGTTACAGAAGCAAGCAGCAACAGTTGAAGTCAGTCCAAATAACTCAGCAGCTTTCAACAAGTTCATGAAATGGTTAGATAGACAAAGAAATCAGTTAGTTTACACCTTTTGATTCATTTTCTTTGCAGGGCTTTTTTTTTTAAAAAAAAGGGCAAACGCTTTTCAGAATGGATTAGCCACCCAATTACTACTGGTTGGTGTTGGGAGCCACTATCATATATAAAAATGATCTAAAGGATGGAATATTGTTGGGATGGGATAATATGGCGGGATTAAGCTGGATAGCTCTTTTCCGGCCAGCACGGATACGATGGGCCGAATGGCCTCCTTCTGTGCCGTAACTTTCTATGGTTCTATTGTCTAAGCTTGTGGATGTCACCAAACTGGGTGCAGAGGCCAGATGCTAACCCATGTACAATAATCCAAAGAGATCCGAGGTTAGGTCAATGGGTAGAGAGGTGGCAAAGGAGTTCAAAAATTGTCACAAACAATGGAGAGCATTTACTCAAACAAATTCCATAATGCAATACAAGAGGCTGCCAATGGCAACCTGTGCAGTTTAACAAATGCTGTCTATATTGGAGCTATCTTGATTAGTTTATGTCGTATTATGGTGTTCATTAATAGTTCAGTGATGCATGTGAAACCACTTCTAATACCTGGATGAACTGCGAGTCTTCTCTCACTTGCTTTGTAGTTAATGAAATCAGAGAAAAAAAGGAATTCAAAATCACTATTCGCATAGTTTTGAGCCATTGATAATGGGAGTCTTGGTTAGATAATTTTGCATATCTTATCTAGTCAGGCTGTGCCCAGGGTAACCGATTTTAAACTGGCTGCAATGCTATAAAATCCCATGTAGAGATATTGAAGTATAGAGATTTTAATGATTTGAAAACTGATCAATATTTCATCCCCACACCAATCTCTGGGAAAGTTCCTCACAAAAATATGAAGCTCCAAGGGAGTGGGAGAGAAAGGAAACGCAAAAATTTTGCTAGCCTTTAAAAATGCTGCAAATATTTTAAAATGGATTATTTCAGCTTCGCTAAATTATATTTGGGCAAAAAAAGTTGCTGATAAAACATAGCGGCTAGCATAATAAATGTAGAGGCAGGAAAGAGCGTGGGCAAGTGATGGAATGGCACAGCACCTAAATATCTTGGTTCATGACTGGCAAAGTGAAGAATGAGGTGGAAGTTAGGGAGAGTTGGTCTGTTTGCCATTTCAGAGCATAGTCGCCAGAGGGCAGCAATGCAGCATGTGTGGCAAAAGATGGCAGTGAAAAAGTAGAGGGGGAAGTGACCTTGACGATCATTGAAAGCGCCATCCATATGGTACAGATTTGCTGCAGGTGTTCTGGCAGCAGATGTGCAACTGGGCTTGGTGTTGACCTGGAATCTATTGACCTGGAGTCTGTGGAGTCATTTCTTCACAGTCATTGCCAGTTACATGCATCAGAGCCTGCAAATCTGTGACATGGTGGGTGCAGGCAATCCGCCTCTGGTGACTGCTGATCTCCCTTGCAATCCTTCTTTCAACTTACATCATTTCAACCATTAAATCCTGCAATTAAGGCACTTCAAAAATTAACCCCCATCACTAACCCGAACCTGATACATCTCCTGTCCAACCCCATCTCTGAGATTTCCCTTTCATGCTGCTGAAATCTCACCCTTCTCTGCCATGCCTCCAAAATTCCTGTCTTTTCCTCTCCACCTCTAATTCCCAAGTACTTCAACCCTGTCCCATAGTTTGTTCTTTGAGGAATTCCTGGTTTCCTCACTGACTTATGGGGACTTGTAACAATGATTTCCTACAGCAAAATACAGTCTACTCCCAATAATCTGAAGCCATTCTTAGTGCTCAAAAAAAAAATCAAATTATCCAGTAATTCCAATTCAGTCGAGTTAATAAAACAGCAAAGTTCAAATTTAGGGCTTGAAACATTGAATTAAGAGGAATGGATTGTACTTATAAGAGTGCTGTAAGGGTGTGATTTCCTGATCGAGGCACAGCCAAGCAAACAATCGCATAGGATAAAGATACTGCCCCTTACAGTGCTTGATGGAGTATCATGCTGCAGAAATGGAGTGGCCCCACGACCCCAGAACAGCCCCATCGTCAGTCAGGATCTACCCCTTCTCATTCATTACAGAATAAATCTACTACTCCCAAGTCACATGAAACTTTTCTTTTAAAAAAAAATTTCATTTATAAAATAGAAATCAATTAGAGAAAAGTCATTCAGTTTCTATACTATTTGTCATGAATCACAGTACTTTCTTGGTGCCATTCAAAAAATAAATTAAAAATGCCTTGAGAATCATCCTACCTTGGCCAAAGGTGTACACATGGCCGTCCTTTGTTAAGGCAACAGAAAACTGGGTGCCACAAGCAACCTTTTTAATTCCTATTCCACACAAAACATCCACTTTCTGCAGAAAGAGAAGTTAAAAGTTTTTAGACAAAAGCAAAAAAGAGAGAACCATATAAAGGCAGCAAGATAGTAGAATTATGTACTTCATTGCTTAGGTAAGTCATTTTCTTATGCTGTTTTCACAAACTTGACTACAAGAGTTAACTTTAACCCTCAAATATTTTGATTTATTTGATGCAGTCATAAAGCAAGAGTGGGAGAGACAGGAAGACATGACCAAGGTTCAGTAATGCATACCTGAGGAGAGGACTTGGCCGTTGAGTTGCCCAGACCAAGCTTTCCGTAATCTCCATCGCCAAAAGCCCAAACCATCATCCCATCAGCAGAGACAGCTAAAGTGTGATTTAAACCACATGCAACCTAGAAAGAAAAACCTGGCAATTTAACCCTAGTGGAAATACACCAAATGCAAATAATGGTAATACACAGAAGAACAAACAGTGCTAACATCACTTTTAGTTTGTTGGTATTTTTTTCCCCTTTCACCAAATTTCTCCTCTCCTCTACTGAATGTGTTGACTCTTTACTGGGGTTTGATTGCATGGTTGTTGGCCACCCCACTGAACCTCACCCAAGTGGTCATCATTCAAGGCCTGCTCCAGGTGGACATTAACGATCTTATGGCACTGACTGCATAGCACCATTTGACAAAGAGCTGGGAGTTCTCCAGGCATCCTCCCTCAATGAATGCCATCAAATGATAGGAGAATGACTTGTTAAACTCATTTCTGTTTGTGGGATCCAGTTGTACGTAAAATTGTTCTGCTTGCCTATATAGTGGTCACTGTACTTTGAGAGATGTGATAAAGCACTACATAATCATAGTATCATAATATGTTGCAGTACAGAAGACAACCATTTGGCCCATCATGCCTGTGCCGGCTCTTTGAAAGTGCGATCCAATAAATACAAACTTTCCTTTCTTTCTAAAAAGACCTAAATGTAAATTTTTTACATTTACAAACTTCTGGTTAGACCATATTATAGCATTTTAAACCTAGTGCAGTAATTTAACAGATTAATTTGAACATCGGGAGACGTACTTTGCTCACTATGAGGCAGTATCTGTTCCAGAACCTGGCGCCAGTGTGTATGGAAGATGATGAAATGGAATCAGTCCTGCACATTCAGGGCTCAGCAGTTTCTGGAAAACCAGTCTGCACCAAGGTCAAAAGCAAGGAAGATCCCTGACTCAAAACATCAGCTACCTATGATTCAGAGGAGAAAATCCTCCACTCCCTTCGCCCCACCAATGATGACCATGCTTTTAGACATCTAGGCCCTATACTCTGGAATTCCCTCTCTACACCACTGTCTCTCCATTTCCCTCTCCTCTACTCCTTTAAGACCCTCCTTAAAAGCCCACCTCTTTGACCAAACTTTTGGTCTCCCCTCCTAATAGTGGCTCAGTGTCCATTTTTGTCTAACTACACTTCTGTGAAGCAACTTGGGATGTTTTTCTATGTTAAAGAAGTTATATTAATGCAAGTTATTGTTGAATTTAACTTTTCATTAAAAGTCCCCCTTTAACACTAGTGTCTAATTTACTAACCTACATATTTAATTGGTGGGTTTATATTTTTTAAAACCAGTAATACTGTGGAACATTCACACATCCTTTACTCACTGGTACTTTTCTGGCTTCTTCTAACATCTCGATTTACCAGAGCTTTGCTAGAGCCACCCTCACATATCCACTCACCACATTCTTTCTCAGTCCTGCCGATATATGCTAGTTTCACTATTTCTTCCCTTCTTTCAGCCTTGCTTGCCACCATTTCTCACCATCACTGTTACTATGCTCCATCACTTTTGTTCCTTCTTTGTCCAGCTGGTTCATCACTCCACGATTCTAGTTGTATAGTCCGAGTGCTCACTAGTGCCAATCATCAACCACTACACCACCTACTTCAGGCTTCCCTCCCACATTAAAAATGTCCAAAATATATTTGAAAAGTTAAGTATTTTTTCATCCATACGGATTGACAGTTACTTGTGGCATGAATGAAATGCTCTGTGACCTGGATTATGAGGTCAACCATTGAATGTCATTAAAAATCTTACTTCTACTTGGACTTTGTGTCATCATTTCAATCAGAAATTCCTATGCCTGCATTTATAATGGAAACTGGTCAGGCCCATAATTATATCCTCCCCCCCAGTGGAAGTGCTGTAGCCACCACTGGTAGGAGAGAGTAATTGCAGTGTGACAAGTCTGCAAAGGCAGTTTCCATTATAAATATGGACGTAGGACGTTATAATGCAAAGTAAGGTTAGAATGTCAGATTTTAAAATTGGGGCTGAATTACATATGTGCACCCTGATTCAATAATTTTCATCCTCATTATAGAAAGTACATTAAAGCTTTAGAAAGCATACAGCATAGACTGACTAGGATTATGTCAGGGACTGGAAACTGTAGTTATGAGGGAAGAATGGTGATGCTGGAACTATTTCCACTGGTAAGGAGTCGCACAACACCAGGTTATAGTCCAACAGCTTTATTTGAAATCACAAGCTTTCGGAGCTTTGCTCCTTCGTCAGGGGAACTGGAGCAGAGAAGGCTAAAAGGAGATTTAATAGAGGTGTTAAATTATGAAGAGTTTTGATAGTCTTTCACTATTAACTCTATTTCCTCGGGTTGAGGAGTCAGTGACTAGAGATCATCTAAGAGAGTGAATAGAGGGGTGAGGAGAAAATTCTTTACGCAGCAGGTTGTTGGGAGCATGGGATGCTTTGCCACAGGGAGTGGTTGAGGCACAGACCATAACATCTTTTAATGAATAATTGGATTCCTACTTGAAGCAGAGAGAGATACAGAGCTAGGAGGAGAAGAGAATGAGACAGTGGAATTAATTGAATTGCTCTAACAAAGAGCCAGCACAGACATGATGGTTCGAATGGGCTCTTTCTGTGTTGTAAACTTCTAAAACCAGTTCGTATGGAGACTACACTGGCACTGACTACCCATGTGCAGTGCCATGGGTGACTGACTAAGTATTTCGGAGAAAGAAACTGCAAATACTGAAAATCAGAAATAAAAACAGAAGTTTCTGGAAATACAGGAGGTCGGTCAGGACCTGTGAAGTGAAATGGCAGGTTTTGACATTTCACAATACTGACTGACCCTCTATGTACCTCCAGTATATTCTATTTCTGGCCCAATTATTTATTCTGCTTTGAATGAATCTTCTACAGTGGGATGGTCCTAAAAACCTCAATGTTAATACAGTCTTGCTGATGGACTGTAGTATCAACACATTAGAATTGCTTGCAGTGCCTATTAAAGACCATTACTAATACACTAGTATCATTCTTTTATCATCCCCAGATTCAATAATAATTTTGAAGCTCTGATCCCTTGTTATTTTAAAAAGCAATACCGTACCTGTCCAACCTGATAGCCTTCTAACGCTGCTACTCTCTCCGGCAGCTTTTTGTTGGATGTGTTACCTAGTCCCAAACGACCATAGTCACCGTTTCCAAATGTAAACAGCTTCCCATCTGCGGTAACTACTGCTGAATGCTTAAAGCCACACGACATCTGTTTGAAACAAACAAATACAAGTTATGTTGATACAGCACAATACTCTAATGAACGATACAGTAGAAAATAAAATACCTTTTTGGTTGTACAGGGTATGGCAACCAGCAATTCAAAGGGAAAAAGAATTGTCCCATTAAGTAGTGAATGTGCCAAATCAATAAGAGGTTCATTTTTCAGCTTTAGGTTTTGCATGTTTGATCCTTTAAGTGTCATTATCTTCAATATAACATGGACAGATAAGCCCCAAACTGATTAAACTATACAGTCTCTTTTTCTCTATGCCAGAATAAATATCCCCAAAGAGTGCTACTTTAAAAGGAACCTTGCTTAGGCACTCTGGTTTTATGAAATCGGAAAGGAAAAGGGGTGAAGGGGGGAGGGAAACAAATGGTCTGCTGGTTCTGCTTGAATTCAGTGACCGCTTCCTTCACCTCGACCCTAAAATGTCTCTAATCAAATGGCAGGGGAGGGGGAGGAGTGCCAATAAGCTCCACTATGAACTAGACATGGTAACACTTCAAAATAGTAAAAGTGGAAGATACAAGGCCCATATCATAGGTGTTGCACAACAGCCACTCTGTAGGAATGGTAAAAGAAACAGCCTCTTCAGAACCTTCAAAACATTCCACAGCTGGCCTCCAGGGTGTTAAAGTTCATTAAAAAGATAGGGAGGTAGCAGCATGCTCTCCAGGTTAGGATTCGGGTAAAGGTCTCACATAGTGCCATTTACCTTTTCAATATATAAAAGATTCCCTACTTTGGGGAACTGGGTTTATATGCCATGTCACATCCCAATGGGCTTGGCAGGAGGTAATCGAACTGATGCAACAGTTTGGTAGCTTTGTAACTATAAAAAGCTGGCCTTCCATTATAGTTAAAAGTCCTTTCTGGGGGATTCTATTCTTGGGGCCAAACCTATACTTTTTCAGAGTGACATCACTGCATTATCTTCACAAAACCGCCAAGTCAGGATTGTGTGAGACTGGGAGGCGAAGATGTTCCCACAACATTGCTGCACTTGTTCTTCTTGGTGGTAAAGGTCACAGGGGAGGAAGGCGAGTAGCCTTGGTGAGTTGCTGCAGGGCATCGTACATACTGCAGCCACAGTGCACTGGTGGTGGAGGGAGTGGATATCGAGTCCAGTGTGACAGGGGCACCAATCAAGTGAGCTGCTCTGTCCTGGATGGTGTCGAGCTTAGAGTGTTGTTTCATCTGCACCTATGCAGGCAAGTGGTGAGTATTCCATCACACTCCAGATTTGAGCTTTGTAGATGGTGGAGAAGCTTTGAGGGATCAGGAGATGAGCCACTCATTGTGGAGCACCTAGCCTTGGCCGTGCTCTTGTAGACATGGTGTTGATATGGCTGAACTGGCTCAGCTATTGGTCAGCGGTGGCCTCCTGGATGTTGATGGCGGGGGACTTGGCAATGATGGTGCTACTGAAGGTTAAGGCTGAGCTGTCTCTTTTCTGAGATGGCCATTACCTGCCAAATATGTGGTGCGAATGCTGCCTGCCTCTCATCAACCCAAGCCTGATGTTATTCAGGTCCTGCTGTAGGCTGGTTTAGGTTGCTTCATTATCAGAGGAATTGTGAATGGAACTGAACACAGTGGAATCGTCAGCTAACAGCTGCACTACTGACCTTATAGTGGAGGGTAGCGACTCTCACCTCGCGTGGGAGATCTTTGGAGTTAGCCATGACAACAGTTAGGATGCTGCAAATGGCCCTCGGACAGTGTACCAATGTGGGGGGCAGGACAATAGGCAGGGTTCCGCTAGAAAGTGTATGTGCATCAATGCCTGATGAGGCCAGGATCAAACTTGCCCTCCACAGTCGATTAGCCAAGTACAAACCAACAAACGGCAATCACTAATTTAAAACATCCCTATTCACGTACAATCTATTCAAAATTTGAAGATTTGCAATCTCACCTGAACAACTTCCTCTCCCTGCAGAGCCTCAATCTGCCGCGGTCTGCGCTGCCGGTCACTGTTTCCATGGCCTAGCTTCCCATAATCCCCATCACCCCAGCTGAAAACCTCCCCACTTTCTGTCAGAGCCATAGAGTGACCATCAGATCCGCAGGAAGTCACCAGCTGTGTTACTACAAAACCTGTGACACGCACAAGATACGCAATTAGGAACACATAAATGTAAATGTAAACAATGATTTCAATGATTAACAATACAGTCTGTTTTTAACAGTCACAGGGCTAGATTTCCCCTAGTAAGCCTCTGTACCTTGTAGTGCTGAAATGACAGTTAATACATGAAGATCATCTGAATTCCCTTGTCCAAGCCGACCATAGCTACCTTCCCCACATGCCATCACCGTCCCATTGGCCTGGATGACGAAAGTGCAATTCTGCCCACAAATAACCTGCGCAGATAGCAAACAACTTAAATAAAATTACACAGAATGCTCAAGTGATTGTTTCTTGACAAGCAGAGCTGAACCCATTTTACTCCCAGTCAACTCTCCATTAAAGATCAGCAGAGGCCCAAAAATTAAGATGGAAAAGATGAACTTCTGCAGGATTGCTCCAGCATTAGCATTCATTTACATTTAAAAGAAAGTCACAAATGTCACATTAATAGAGAAAAATGAAGCATTCTTCCTTCCAAGGAAGTGAATTTTATGCAGTGTCAGCACAGTGCAAAGGCTGCTTTAGTTTAGACAAGACAGTTAGGAGTCTGATGATTTAGGGTTTAGAAAATGGAGATAAAGGGCTAAGTTCTTTCCAAATTTTGTAGCAATCCCCTGTTTTAAGTTCTGCTTTAATATAATGTTTATTGCATGGTATGCTTACACTCCAACTCCAATGATGTAAATTCAATAGTCAAACAAATTATTTTACCATACCTGCTGAGCTTGTGAAAACGAAGGGGCAACAGTTGGCACCATTACATTTCTTCCAGCTTCCGCCAACTGCCCATGACGCCCTGCTCCCCAAAGATAGACGTCACATTTTCCACCAAGATGCCAGTCCTAAACACATATGACAGTTACGTTCCAACTTTTGCAACACCATTAAACACAGCGATCATTTTTGTTTAAGAATATTTGCCAAAAAAAAAATTAAATTACCTCTGGTCTGGACGTTGCCCAGGATATAATTTGTTCATCCATCCCAGTGAACCACTTACTATTGTCCTGTAATTAAAAAGAATAACAGGATATATGAGGCCTATACACAAGTCCTGGTAAAGTTCTCACTTAGGGAAATTCCACTTTTAAAAAACTTTCTAGGCGTATAAAGTGATTATTCAATAAATGACATTAAACTGCTGGTATACAGACCTCGGATTACTTGTGATTTAACATCAAGCGTCATGGGCAAATCTAATCTAATGGCCAGTAAAGAGGTTAGGACAATATGTATTCCAAAAGCAAACCCTATGCCTACAGTATTGTCAACTGATGCAATTTTATCACAAGTCTATGATTCTGACCCTAGTTTTGATCCCACTAGGAAAAACAAAATATATTTTTTTTGTATTCTGAAGTTGTATCAGATGTTGCTGATTCTGCAGAAAGGAATAAAACAATGTACTAAAATTACATTATTTTTTTTAAAATGTTGCCGTTTTAAAATACTCACTCCACCCTATAACTGATCAGACAGGTTTGATCACTTAAAAGCCTTGGTAATCAAATTAAACATATTAAAAGGATATCCTAATCATTTAAATTCAAAAGGGATTTGTTGGGGGAAAAAACATTTCAGCAAAATATAAAACTATACAATCTATATATTTTCTCATTAAAGCATTCCTTAAAAAATGTTCATCCCACCAATACACCACCCTAAAAAAGGCATGTGATCTGTACCTAGGCAGCACTGAATTAGCAAAGAGGCTGCCTGGGCAGTTTAGGGGAAGGGAACCAAACATTATACATTGCAAAAGCTGGGGCACACAGAGATAATTTTAAAAACACAGTATAAAAGTATTCTTATTCCTCCAAAATGCTCTTCTTTTTCTCACCAATTTCACTTCTCTGCTGAAGATATTGACTCCTTGCTGTGGTACAGTTCCACGGACAGCAATTGCCTTTTGGTATCTCAGCTGAGGGGCCAATATTTGTACATGAGCTTTGACATGAAGTATTGGTAGATAACTTCGAGGGGCTTGTCCTCTCCTGATGTCCACACTCGTGCACTTCAGCAAGTGTCACTACATAGTGATCAATAGTAGAAATTTTGGCTGATTTTCCCCTCCCTAACGAGGAGCCCCATAGCCCAATTGTACTGCCCAACCACTGGCTGCTAACTCGGCACACACTAGAGATGAAATCTGGGATCCTCCTAATCTGCGTGGCTCAGCTGGTCACTCGATAAACTTGTAGAGATACATCAACTTGATGCTAGTTGGTCCTTCCTTCCTTTGGAATAATTGGGGAGACAGATGTGATAGGAAGTCTGGGATATGTATCTCATAAGCAGACAGCTGGCTGAAGTGTAGCTCAACCTGTCCTGATTAAAAAGGATCGATCCTCTCCTGCACTGTAGTCTACTCTCTGTGACATCCTATCTATTCAACCTATCCAAGTTAACTTTTCCATCTACCTCTGTGCCCCAAATACACTAGACACGGCATTACAGTAGTTAGAATATATACACACCTGGTTAATTCTTCTACCTCCCCCACCCCTCGCTCAAACTAATAAGCTGTCTATCTTACCATCACATGTGTCAGTTCTTCCTCTGGTACAGGCTCTAGGTCTGGAACACTGAAGCATTCCGGGAACGGCGCTCCTTTTGCCAACGCTTCTGCAGCCTTAATAGTGGTGGAGAAACATTCCAACCAGGACCACTCAGAGGGGTTCCAGGTTGCAGGGTCAGGGGGACAACTAGTGTGATGAGGTGGTACTGGCGGATTACACAAGAGCGGATCCAGTTGAAGACCTACTGCCAAGGAAGCTAGGCACTGCATATATGGACTATGGACAAGTTGGTCTCCACATATAACATGAGGCTGGAAGAACAAAAAAAGACATTTATAGACACAGCCAAGTCTTTAAAATTAATAATGCAATGTCAGATGTTTTCAGACAAATCCAGGTACACGATACTGGCACTTTGTTCCAGTTCCAATCTTTCTGCTTTTACTACCTTTTCATATGTGTATTGCTCCTGCAACATGACTGGCAGCCTTTCAAGGAAGGTCCTCATGCATGGCGCCATGTTTAGTCCAATAACCCCTTGTTTTTTCAGTGAAGTTCTACATGTTGCCAGAACATGGTTTGCAGCTATCCATTCAGGCGTGCAGTTCACCACCAACACATCCTAGTCAATCAAAGCAAAGAAGCAGTCATTATAGCATACTTTTCACACACAAGTAACTGAATCGTGTCAGTATTCAGGCAGTTACTCAGAACTTTCACATGCCGAGTGTGATATGCCATTGAACCTATAAACTGGCACATGGAATCGGATTCTTGGGCACATTTCATAAACTTTTGTAACACTCTAGTTAGATTGGTATTTTTTCATATAAGTAAGTTACACATTTAACAACATAATCTCCTTTAAATATTTTTCTTTTTCACGGAAAGGGCATTTTAATTGACGAGTGATACTGTGACCAACAGCTCAATGTCATAAGTCTCAGTTTGGCTCAGTGGGTAGCACTCTCACCTTTGAATCAGAAGGTTGCAGGATCAAGCCCCGCTCTACAGACTTGAGCACAAAAGCTAGGTGGATAATTTAGTCGAGTGCTGTATTGTAGGGGGAAAAAATTGGATAAGGGTCTATTTCGGGCGGGGATAGCGCAATGTGCTGGTACCCTGTGCCGGCAGGACGCAAGTTTCGACCCACCCGAGGACTTACCTGCAATCAGCCTTCCTTTCCAGGCCTTCCACGTGGAATCAATGCAATTTGCACTTTCCACCACCAGAGGGAGCTCAATCTCAAAGGGAGGATGTTGCTTAGAAATCTCTTAAAGGTAGCTGGTACCTGTTATTTGCTGAAAATAACAGTCCACTGTCTGCACGGAGTCTGAACGGAGATCAGACATCACATACGTAAAAAAAAATCCCATCCCTATGTTTACACACTGATGTGTTACGTTAAAACATTGAATAAAGGTTGCGCACTACTAAATCCCACATCCTCCAATCTGCACGCTAGACCTCACCAATCTGTCGATCTGAGTTAGTACTAGGCCTGCGAGAGTGCATGCACCAAGGTTCTCTGCTGATGCACTAGAGACCTTGGGTGCAAGAGGAGGACAGAAGGAGGGACATCCTATATCCGGGGGGGGGGGAAAGAAAGAGAGCGGGGGCAAGAGGCCCTCCAAACAAATACTCAAAAGGCAGTGGGAGGCAGCGGGGGACGAAGTCAATGCCAGGCGCACAGCATCATGAACAGGAAGAAGTTCAATGCTTTGACATGAGTGGTCAAGGTGAGTGAGGTCAACTGTCAAGTGGCATCTCCTACCAACTGCACCATGCACTACACCTCCCATCCCCCATATAACAAACTCTTTCCATCAGTACTCAACTCTTCCAATCAGGTGTTTCCTCTCACCCTTACACATTACCACTGTTTCAAGCCGGCCACACACACTGGCAGCTATTCAACCATGACAGGCACATCACCCAGACACACGTCCCGCTTTCTTGCAGAAGGTGGCGGAT